>NC_092340.1:102104750-102427500 GCF_046630445.1 Rutidosis leptorrhynchoides | reverse complement strand
CCAACATCATTCACCGAGAAAATATCAATAAAAATGAATAATGAAATATTGATTCATAATTTCATTTACGTTAAAGAGATAATCTACGAAGATTACGAGATTTCTAAAGCTTTGGAGATTACTCATTTCTTGATCCAGCTGAAAATCAAATGAGTTTAATTTAATATTAACTCATTAAAATATGTATTACATCTGAAGAAAATATACATATATTTTCATAAAGACTGTAATAAAATTCTCTGGTACAAAATATTACTAGTGAAATTTTTAACGGGTAGGTAATACCCGAGAGATATATAAATTCAAAATTAATATGTTACATTATTCGATTCTAATTCAGCAAATCATCAACTATACTCATTACTTTCACAACAATATACATTCTTTCATAAAAATCAAAACAACCATACTTACTCAAATCCAATTTCATATTCTGATATTAACATATCAGAATCCAAGTCAAGGTATAACCGATATCATCACTCTTAGATCCCTACAGCTTTCAAAACTATACTTTAACTTCAAAACTGTGCTAGAACATCACTTCTATTCATAACATCCAGAAAAATATTCTTATCGTTCGAAATTCTAGAACATCATATGTATGTTGACGATTATAATCTGCGTTTAAACCCTTCATAATTCTTGAAACCCCTCAATTAATAAAAAATTGAGAGGATGATCCAACCACACGCTATCTACAAAAAGAAGGACTTATGCATATAGTCATGCACCTAGAAAACTTTTGAAATCTAAGTAGAAGTTTAAAACGAATCTATGATCCCTTGGCGTTATTATTACCGAAAATAACTTTACAATCCCTCTCCAAAGTAGCTAATTTTGTCACAACTCCAACAAATCAACATCGACCTTTCATTCAAAAAAGCCTTATTATAACTTTGATATATAAGTTTACCCTTCGTTGTCGTTACCGGAGAACCGTTTATATTCCACCACATTAGCAGTAAACTTATCAGCAACTTCATTACTCATTGGCTTAAATCTCTCCGAAAAACCATTATATTTGTTCATTAAAACCCTATCATATACTCATCCACATCTTATAACGAGAATTACCATACTAATTACTGGGAATTAGTAATCAATATTTTGAATCTCGTAGCATTCTACATCAACAGTTATATGTATACATATAACATTTATCTCTTAGAATTATGATCTTCCATTCTGAACTTTTGAAAAGCACCCAGTCTACAAATCAATACTCCAAATTTTGAGAAAGCTGAATGAAGCAGCAGAAACTGTAGACAACCGTAAACGACCTTAACCGTCGAAAGTTTGATGATAAAGAATAGTATGTTAGCAAAGCTCAGAAAAGTTGGAACTGGAAAACGGATTGAGAAAATCATGAAGAAGGCTGTGGACAAATCACAAAGACTAAACCTGCCTTCTAAGAATCCAAATGATTCAGTATATGCTGAAGTCATTAACGAATACCTTGCTCCTGACTCTAAATCATTGCGAACAAATCTTCCTCATCATCCTTCGATATTAGAAATTCTAAGATATCATCGTATCTTTCATTATAAATATCCTCGATATTTCTGAAGATATTTTCATAACTATTCTTATCTGAAATCATTTATCTCTTCTCGTTATCAGTGTTACATCATAAAGGAAACTGTTTAGTTTCTATATTCTGTAAACCTTCGAGTTTAAATTATGAATGTTTTTGAAGTAGTGTTGGGAATTGAAGCATGAGTTAGTATAATATAATGACACTTGATCAACGTGATTATATTACAGTAAGTCATGTTGAGTTCTAATGGAATGTGATGATTCACTGACCATAATGTCATTATGTGCCATGTTACACGACTCTTACATTCTACCTAATCTCCAAACATATCAAGAATATATCTTCCTGATAGTTCTATATTTTCTCTTGAATTCTGGTAATTTAACCAATCAAGATCATGCTATTACAATCTCTCTCTTAGAACATTAGTCATGTTCATTCAAAACTCCATACCTATAAATTCTGGACCATTACTTGCGGTACTTAATGGCAAGAAGAGAAAACAAAAGAATGAAGCTCCGAAGTAGAAATGGGGTATAAATCGCATCAAATATGAGAGAACATTAACTGTGGATGTCAATGATTATAGAAAGACAGAAGCAGGACTCCGAAAAATAAGGAAAGATATAAACCTCAATAATAACCCAGAAATTATAAACCGTGTATATCGATGCGTATAGCAATATAAAGACACGGGAGAACTAAAATTACTATAAAACTAAGAGTATAGTAGAAGTGAATAGATTCTTCCGGCGGCAGATGAAAAAGAAGAATGACAGATATGAAAGTTAGGAGTATATCAAGAATCAGAACTGGATGGAGCATATTGACGAATGCTTTAAAATATGAATTGAGGAGAAGGAATAGAAGGTGTAAGTTGTGGAAATAAGGAAACGAAGGGAGTGAATTTATAGTGAAATATCTGATAGAGCAATCAAAATAGATTATTGCATTTAACCGAAGAAGATCCTAATTTCCTTAATTACCGAAGAACCAAATCTTATTACTAAGATTTTCTCTAAAATCCCTTAAATTTTGGAAATCAACCGTGACTACGTCACCGATTAAGACGAACCTGCATTTATTCATTTCACTCTTTTGTAATAGCTTCGCTCGTACTCTTCACATAAAGGAATTGTTATATCCATACTACCCACTGATGATAAAACCCTAATTTCCAACTCGGAGGAGTCATGAAAACATATTATTGTCAACCATGACGATCCCACTCAAATTTCGGAACGAAATTTCTTTAACGGGTAGGTACTGTGACGACCCGGAAATTTCCGACCAAATTTAAACTTAATCTTTATATGTTTCCGACATGATAAGCAAAGTTTGTAATAATGAGTCTCAAAAGCTTTGGAATTATATTCATGTAATCAATTACCCTTTTGACTGTGCTCGACGATTCACGAACATTTATGTGCATATAGATATGTATATATAATATATGGTTAAATTAATTGAAAACGTTAACAAAGTATTAGATGTATAATATATTACATGAACATATTGTTTCAATATATGTTTAATATATTTATTGACGGAATTAAAAGATAATATCAAATGATTGAATTATCAGATACATTATGATATGATTACGAGTCTATGTTGTGAGGTCCACGTTGATTTGAGAAATCTTTCCATTTTAACGATATTCGGAATAAATGGTAAAAGTGATTTACAAGTAAGAACAAATGTGTCATATTATGGCAACTAGACAAAGGTTAGTGGAGATTCCTGTTTGATTTCCAATATATGCTTTACAATATTTTCCTCGTAATTTTGATAAAATAACTATTTAAGCTTTCATAATATTTAATGTAAAAGTGAAATTATGTAGAGTAAATAATTGCGATAATGGTTGTCGACGAGATAAACCTATTTGACATGTTACATTAAGATGATTTCATAGGTTGGATTATCCATTAGACTTAACCCTACAATTCACGAATAAACTGTAAGTTAAAAACTAGAAACGATTATGACTTACATATTATATAATTTTACTATAGGAAAACGTTTATGATATAACAATTTCTATTATTAAAACCTTTTAATAAAATGACTTTGAATATAAGTAGTTTTAGAAAACTAAACTTTATAATATTAATGGATTTAGTTTCAAATGTATGAAAACGATTTAAAAAACTGAGTTATTAAAACCTGTTATTTATAAGGGTAAATTGTCTATATAGAATTAGAAGAATTTAATTAAAGCTTTATATTATAAATTATAAATATATATATATATATATATATATATATATATATATATATATATATAGTGTTTCAAAAACGTAAACGTGATATGACATAGTAATTTCTATTATTTAAACGATTATATATAATGATTTTTGAAATATAATTAGTTTTGAAAAACTAAATATTATATTATTAGATAAATATTTCAAACATATATAATATGTATAAATTTATATTTCTAAATGAAAATATATATATATATATATATATATATATATATATATATATATATATATATATATATATATATATATATATATATATATATATATATATATATATATATTTTACAAAATGATAAAATATAATATTAACTTAGTCCTAAAATGTTTTGATTTGAAATAATATTAATAAATATACTTTGATAAATAGCGAGACATTGATTTAAAGAAGCAAACGACCATAACACTCAAATGTATAAGTTACATTTCAAGTAATATAATTTATTGGTATATATATATATATATATATATATATATATATATATATATATATATATATATACGAATATGCCTAATTATTGATAAAGGTACACGTCGCGAAAAGTAAAGTACTAGTTTTCTAAGCATACGAAACGTCATTCGAAAAACTGGAACTAAGACATTAGTCGAGTGTCAACGTACAAGTCATTTGAAAAAATTACAAGTCAACTATGCACGTAAATATTATATAATATATAATTAATTATATAAATTAAATATATTATATATTAAATAATAATATAAAAAATGTCGGCAAGACTTTGGGACGATTGTGGGCTGTAATTAGGACTCATTCACTCGCATGAGATCCCTCTCACAAACTCATGCGAGTGCATGGGAGGGGTAGGTGGCAGAGGTGCTATATAACGAAGTCGAGTTCTGGCCAAATTCATTCATCTATATCTCTCTGATCTCTATTATACTTCGTAATATTTATTTAATTATTATTATTATTATTATTATTATTATTATTATTATTATTATTATTATTAAGATTAATATTTTTATTAATCTTATAGTTAGGAGTATTATTATTAGTATTATTATACATAAAATACTACGACGAGGTTCTGCCCAAGTGTTTACAAAACAGATTTTTGAGTGGGATAGAGCTAAGGAAATTATGAGTTATAGCTATGGAGGTTATGGGTATTGTTCGGGGATATAGCTCGTGAGGTCAACCTAGCATTTATCATCTCCGTTGCGTCTACGTTCTTTCCTGCAATATTGAATCACAATATTGATACGTGAGCATTCATATCTTATCTTTTATATATTAATAGTGTATCTCTGACTAGTGCTCGAGTATATATGATTATGCATGTTTGTATGTTTAATTTCGTCGTTAGATAGTTTTGATGAATCACGAATTTAATACATATGCTACTGAGATAAGCTATATGATATGCATGTCGTTGGAAAGCTGGCAAAAAATTAATAACTTTCCATTTAGAAATCATATGGTTTCGATGAACGGATTAAAAGATATGGTCAACTGAATTATTATTAATTTAGTATTATTATTGTTAAAATGATTATTATTACTATCGTCGTTATTATCATCGTTATTATTATTATCTAATAATAATAATAATTATTATTATTATTATTATCATTATCGTTATTAATATAAGTATTATTATTAAAAAATGTTATTGTTATTATTATTACTATCGTTATTATCATTAAGGTTATTATTAATATTATTATTATTATTAATATTATATTATTATTATAATTATTAGTATTATCATTAATATTATTATAATACTTATTAGTATCATTATCATTAAAACTAATATTAGTATCATCTAACAATTATGATTACTATTATTATCATTATTATGAATGTGATATAAAAGAGGACTAAAAGCTATTAAACAAGTCAATTAGGAAATAATGAATATGAGTATCATGATAAAATTAAAATATTGTAAGATATTGATTTAGATAAAAATATCATTTTTTACTATTTTTATCATTATTATTATTAATAAAAATATCATTAATATTAAAACTATCATTCTTATTAAAATTATCATTTTTAATAAAAATATCATTATTATTATCATTTTAAGTATTATTATTATTAAAAATTATTATTTTGAATAGAATTATTATTTTTATATAAAATATTATTATTATTACAGTTAATATTAAAAAGTATCGTTATTATTAAAATTATCATGATTAGAATTATCATTTTATCATAATTAATATCATCATTAGTAAATATAAATATTGTTATTATTATTAGTAGAATAATAATAAGTATTATTATTATTATTATTATTATTATTATTATTATTACAAAATAATACAACTTTTACTTATTATTATTATTATTATTATTATCATTATCAATATTATTTTATAAATATGTAATACAAAGATATTTTTACAACACGTAATATAATTACATTAATAATACATACCACTATAATGATATTAAGTGAAAATTATAAATTTTATGACTTAAGATATATAAAAGTATATTTTTATCATATATAAATTTTAATATAAATTTTTATTTATAATTAAATGACTTGTATTATTTACTCTAATAAAATTTGATAAATATATTTAAATATATAAAATGACTATATTTAAGTTATATTATAAACATGTATAGATTTTGGAAGTCATTTTAAGTCAAGTTGACTTTTGTTGACTTTTGCATATCGGTCTCGAGCATTAGGATTGTGATACACTACGACCAGACCTAAATTGTTAGACAAATATTGACCAACATATAAATAAATATACTTATTATAGGTTCGTGAATCCGAGGCCAACCTTGCACTTGTTCAGTGCCATCATTTGCATTATTGCTACGAAATACAGTATTGTGAGTTTCATTTGCTCTCTTTTTAAATGCTTTTGCAATATATATTTTTGGGACTGAGAATACATGCACTGTTTTTACAACTGTTTTATGAAATAGACACAAGTACTTAAAACTACATTCTCTGGCTGGATTATTATACCGAATATCACCCCTTTTTAGCTTGGTAGCCTAAGAATTTGGGAACAGACCCCCAAATTGACGCGAATCTTAAAGATAGATCTATCGGGCCCAACAAGCCCCATCCAGGTTATGGATGCTTTAGTACTTTGAGGTATTATTTAGTATATTAGCTGCGCACTGTATACTGGGGGATATTCTATATGCATCTTGTTAAGGTCGGTTACCAGGTGTTCACCATATGAATGGATTTTATACAGATGAGTGTTCCTGTATGATGATTTTTGCAGATGAGTGTTCCTGCAGTTAACTATGAAAATTAAATCTTGTGGTCTATTAACATTATTGAAATGATTGTTATGATAAACCTATGAACTCACCAACCTTTTGGTTGACACTTTTAAGCATGTTTATTCTCAGGTATGAAAGAAATATTCCGCTGTGCATTTGCTTATTTTAGAAATATTACTTGGAGTCATTCATGGCATATTTCAAAATACGTTGCATTCAAGTCATTGAGTTCAAAAAGACTGTTATAAAAGATTAGTCACTCATATTAGGAGAATCATATATCATTTGTATCGAAAGGTTATATTTTGAAATGAGTTGTCTTTCGACGAATGCAATATTTGTAAAACGTATCATATAGAGTTCAATACCTCGCAATGAAATCAATTGAGATGAATCGTTTATAATCAATATGAACGGGTCGTTAAAACCTTAATCCTTTGGTTTGCAAACATCTTTCCAGGCTACTTTAGCCTTTCCTCTGGAACTTAGAGACTAACACCATAAGAAACCTTTAAACATATTATCAATCTCCTCAATCACACCAATAGTAATGACATAAATAGAGGCCCAATAATTCTGCATAGCAGCCAAAACAGAAGCCACTAACTACAACCTACCAACATAAGATAATTTCTTGTTTTGCCAATTAATCACCTTATTTCTCACCTTGTCCACCAAGATTTTGCAGTCTTTAATACTCAATTTTTTAGCAATAAAAGGAACACCTAAATATCTCATAGGAAGATTACCCACTACAAATGGCAATGTTTGAGAAATCTTGCCTTTAGTCTCATTAGGCACACTCCTAAAAAATGGTGCTCTTTCCCATATTAGGCAGAAGACATGACACCTGACCAAAATCTTCAAGAGCTCTTTTGATAACATTGTCAGAAAATTCATCACCATGGCACAAGACCAAAAGATCATGTTTAAAGCTCATATGAGAAAGCTGCATCTGCTTGCACTTGTAATGATATTTGAAACCAGGGTTATCCTTAATACACTTACACATAATCAAAAAGAAAACCTCCATCACCAATGTAAATAAATATGGGGAAATTGGATCACCCTGCCTTAGACCCCTACCCCCATTGAAAAAGCCTTTAACCTCCCTATTAACACAAACAGAAAATGAAGTGCTAGTGACACACACCATTATCCAATGTATCATCTTTGGATGGAAACCGAAATTACTCAAAATATCTTTGAGAAAGTCCCAGTTCACAGTATCATAGGTGTAACAACCCTGCTTTTTCCGTCACTTCCGTTAACTGTCTGCTAATCGTTTTAACGGTGATTAATTGAATTTATATGTGTTTAAGTGTATTAAATGCATACTTGATCCCTGAAGGGTTACATGAATTAATATGGGTTAATATTAATTGATAAACTTATTTCGGATAATGAAATACGATAAAAACGCAACGGTTTGAATAACTGCAAAAACTACTTTTTGAGTAACGAAACGCTCGAGTTTATTTTAATAATTATTTTAATAATTATTAACTTTTAAAATATTTAATTTATTGGTACTTTTAACAAATTAAACGATTGGTCACGTTTTAACGATCGATTTAGCGTTCCGGACCTTCGGTACGTCTAAACGGCACTTGAAACGGACCACGAGTATGCGAGATTGGACAACACGAGCCCGGGAAACTTACCTTGGGCCCCATTCAGCCGTGACCCACCCTCACACCCCTTTAATTTTTATTTTGGGCTTTTAAATTGTAACTAGTGATTGTTTTAAGCCTAATCCTAAATTAAATAGTAAACCTAAACTGCATTCTTTCTCCCTATTCTATTTTCAGTCAACTCCTGCCTCCTTTCTATGCCTTCCCATCATCAACCTACACATACACCACAACCACATCAAAAATTAACTTTTAGATTAAACCTTGAACACGAACGTTGTAATTCACATCATCCTCTACGCGTTGGTATAACTCATTTGTTGATCAAAGGTATATTTTACATAAACCCTAATCTTTAAAAATCTGATTTTTATAAAGTTTGATAGTGTAAGTTGTCAATTACTCAAGTCCATATGCGTTGTTGTTAATTGCTAGCGTTAATTTGTCCGATTGATGTGATTAGGGTTAATCCCGAATTTGTTTTGCATGATTACAGAAACTTGGCTTTCTTTAATGTTAAATATTATTACATATTTGGAATCCTCTCGAAAAAAATTAATAATTTTAGGCTTTGGATTCGCGTATTTTCGTTACCGTATACGTAAGATATGATTAAATGAAGTTTTTGTGATGAATCTGTGAATAAAACGAATTCTAGAAAAATGGACATGGAATGGTGTTAAATACCAATCATAATTGTGTATAGAACTTAAAAACACTCAAGTTAGACTAGGATATCATGTTATTTGGATTTATAATGCTCCCGTTATGCTTAATCAAACGTACATGATAAAACTGATTTGCTCGGTAACTTACAATAAATGTTAAAGGCTATTTGAAATGAGATAATGAATCAAGTCTTTGCATTTCTGGAAAATTCATATGTTTTAGATAACTTTTCATCTAGGCCTTCCATTCTATGGATTAGTATAGCTTGCGTAATGGGCGTGCGAGCACGGTAACCTGTATTCTGTCCAAATCTGCTACGTATGCACCTTTAGCCCTATAAGTTGACTTATACATGGTATAAGAGCTTGATCTTCTGGATGTTGAATCTTTATATGTTATGTGATAATATTATAGTTTATTGCAAAGCTTGAAACCTGATACATTGTGCACACTATGGCCGTAGTTTTGGTAACCGCTCAATTGAGCTGAAACAGAATGTCCAACTTGCATGAATAAACTGTACCAATTGGCTAAACGAAAATATCTTATTTTTGGATATATGATAATTTGACTCGTCCTTGAACCATTGATGTGCGTAGAGGTGTATACAAAATAGTTATATTTTTACAAAAAAATACTATTAAATACGATACAATTTTACACAAGATATTTATTTATTTATAGAATGGATATACCTAAACCTTGCTACAACACTTATAGGCAGTATACCTAATCGTACAGTAGTGTAGTTTTTAGTAAGTCCGGTTCGTTCCACAGGGATCTTAGCCAAGGTTAACGCTATATTTTTAACTTATGATTGTAAAAATACAAAAATATATATAAGTAGTATTATTATTATAAAAGGGGGTTTTTACCGTTTAATGACCGGTTTGTCGATTTTAAAACTTTAGTCGCAGTTAAAACCTAATGTAAAATATTAAAAATAAATATAACTTAATTTAAAGCGTAAAGTAAATAACGATAATAAAATTGCGATAAATAAAAATGCAATAAAATAAAATTGCGATAATTAAAGAGTACGATAATTAAAAGTGCAATTAAATATGAAATAAAGGAAATTATATATGAAATAAAAGAAATTATGCTTATTTAAACTTCCGTAATCATGATGTTCGACGTGTTAATTTTAGTTTATTACCATGGGTTAATTGTTCTTTGTCCTGGATTATTCGATATGTCCATACGGATTTGTCCATAATAGTCCATCAGTCATAAATATAAAGTACGAGAGTCTTCGTCAAATTATCCTTATACCCGAAGTCAAATATTCCAACTAGTTGGGGATTTGAATT
Source organism: Rutidosis leptorrhynchoides (assembly GCF_046630445.1). Classification (NCBI taxonomy): domain Eukaryota; kingdom Viridiplantae; phylum Streptophyta; class Magnoliopsida; order Asterales; family Asteraceae; genus Rutidosis; species Rutidosis leptorrhynchoides. Next base: position 102,416,839 of record NC_092340.1, on the reverse strand, counting down.
GTAACAAGGTCTTAATACTTTGTTTAATGAATACACCAGGTTATCGACTGCGTGTAGTCCAAGGTTTTACTACTTTGTTAACAATTACACCAATTACCCTTGAATGTAATCCACCCCTGTTTCAACAAGTCTATTAACTATTAATCCAGTTCCGTGTCCGGTAAAATGAACAATTATTGGTATTTATAGATATCCCGCCCACCGTACCCAGTCAAGCGTATGTGGTTATATATAAATACGTCAAATTATAAGTCTATATATTAAATCAACGAGGTATCATTTAGTTAATATAAAGCCCATTAATAGCCCATAGTATAATTTCCACAAGTGTCGTTCTTTTATCCAAACCTCAATTATGGTCCAAAGCCCAATTACCAAATTTTAATATTTAGCCCAACATCACGATTACTTCGGCATTAAATAAGCATAATAATAACTTAGCTACGAGACATTAATTTAAAAAGGTTGAACATAACTTACAATGATTAAAAATAGCGTAGCGTTACACGGACAGAATTTCGACTTACACCCTTACAACATTCGCTAACATACCCTTATTATTAGAATTTAAAATTAAAATTAGAATATAATATATATATATATATATATATATATATATATATATATATATATATATATATATATATATATATATATATATATATATATATATATACGTTGAGATTGAGGAAGAAAAAGATATATATTTGATCAACCAAAACTGCGAATTTATAGGAGTGTGGCCTGATACCTACTGCCATGTGATCGCATGGAAAATGCACCTCCAGGCCATGCGATTGCATGGCCTCTTTTTCCAGCTCACATGAGCTTGTTTTCTTTCTTGCCGACGGTTTTTAATATAATATATAATATATAAATAATTTATAGAATTATTTAAATATTATATTATATTCGTGTGCATAGTTGACTTGTAATTTTCAGTCCGTTGCGTCGAGCATTGAAAGTTGACTCTGGTCCCGGTTCCGGATTTTCGAACGTCCTTGCGTACAATTTAATATCTTGTATTTTACATTTTGCGTCTTGTACTCTTGTAATTTTGAGACGTTTCTCATCAATAATTTGAACCACTTTGATTGTACTTTGTACTTTTTAGCTTTTTGGTCGTTTGCGTCTTCAATTCGTCGAATCTGTCTTTTGACTTCACCTTTTATTATTTAAACGAATATCACTTGTAAATAGAACAATTGCAACTAAAAGCTTGTCTTTCTTGAGGGATAATGCTATGAAATATATGTTCGTTTTTAGCATTATCAAATATTTCCACACTTGAGCGTTGCTTGTCCTCAAGCAATATAGTCTTGCAATAAAAATACTAGAATCACTTCTTTATTTTTCACACTTTGTACATCAGTGATTTCTATACGGCGGTATGAACAATGGTAGTAACGATGTGGTTTACAGTCCCACATGACTATAAAAATTTAGATCCTTAAGGAAATTGGATCTTTTATGAAAACATTTGATCTTTTGAAAATTAAATCTAGCTTTTACCCTAGATAAGTTTTCCGGAATAACCCTTCATCGGTGTTTGCAAATTGTTTTTGTGGGTTTGGCGGGTTTCAGATTTGAAAATTTTAGCTCAAAACTTGCGGTTTTGTGACACCAACTTGCTAACCTTGTATTGGGAAAGCAACACGTCCAGTATACTTGTTCCGTATATTACCTTTCGGTAAACTACCATCCGGTTGTAAAGGAAAGCGTTGAACAAGCAACTGTTAAGGCAATGTCCCCTGACATGCTTTTAATTATGGTCTATATCGTGTCGGATGCAATAACTATCCTTTGTAGGAGCAATAGTAAAGCTCACCCTATAATTTTTCGGTCTGGCACAAGGTCCTGTCTTTAACCATGCTATGCAACCACCGTTCTTACGGTTGACACCCGATTTGGTTCAGGTGACCTAATGAATTCCAGGTGAATTCCTAGGATTTTACGTTCAATGGTAATGAACGCATTAAAAATGGGTTTTCAGAAAACAAATCGGTTTGTAATTTTGATCAAAATATTTTCTCGTTCAAGCTCGAGTTTAGATATCATTGAATTCCATGAGTTTGTAATTCTCAATCTTTAAAGTCAATATCTAGGATTGAGTAATATCAGGCTTAAAAGCTGATTTTTGATCTTTAAGGAGATTATCCTTTTCTGGGGGTCTGATTCATTAGTCTTATCAAGCTAATTTGCACGGCGCCCTCCCCATTTTACTAGACAGATCCTCTCATGGTTAGGATAAGTCTGACCACTTGGCGACCCTGTTTGATGCTGAGGTCCGTGGATTTCCAGCTGATTTTCGAGAAAACTTTTCAAGGTTTTTCGTAGACTCTACAACTGGTCTGGACGGCAACTTTATGACCTAAATCAAGAAGCGCGTTTCTTTTTCGGAAGACTTTACTTCCTTTTAATGATGGAATTGATTCATCGTGTAGATCCATCTTTCTTTCAAATATATTACAATTTTCCGGGTAAAACGGTTAATTTTGTCCAAAACAAAAGTATCTTCAATTATTGGTACACAAATATGTGATATATGTTCAAAATAACTTGGTAAATTTTTCCCACACTTGGCTTTTATTTTCCTTTCTTTTCCTTTTTATTGTCCTCTATTCCATTTTAAATGAATTCTAACATTTTGGGTTGTTTCTCAATTTATGTCCTTTCCGAGGTAACAATAATTTCGCTATTAACACCTAGTTTTATCGTTCATAAATATGTATAAACATGATTTTGAGTTCATTTAATTGAAAATTTTGAAAAATTTTACTAGAATTGGGTAGTCAGTATATAAGACTAGGGCTGTTCTTTATTATCAGAGAGCGCTAGATTCTAATACAACTACTGCGTAACTAGTATTTTTAATGGTAACCAAGTGTATAAGTTAAAATTTTAAAAATCTGAAAGAATTTAACCCCTTCCCACACTTAAGATCTTGCAATGCCCTCATTTGCAAGAAATCAGTAACAATTTAAATTATTGAGGGTGATTAGCATAAAAAAATGATAAAATTTTACCAAAGTTTCCAAACATATTGGCGTTTGTTTGTTGAATGATAAATGGTGCACATCATTTGTTCATTCCGTCTTGTTGTTACATCACATTTGTTTTTCGTTTTGTCTTCAAAATCAGTAGCTTTTGCTGAACTTAATGCCAATCTTTGAAAATGCGCTGTTTTACCCTGTTGTGTACAATTGAAAATATACATACATACAAATATAAACATGCATGGTAATTTGAAATGGGACTTTAAATCCCACTTTCAAATCAAAAATAAAATATTAGTACAACATAATAAAAATATTAAACTTACATAAAAGTATCAAAATATAATGTGTTCAAACATAAATAAATAGAAATAATAAAAAGATAAAAATCATAGAAATCACCAACAGGAACTATATCAATCTGGATAGGGGTTCCAGTTCATGTCATCGTCCGGGTTCCATGGTTGGTAATAGGTGTAATGATAGGCCTGGTTAGGGTCGTAGAGAGTATATAGTGGTCTCATCTCGGGCTGGTGTGGAGGATAGTAAGCAGGTCGGGTCGGTACGTAGTGATCCTGAGGTGACAGTCGGCTCATGATCTGACGCTGATGATAGTCCCATCTATCATGCTGTCATTGCCTGGAATGCTCGTAATCATTCCGGGCTTGCCACTGCTCCATCCGACCAAATCTATCCTCGTTTGTCATTTCTACCTCATCTACACGCTGATAGACGTCAGTCATAGCCTCCCTAATGATATCCCTAATGTCATCCGCTTCCTCCATTTCCTCATCTGAACCTCTCTCTACCTGAGGATGGCTACCAACATATGGTATTGCCTGATTGTGTCTACTTTTCAATACCTTAGCACCCTGATAGACCCTCAATCCTAAAGGCTCAACCTGTTCCCTACATACCATAAGTGGACCACCTTGATCCCTATCTACACCCAAATACTCTCCAATGAGAGTAACAAAAATGCCTCCTCCTATTATTCCCCCTTCCTGTATTCCTTCTACCATCTTAGACAAATAAAAACCAACACAGTAAGGGATATTAACAAAGCCTCTTGGGTCTCGAATACACTTTAGGTAAAATAAATCATGTAAGGTCATTTTCTCCTTATTGTGACCTCTCTGTGTAATCAAGTTAGCCAAAAATCTATGAATTATACGAAGCTCGGCTTTGTTAATATGTAAGTAGGAGTGTTTTCCTCCCAGCGTAAAAACATTATAATCTGACATACGCCTCCAGACGGCGTTCGCGTCAAAATTCCTATCTACCCTTTCACCACGATAAATCAAATTCATACAATCGGGTAGTAGTAATTCACCAGGAGTATATATCTACAAAGCCTTGGCCATGTCCAGCATGGACATCCTGTACATCCTACGACCAAGTATAAATCTAAGAAAACTTCTATCATCTAACCTATCTACATCTGCATTTAACGCTATAGTACTCATAAGCTCAATACACCATTCCTTATATACAGGTCTACGAATGGTGAATAGACGTTCCCAATCGGAAAAAGAAGAACTGCCATACCTTTGGATCAGATGCTCCCTAACTGAGTTAACTAGTTGGACCCTTTCTAAAGGCTCACAATCAATTACCCTCGGCACTTCTACATTTTTCGGTATCAGTTTGAATTTGTTACTTTGATATGTCGGGTAATCTCTCCAGCTTCTATTGAATCTCAGATTAGGATGCAACGTGTGTTCAGAAATCTTTGGGTATTCTACTGGCGGATGCATCGAAAATACTATAAAGGCATCAACAAATTGTAGCGGATCATTATAAGGTACGTGTTGATCAGGTTGATGTTGTTGTTCCTGTTGTGGTTCTTGTTCAGGTTCATATTGCAATTCTGGCTCAGGTTCCGGTTGTGGTTGTCTAGATGATGATGATGCACCTCCAGTTTCAGTATATTTCTGCAAAACACATTAAACACGAAATTTGTGCATCCAAATATGCATTAGTGTTAGCAAGATAACAACTTGAAACAATTACAATAATATGTTCAATCAAAATTAAACTTATACACATTTTCACAATTTTTACAATTCTACACTTTTTCAAATAAGCATATATGAAAATGTATACAAAGTTCATAAGCATTTAACACAAATAACATGTCAAAATAGTCATTACTAGCAATTAAACAAGTCTCAAATGGCAATTATATCAAATTAATCAAGTTCATGAATTTTCGACCTAAAAAAGTCCACTTTAATTCTCAAAAATCATGTTTAGGATCAAAGTTTGGATCATTTAGCTACCTAAACATGTTACACTACTTAATTTAGCAATAATTCATGACAAAAATTGGCCATAACCTGCTTATATCAAAAATCCCCAAATTGCATAAAATTAAAAATTCATATTATTAATACAAACTTTATATTAAAAATTTTGTTTTTAAACATACAAACTTAGTTTAAAAATATTAATTTTTCAAATATTTACAAACTTAAATATATTGATTTTAAAAAGTTTATAATAATAATTTAATATTAATTTTAAAAACAAAGTAAAAATAAAATTAAAAATCTTTTTGGTCTTTTATCCCACTTTAATCAATCAAATATTATCAAAAATATACGCCCCTCTTTTCGGTAAAGTAATTTCGGCTATATTACCTAGTTTTACTCCTGACGAATTTCTGAAATATTTTGGGTTGATTGATTAAAGATATTTATACCTTAAGAATAAACGGTAAATTTCGCAGTGATGTAATAAATTTTTGCATGATATCAATAATTTCGATCGCAAAACCTAATTTTATTGAGTATTAATTTAATACTTTATAGCGAACGATTTAGAGTTTATTATCAAAAGGTTAAAAGCAATAAAATAAAAATAAAAACTGTACATACTTACCTGTGAGATAGAATTCTCAGTGACCTGCTTTAGCTCACTTATAAGATAGTCGGACTAATTGGTTTTCCATAGCTACATAGGCATAACCTCGATCATTCAACGATTTTTCTTCGAAACATATGAACGGTCCTTCTCTGCATAAAGTAACGAACTCGGTATTGGAATATGTCTGATTCGTTGAGCATTTTCCTTCGTGTGACCATTTTCCGCATTTGTGACATCTTTCAAGGTGTCGTGCTCTACTTTTCGCTGCGGATTTTGATTTTCCTTTACCAAAATGTAACTTATTATGATCGTTTCTGAGTTCTTTTCTTACTTCATCCAATTTGGCTCTTATTACTGATACCAGGTCACTCGGGAGTGTGTCATTATTACGTTTAGTGATCAAAGCGTGTAGCATTAGACCATGGTTTAGTTCACAGGAATTCTTCATCTCGTAAAACCTAAAAAAATAAAAATTCAGAATGGGGGGAGAAGACTAGGTCTTTAGGGTCTGCTAGGGAAAGACCATTCGGATTCCATTCTCGAGAACTACACGAAAACAGAATATCTAACTCTAACATAAATACATATTACCCTAAAAAGATTCGAACCTCCCCACACTTAGTTAGATGTGGTGTTGAAATTGTGATTAACTTCATTGTCAATTGGATCATCAACAACTTGTATATCTCTGATTTTTGCTTCAATCCATTTGTTGATTTCCTCAGTAACTTTCACAAATTCAACTAACATTGCCTTTTCTTTTGGCGATAAATTGGATACTAATCGGTTACATAACTTAAAGTTTCCCTTAATCTTAGCATCGTGAATCCGTTTATAAAGTTTCTTCGTTGAACTGTTAAAAACGGGTTCATCTAATTTCGTATCATCAACGGGGTTCTTTGTGATCGGATCATCATTAAGTGTTTCTTCATCTTCCCCACACTTATGCGTTTTTATTGGTTTAACAGTTTTGGTTGGTGGAGATCTAAACTTTCGGTTCACAAAGGTAACCGATTGGTCACCATCCCTAAGTGTCATTCTATCTTCTCTTACATCAATGAATGCCTCGGTAGTTGCTAAAAATGGGCGACCTAAAATTAGAGGAATATCAAGGTTTTCCTCCATATTAATCACTATAAAGTTTGCAACAAAAGTCAAACTTCCCACATTAACAAGTAAATTATTTGCTATTCCAACCGGGTGTTTAATGGTTAGGTCAAATGATTGAACACCTATTTTGGTTGGTTTTAATTTACCCATACCTAATCTTTTGTATAAGGAAAGAGGCATAATATTTGCACTTGCTCCTAAATCTGCGAGTCCATTATATACAGCACCATCATTAAGCAAGCAAAAAATGATAAATTCGCCCGGGTCTCCTGCTTTAGTAAGTCGAGTTGGTTTGTAAACCTTTTTCGGATGTTCTTTTCTTGGTTCTTTCACTTCTATTTGAACTTCTTGTTCACATTTTTCTTCATTTCTTGGAATGGGAGGTTTGTATAAGAATTCTTCTTCATCACTCCAATTTGAATCCTCCCTATTTTCCAATTTTGATTTTTCATATGTTGTTGATAACATATTTATGTTTTCATTTTGAAGGTTTTCTTGGGTGGTGAAATTATGATTGACTTCATTGTCAACTTCCATCGGACCATGTATGTAATGTTTAACTCTGTAACCATTAACTTTAAATTCAATCCCATTTGAATTTATTAACTCTATTGTTCCGTATGGGAAAAATCTTTTGACTTTAAATGGTCCAGATCATCTTGATTTTAATTTTTCAGGAAATAGCTTGAATCGTGAATTGAAAAGAAGAACTCTGTCTCCTTCTTTAAATTCTTTTAAACTTCGAATTCTTTTATCATGCCATTTCTTCGTTCTTTCCTTATAGATTAAGGAATTTTCATATGCCTCAAGTCTTAATTCTTCTAATTCGTTTAGTTGACTTAACCGTAGATGTCCAGCTTCATGTAAATCAAGATTACAGGTCTTCAAAGCCCAAAATGCTTTGTGTTCAATTTCTACTGGAAGGTGACATGCTTTTTCGTAAACGAGTCTAAAAGGTGTGGTTCCAATTGGAGTTTTGTAGGCTGTTCTAAAAGCCCAGAGTGCATCCTCCAATTTCATGGACCATTCCTTCGGATTTGATCCTACGGTTTTCTCTAGAATACGTTTTAATGCTCGGTTGGTATTTACAACTTGTCCACTTGTTTGTGGATGATAAGCAGTGGAGATTTTATGAGTTACTCCATATCTTTTGAGAACTTTCTCAAGTTGATTATTACAAAAATGAGTACCCCGATCACTTATTAAAGCTCTCGGTGTTCCAAACCTTGAAAAAAAGGTTTCAAAAAGTTGACTACAACTCGTGCATCATTAGTTGGGAGAGCTTGTGCTTCCGCCCATTTAGATACATAATCAATGGAAACGAGAATGTAGAGATTATTATGAGATTTTGGAAATGGACCCATAAAGTCAATACCTCAAATGTCAAATACTTCACATACTTGAATGACATTTTGTGGCATTTCATCACGTTGACTTATTTTTCCGGTCCTTTGAGCGGTCCTTTGACAAGCATCACAGGATTTGCAAAGAAGGTGTGCGTCTTTAAATATTGTAGGCCAATAAAATCCAGCATCGTAAACTTTTCTTGCTGTGAGTTGAGGCCCATAATGCCCTCCTGTTGGTCATGTGTGACAATGGTTTAAGATTTGACTGGCTTCATCCCCGAATACACATCGGCGTATTATTCCATCGGGACAACTTTTAAACAAATGTGGATCTTCCCAGAAATAGTGTTTTATATCACTAAAGAATTTCTTTCATTTTTGGTACGACAACCCTTTTTCAAGGAATCCACATACTAAGTAGTTTGCATAGTCTGCAAACCATGAAATTTCACTATAATCTATCTTCAATAGATATTCATCAGGGAAGTTGTCTTGTATGGCCGATTCATTTAGAACTTCTAATTCAGGATTTTCAAGACGAGAAAGATGATCAGCGGCGAGATTTTCTGCTCCCTTTTTATCTCGGATTTCAATATCGAACTCTTGTAAGAGTAAGATCCAACGGATTAATCTTAGTTTGGCATCTTGTTTTGAAAATAGGTATCTAAGAGCAGAATGGTCGGTATAGACCACCGTTTTTGCTAGAAACGAGATATGAACGAAATTTGTCAAAAGCAAAGACAATGGCAAGGAGTTCTTTTTCAGTAGTTGTATAGTTCGTTTGTGCTCCTTGTAACATCTTACTAGCATAATAAATAGGTTGAAATCATTTTTCAATCCTTTGTCCTAAAACGGCTCCCATTGCAAAATCACTTGCATCGCACATTAGTTCAAACGGTAGATTCCAATTTGGAGTTATCATGATCGGTGCATTAGTGAGTTTTTCTTTAAGAATATTAAAAGATTTGATACATTCATCTGAAAAGATGAATGGAGCATCCTTTTCTAGGAGTTTATTCATAGGAGTGGCAATTTTAGAAAAATCTTTTATGAAACGTCGGTAAAAACCGACATGCCCTAGAAAACTCCTAACTCCTCTAACATTGGTGGGATGTGGAAGTTTAGCAATTACATCTACTTTAACTCTATCCACTTCAATTCCTTCCTTTGAAATTTTATGACCAAGAACGATGCCTTCTTTAACCATGAAATGGCATTTCTTCCAATTAAGTACTAGATTTGATTGTTCGCATCTAATAAGCATTCGTTCAAGATTAACTAGACATGATTCAAATGTATCACCGAAGACTGAAAAGTCATCCATGAAAACTTCCATGCATTCTTCTATCATGTCGTGAAAAATCGTCATCATGCACCTTTGAAAGGTTGCAAGGGCGTTGCAAAGTCCAAATGGCATGCGTTTGTATGCAAAAGTACCATAAGGGCACGTGAACGTGGTTTTTTCTTGGTCCTCAGGTGCTATTGGAATTTGAAAGTATCCGGAAAAACCATCAAGAAAACAATAGTAACTATTTCCGGCTAATCTTTCTAACATTTGATCAATAAAAGGTAAGGGAAAGTGATCTTTTCTGGTGGCGTCATTTAATTTTCTATAATCAATACAAACACGCCATCCTGTTACAGTCCTAGTAGGAATAAGCTCATTTTTTTCATTTGTGATGACAGTCATGCCACCCTTCTTAGGCACGCATTGAACTGGGCTTACCCATGGACTATCAGAGATTGGATAAATTAAACCTGCATCTAGCAGTTTAATAATTTCTTTCTTAACAACATCTTGCATATTAGGATTTAGTCTTCGTTGGCGTTGCACATACGTTTTATGACCTTCTTCCATAAGGATTTTATGTGTGCAATACGAAGGACTTATTCCTTTAATATCATGAATCTTCCATGCAATAGCTGGTTTATGCGCTTTTAGCACAGAAATGAGTTGTGATTTTTCATTTTCAGTAAGAGAAGACGATATTATTACAGGTAATTCAGATTCACCATGTAAATAAGCGTATTCCAAATAGTTTAGAAGTGGCTTTAACTCTAATGTCGGTAGTTCTTCTATCGATGATTTATATCGATATCTGTCTTCTTCTTTTAGCATTTGAATTTCTTCTGTTGTCGGTTCATATCCATTAGCCATAAGTGCAGCTAACATTTCAATTTCATCAATTGGTTCAGTTCCTTCTCCTAAAGAACATTCTCCTGTTCCTTGTAATTCTGGAAATTCTTCTAACAATTCTGCATGTGAATCTATAGTTTGAATATAATAACATGTATCATCTGCAGATTGCGGTTGTTGCATGGCTCTATCAACAGAAAAGGTAACACTCTCGTCCTCTATACTTAGGGTCAGTTTCTTACCAAACACGTCTATTATTGCTTTAGCCGTGTTTAAGAATGGTCTTCCTAATATGAGAGGAACTCGAGAATCTTCTTCCATGTCTAGAATAACAAAATCTACTGAAAATACTAAAGTACCAACTTTAACTAGCATGTTCTCCATTATCCCTCTAGGATATTTTACTGATCGATCGGCTAGTTGTATGCTTATTCGTGTTGGTTTCAATTCTCCAAGGTCTAGTTTAGCGTATAGTGAATATGGCATTAAATTTATACTAGCACCTAAGTCTGCTAATGCTTCTATTGACCTAAGACTACCCAGAAAACATGGAATTGTGAAACTTCCTGGATCTGATAATTTTTCTGGTATCTTATTCAACAGCACTGCAGAGTAATTAGCATTCATAGTAACAGCCGAGAGTTCTTCCATTTTCTTTCTATTTGTGATTAGATCTTTCAGAAATTTAGCATATCTAGGCATTCCTGAAATTACATCAATGAAAGGAAGATTTACATTTATTTGTTTAAACATATCCAAGAATTTGGATTGCTCGGCTTCAAGTCTCTCTTTTCTCATTTTACTCAGGTAAGGAAGTGGTGGTTGGTATGGTTTAACATAAGGTTTAGCCTTAACTGTGTTATCTTCATTAACCTTTTCAACTACCAGTTCTTTTTCCTTATCTTGCTCAGATTTTGGTTCTTGTGAAGTAGGAATAGTGTCCTCAGAAATTACAGGTATTTCAGGTGGTTTAAGTGTAATACCACTTCTTGTGGTAATGGCTTTAGCTGTTTCATTCCGGAGGTTAGCATTTGTATTACTAGGTAGACTTCCCAGTTTTCTTTTACCTATCAACCTTGCTAGGTTACTTACTTCTTGTTCCAAATTTTGAATAGAAGCTTGTTGATTTCTAAATGCTTGAGCATTTTGTTCATTGGTTTGTTTCTGAGATGTGAAAAATTGAGTTTGAGATTCAACTAGCTTCGTCATTATGTCTTCTAAATTTGGCTTTTTATCATCGGTTTGTGGTGGTTTGTTTTGAAAAATAGGTCTTTGCTGATTGTAAGTATTGTTGGATACTTGTTGGTTGCTAGGACCTTGTTGGTTGTTACATGGAACATTTTGGTTATAATTCTGATTTTGATTGTAGATTGGTCTTGGCGGTTGATAATTATTATGATAATTATTTCCAGGCCTTTGGTTTATGCATGAAACATTCTCTCTTTGTCCCATTGTTAGTTCAATACTGAGACAATCTTTTGTCAAATGTGGTCCTCCACACTGCTCACAACTAATTTTTATTGAGTGAATATCTTTAGTCATCTTATCCATTCGTCTCTCGACAGCATCTATCTTTGCAGAAATGGCACCAAAGTCATGGCTAGAATCGGCTCTAGCTGCTTTAGATGATCTAACGATATCTTTTTCTTGATGCCACTCATGTGAGTGGGAAGCAGTGTTATCAATAATTTTGTAAGCGTCAGTTGCTGTTTTCTTCATAATGGAACCACCAGCTGCTATATCTATGTCTTTCCTTGTAGTGATGTCGCATCCTTGGTAGAATATTTGTACTATTTGACAAGTGTCTAAACCATGTTGCGGACATCCTCTTAATAACTTTCCAAATCTTGTCCACGCTTCATATAGAGTTTCATTTGGCTTTTGTGTGAACGTAACAATTTCTCCTTGAAGTCTTACGGCTTTAGATGCCGGAAAGAATTGTTTAAGAAATTTTTCAACTAAAACGTCCCATGTATCAATCGCCCCTTCAGGTAACGATTCTAACCAATCTTTGGCTTCTCCCTTTAAAGTCCAGGGAAATAACATGAGATATATCTGTTCATCCTCCACTTCTCTTATTTTAAATAGAGTGCAGATCCTATTAAAGGTTCGAAGATGTTCATTTGGATCTTCCTTCGGTGCACCACTAAATTGGCATTGATTATTTACCATGTGTAGAATTTGTCCTTTGATTTCATAATCTGGCGCATTTATGTCTGGTTGAGTAATTGCGTGACCTTGGCCAGTGCATTTAGCTCGCATTCGGTCTTCCATACTTAGAGGTTCCAGATTTTCCATGATTGAATTTGTTGAATCTGAATCACTAGAAGATTCTGATTTAATGGTTGGTTCCTCGACAATCTCTGTTTGAATGATTGGTGGTTCCGGAGGAAAGATTAGTGGTTCAGGATCTCTGAATTGTCCCTGAATATCCTCCGGATTCTCAATTGTGAGGTCGGGTTCAAAAAAATGGATTATCGAAAATTTGATTTGGAGTACTTGGTCGACTGGATGACGTTTCTAAAGAAAAATTAACGGCGACAATATTGGCTAGATGTCTTGATAGAGTTACAGGTGGTGAACGTATAAAAGGTGGTGAACGTTTTGCTCGGTGCATTCACTGAATATCCTATTAGTTATAAAAGATAAAATTTATTTAAGTTATCAAATTAATAGACTTTTCTGCTTTTGCCCACGTTTCGAATAGCCAATAGATGCAGCAGGGAGCCAGAACCCTTTAAATCAGAAGCTCACAACTCAGCCACTAACAAATCCAACTATTACTACGAACCAGAAAATTTGGATGTCTATCAATTTAACTGCTTAAAATAATTTTTCGTTGAAATTTAAAGAAATTTTAGATAAGAAATAGAAAATTCTATGTCCTATAAACTAGAGTGGCGAAAAATAAGAAAGAAAAAGAATCGCGTCGGAAAACGTCGAAAAATAAAAGGTCGAAAAATAATAAAAAGAACGTAGCGCGTCGAAACTTAAAAAGGAACTAAAAACTAAGAATTAAAAGTTGCGTCTAAAAATATTAAAGCTTACAAGAAATTCTATATCCAAAACAGTATAAACTTAAAAAGGTACTAAAATTTAAAAACGGCGTCGCAAAATTCTAAAGCACCTAAATCTTAGTCTAAAGAAAAAGTACTTAAGGGATTTTACGGCAAAGCCTAAGAATCTAGAAATAAAAATAACTACGACAAAAACTATGACTTAAAACTAAATACGAACGAAAAATACAAATATTACGCTAAAACAAATAAAAAGATACAAAATATAAAAATAAACTTAAAGTTGTAAAAAGTAAAATTTTTATAAAAATATTATTTTATATTATTTATTTTATAAAACTATTAATTTTTATATATTAATAAAACTAATTAAACTTAATAATACAAATTAAATAATAAAACTAAACTAAATAATATTAAATATAACCCTAATTAGGGTTTAATAATAATAATTATTAATAATAACCGTAATTAATGTTGAACTAGGTCAACTTCGGCGTGTCAGACAGCCTCATGCGATCGCATGGCTCTTGGATCCGGGCCAGAAGACTGGGCTGCAACAGTGTCAGGCCCGAGTGTTTTATTTTTTTTTTTAAATTCTATTTTATAATTATATAAAATATTTATTAAATAAAAACTTATATTTTTACAAACTAAAAATAAAAATAAAGAAACTTTATAAAACTTATATATTTTAAACAAACTCTTAAAAATAAATATATAGATATATTTTTTTTCTTTTTATATTTTTGTATTTTTAATTTTTAAAACGTATATTTTTATAAAAAGAACTAAATAAAAATCTTTTTTTATAGCGTTGCGCTTTCGGCGTTTTAGTGTCCCCGGCAGCGGCGCCAAAAATACTTGATGTGCGTAGAGGTGTATACAAAATAGTTATATTTTTACATGAAAATACTATTAAATACGATACAATTTTACACAAGATATTTATTTATTTATAGAATGGATATACCTAAACCTTGCTACAACACTTATAGGCAGTGTACCTAATCGTACAGTAGTGTAGTTTTTAGTAAGTTCGGTTCGTTCCACAGGGATCTTAGCCAAGTTTAACGCTATATTTTTAACTTATGATTGTAAAAATACAAAAATATATATAAGTAGTATTATTATTATTATAAAAGGGGGTTTTTACCGTTTAATGACCGATTTGTCGATTTTAAAACTTTAGTCGCAGTTAAAACCTAATGTAAAATATTAAAAATAAATATAACTTAATTTAAAGCGTAAAGTAAATAACGATAATAAAATTGCGATAAATAAAAATGCAATAAAATAAAATTGCGATAATTAAAGAGTACGATAATTAAAAGTGCAATTAAATATGAAATAAAGGAAATTATATATGAAATAAAATAAATTATGCTTATTTAAACTTCCGTAATCATGATGTTCGACGTGTTAATTTTAGTTTATTACCATGGGTTAATTGTTCTTTGTCCTGGATTATTCGATATGTCCATACGGATTTGTCCATAATAGTCCATCAGTCATAAATATAAAGTGCGAGAGTCTTCGTCAAATTATCCTTATACCCGAAGTCAAATATTCCAACTAATTGGGGATTCGAATTGTAACAAGGTCTTAATACTTTATTTAATGAATACACCAGGTTATCGACTGCGTGTAGTCCAAGGTTTTACTACTTTGTTAACAATTACACCAATTACCCTTGAATGTATTCCACCCCTGTTTCAACAAGTCTATTAACTATTAATCCAGTTCCGTGTTCGGTAAAATGAACAATTATTGGTATTTATAGATATCCCGCCCACCGTACCCAGTCAAGCGTATGTGGTTATATATAAATATGTCAAATTATAAGTCTATATATTAAATCAACGAGGTATCATTTAGTTAATATAAAGCCCATTAATAGCCCATAGTCTAATTTCCACAAGTGTCGTTCTTTTATCCAAACCCCAATTATGGTCCAAAGCCCAATTACCCAATTTTAATATTTAGCCCAACATCACGATTACTTCGGCATTAAATAAGCATAATAATAACTTAGCTACGAGACATTAATTTAAAAAGGTTGAACATAACTTACAATGATTAAAAATAGCGTAGCGTTACACGGACAGAATTTCGACTTACACCCTTACAACATTCGCTAACATACCCTTATTATTAGAATTTAAAATTAAAATTAAAATTAAAATTAAAATATATATATATATATATATATATATATATATATATATATATATATATATATATATATATATATATATATATATATATATATATATATATATATATATATATATATATATATATTGAGGAAGAAAAAGATACATATTTGATCAACCAAAACTGCGAATTTATAGGAGTGTGGCCTGATACCTACTTCCATGCGGTCGCATGGAAAATGCACCTCCAGGCCATGCGATCGCATGGCCTCTTTTTCCAGCTCACATGAGCTTGTTTTCTTTCTTGCCGACGGTTTTTAATATAATATATAATATATAAATAATTTATAGAATTATTTAAATATTATATTATATTCGTGTGCATAGTTGACTTGTAATTTTTAGTCCGTTGCGTCGAGCGTCGAAAGTTGACTCTGGTCCCGGTTCCGGATTTTCGAGACGTTTAATATCTTGTATTTTGCATTTTGCGTCTTGTACTCTTGTAATTTTGAGACGTTTCTCATAAATAATTTGAACCACTTTGATTGTACTTTGTACTTTTTAGCTTTTTGGTCGTTTGCGTCTTTAATTCGTCGAATCTGTCTTTTGTCTTCACCTTTTATTATTTAAACGAATATCACTTGTAAATAGAACAATTGCAACTAAAAGCTTATCTTTCTTGAGGGATAATGCTATGAAATATATGTTCATTTTTAGCATTATCAACCATGTCCACTGACCTTGCGTTAATTGCATGTTCCTAGCTCCGGTTATAGCCATTACGAGATTGGTGCGCAGTCTGACACTGATTTAGTAAACCAACTGCACCTATTCTGAAACCCGACTTGTAGACATCGTATGAGACCCTGGCCATGCTTTTTGGAAACATTGACGATTCTAGTTGAGATTTGTATTTTTCCATATTACCATAATTTTTGTGCTATGAAATATTGTGCACTGTTTGCAACTTGTGCATGAACTTTATGCTAGACGATAAACTGTTAAAGCGTACTTGACAAACTGTGAACTGAAATGTGATAGTTGACCTAGGATTGACATGTTGACCAAAATTTGACATGAACCTACTGATGGTTGACTTTAGTTGACCACTTTGACCAAGTTTGACTTTTGGTTTGACTTTGGTTTACTTTTGTTGACTTGCATGAACTAGTTGACTATGTGTTGACTTTTACTTTGAAACGCATCGTGTCGAGCAATAGGACAACTTACTCTATGAAAACACTATTGTATAAGACATAAATATTGACCAACCTAAATACATATACTTAGGTTGCATTACTCGGCAATAAACCGTACAAGTTACTTGCTTACTTTTCGTTCAGAGCTTTCAAAGGTGAGTCTACACTCCCACTTTTACATATTTTCTGAGATGAGAATACACGCTATTATACTTACATTTTTCAAATGCTTTTATGTTTGACACGATTACTATTATACATATTGAGTTATTGTTCACAAAGCCCCTAGCTTGAATACTTTTATTACCTTCGGGTAAGCACAATTTAGATGGACGGATCCGTTAGGTTAGACGAACCTCACCCTACATTAACTGTGGTGCATTTACTTTGAACTTTAGATACACTCGAACAAGTGTATACATTTTTATGGGGTAAAGGATTCTTTATGCTAGTATTCAGGTGCTCATGGATTATGTAACATTTTGCAACGTTGAGTTGTACTTATTGAAATCTCGTGGTCAATGAAATTAAACTATTTTTTTGAAAACTGTTTTTCAGATACTGTTACAATATTTAAACATATAGATTCACCAACATTATTATTGACCTGTTTGCGTGTTTTATTCTCAGGTCCTTAAGAGGTATATCCTCCGCTATTTGTTTGATGCTTTGGTCTGCCCGTGGAGTCAGTATGCTTTAATAAAGACATTTATTTACTATCGCATTTAAAACTTTTACGTCTGTTTAATACTGTTGGCTTGTGGTTACGATCACAACAGTATTACTTATTTTGGTTTATTGACTTTTGTTTTGAAATTCAACTTTTTAATAAAAATAAATGCGATTGCTTTGAAATATCTCATATAAAGGGCGTAACTGTTAACTGTAGGACCTATGATTAACACACCGTCAGATGGAAATTTGGCGGGGTGTTATAGTAGGCTTTTTGGATGTCAATCTTTAAAGCACATCTTTTCATCTCACTAGCTCTATTATATCCTTTTAAGACTTCCTGAGCCACCAGAATGTTATCCAGAATTGATCTCCCAGGGATAAATGCACTTTGACTGCAGTTGACCACCTCATCAAGGCCACTTTTGATTCTATTAGTCTAAAATCACTTGTATAGAACATTGCAGCAAGCTATTGGTCTAAAATCAGAGACTTTATCAGGAACTTCAATCTTTGGAATTAGAGCAATTAAGGTTGCATTTATTTCTTTTAGCAGTTTAGCATTATTGAAGAACTCTCTAATAGCTTCACATACATCATGCCCAATCACACTCAAAGCTTTTTTAAAGAAAAGAGAATAACCATCAGGACCTGAAGCTTTGTTATCATCAATATCAAACATTGCCTGTTTGATTTCTTCATCAGTAATTTGAACAACCATAGCATGTGCAACAGAAGGCTTTAAAACCTTTGTAAAAACTGCACCTAACTCTTCAATGCTTCTGCATTTACCATTATCACCCAAAAATTTCTTAAAATGAACAACAAATTGCTCAACCACTTGATCACCTTCATATCTAGAACCTTGATCATCACAGATACTCTCTATTCTACTCTTTTGCTTTCTGCTTTTCAGAATACTATGAAAAAATCTAGTATTTTTATCACCATCTGCAAGCCTTTGAACTTTGGCTTTCTGCTGCAAAACAATAAGCTCATCCTGTTTTGCTTTATCATAGGCATGTAAAGCATTAACAGCCTCTTCTTTTGCTTTAACATCATGAGGGTTAAGATCAACATCAGCCTGGTACTTTTTTAATTTATTCCTCATCTCCTCAACTTTTGAAAATACATTACCATTCTCCCAATTCAGTTTATTAAGAGCCAGTTTAAGCTTTTTCAATTTTTGAACCACTTGGAACATCTTATGACCATTGATTTGTACCTTCCAACCATTAAAAACTCATCTTTTTCTGCTACATGGTTCATGAACCTAAATGATCTCTTTTTCTTTATCAAACCATTAGAGAAAATAAGAACTGCAGGACTATGATTAGAAATAATGTAAGGAAGGAAGATGCCATGAGCATGAGGGATTTTTGAAAAAAAAATCCTCATTACCCATAATCCTATCTAGTTTCTTCAGGATGCCACAATTGGGGTTTTAAGAGATTTAGTCCATGTAAAATAGAACCCTGTGCTCCTAATATCATCCACCTCAATATCATTGATGCATTCATTAAAATCTTTCATTTCATCATTCACATGGGAGTTAACATAACTATGTTCACCAGCAATTCTAGTAGTGTTAAAATCCCCCATTAAAATCAATGTTTATCCAGTAGCTATATTTGATTGAATTTTCAACTCATTCCAAAGATTTTTTCTTTCCTTACCATTATTACTAGCATAAATGAAACTTCAAGGGTAATATTTAACTATTCATATTTATTATTTTTCTACTCCTATTCGAGATACTCCCACTTTTCTGAACAGATATATTGTTTCCGGTAACGAAGACATCGATTTTGCTGCCGAAAATCGTATGCCTGAAAATCCAGTACCAACCGATCCCGAAGGTGAGGGCTCCACCGTTTTCATCGGAAGACTCGAGAAATCATGTACTCGACATATGATCGAAACCTTCTTCAGTAAGATTGGAGTTTTGGTTGAAATCAAGTTTTGGCCTTCAAGAAGGTATTCTTTTGTTACATTTTCAAACAGGTCTTCTTCTTCTTTGGCCGTTAATACCCTGAATGGTTCATGTACTTTCGGTCGCTCTATCTTCGTGGGATGGCCGATTCGTCGAGCAAATCGTATTCCTTTCGATCAACATCGAGTCTCTTCTGTGGTAAAACATCGATGTAAATTAGGGTCGAATAAGTCTGTGATGGAGCAGCTTGACCTGAGTGTGTTTCTCGTTAATGATCTACCCCTCTCGGAAACCATATTGCAAGCCTTCCTAATTAAGAACAAGGCGAATGTTAATCGGATTTGTAAAGTGGGTCATTTTTGGTGCGTTTTGTTTTGTACCGATTCCAGTGGTTTCAACAATATTCTTGATACTTCGAATGACGATTTTGTTCTGATTACTCCTTTTAAGAACTTGGCAAAAGACTACTTTCGTTTTTTGTGGATCGAGATTAAAGGGGTCCCCGCAACTCACGCTTCGGTCGGAAGTACTACGAAGATTGCTAACATCTTTGGCGAGGTTTTGAAGGTTGCTAAAGCGTCTAGTTCCCTTGGTAATATTGCCTCACTTTTTGCTTTTATTAAGTCGACGAATGTTAAGCATATATACGAGTCGGTTGAGTTGGACCTTGAGGACGATGTATTTTCCGTTTGTAATGCTTGGGTTAACGAATTAAGCGCAAATACCGATCTCAATAGCCTGTTGTTTGATGAATTTTCTCCTGATCTGTTGCCCATTACGAATTGTATTATCATGACTGGTCATCCTTATTACGGTCAACATCTTGATACGATTCAAGCTGCGTTAAACGTTGATGGTGGTCTTGGTCCTGAAAAGAATGTTGATGATGTAGTGACCCGAACTTTTCCGAACCTTTCTATGATTATATGTTTAATGAAAACTATATTTACATGATTAAATGTTTCTAACATGTTAAGCAATCAAACTTGTTAAGACTTGGTTAATTGAAACGGAAATTTTGTAAACGTCTGATTACCCAGTTTGACCAATGATTCACGAACGCTATAAGTTGACATGATGATACATAAATGAATAAATATATATTTTTAACATGATATAATGATTATCAAGTATCTCATTAAAAATAGTAACAATAATTTATATACTTAAAAAGGAGACTATTGACGTATGAAACTCGAAACGATACATATAACGATTATCGTTATAACCCCGTCTTACTAATTATATATGAAGCATATTAATGCATTGTTATATTATATATAACATGATAATATGATAATTAAATATATCATTAAGTGTATTAACAATGAACTACATAAGTAAAAACAAGACTACTAACTTAAGGATTTCGAAACGAGACATATATGTAACGATTATCGTTGTAACGACATTTAAATGTATATATAATATTAAGATATATTAATATATCATAATATCATGATAATATAATAATTTAAAATCTTATTTGATATTATAAACTTTGGGTTAACAACATTTAACAAGATCGTTAACCTAAAGGTCTCAAAACAACACTTACATGTAACGACTAACGATGACTTAACGACTCAGTTAAAATGTATATACATGTAGTGTTTTAATATGTATTCATACACTTTTGAAAGACTTTAAAACACTTATCAAAATACTTCAACTTAACAAAAATGCTTACAATTACATCCTCGTTCAGTTTCATCAACAATTCTACTCGTATGCACCCGTATTCGTACTCGTACAATACACAGCTTTTAGATGTATGTACTATTGGTATATACACTCCAATTATCAGCTCTTAGCAGCCCATGTGAGTCACCTAACACATGTGGGAACCATCATTTGGCAACTAGCATGAAATATCTCATAAAATTACAAAAATATGAGTAATCATTCATGACTTATTTACACGAAAACAAAATTACATATCCTTTATATCTAATCCATACACCAATGATCAAAAACACCTACAAACACTTTCATTCTTCAATTTTCTTCATCTAATTGATCTCTCTCAAGTTCTATCTTCAAGTTCTAAGTGTTCTTCATAAATTCCAAAAATTCTAGTTTCATAAAATCAAGAATACTTCCAAGATTGCAAGTTTACTTCCAAGTTTTCTAAATCCATTCCAAGTAATCATCCAAGATCAAGAAACCTTTGTTACTTACAGTAGGTTATCTTTCTAATACAAGGTAATAATCATATTCAAACTTTAATTCAATTTCTATAACTATAACAATCTTATTTCGAGTGGAAATCTTACTTGAAATTGTTTTCGTGTCATGATTCTGCTTCAAGAACTTTCAAGCCATCCAAGGATCCTTTGAAGCTAGATTCATTTTTCTCATTTCCAGTAGGTTTATCCAAGGAACTTGAGGTAGTAATGATATTCATAACATCATTCGATTCATACATAAAAAGCTGTCTTATTCAACGTTATAAACTTGTAATCACTAGAACATAGTTTAGTTAATTCTAAACTTGTTCGCAAATAAAGTTAATCCTTCTAACTAGACTTTTAAAATCAACTAAACACATGTTCTATATCTATATGATATGCTAACTTAATGATTTAAAACCCGGAAACACGATAAACACCATAAAACTGGATATACGCCGTCGTAGTAAAACCGGGGGCTGTTTTGGTTGGGATAATTAAAAGCTAAGAAGAACTTTGATTTAAAAGCTATACTTCTGGAAAAATTATTTTTCTTATGAACATGAAACTATATCCAAAAATCATGGTTAAACTCAAAGTGAAAGTATGTTTTTCAAAATGGTCATCAAGATGTCGTTCTTTCGACGGAAATGACTACCTCTTTCAAAAACGACTTGTAACTTGTATTTTCTACTATAAACTTATACTTTTTCTGTTTAGATTCATAAAGTTAAGTTCAATACGAAACCGTGGCCACTGGAATCACTCAAAACGGATTAGAAACGAAGAAATGGCGAGTAAAACAAGATTGATAAAAACTACTCATTTTACCTACGTGAAAGTTAGTAATAAATCTATTCCAACCATAACCTAATCAACTTATATTGTATATTATGTAATCTTGAGATACCATAGACACGTATACAATGTTTCGACCTATCATGTCGACCCATCTATATATATATTGCGGAACAACCATAGACACTCTATATGTGAATGTTGGAGTTAGCTATACAGGGTTGAGGTTGATTCTAAAATATATATATAGTTTGAGTTGTGATCAATACTGAGATACGTATACACTGGGTCGTGGATTGATTCAAGATAATATTTATCGATTTATTTCTGTACATCTAACTGTGGACAACTAGTTGTAGGTTACTAACGAGGACAGCTGACTTAATAAACTTAAAACATCAAAATGTATTAAAAGTATTGTAAATATATTTTGAACATACTTTGATATATATGTATATATTGTTATAGGTTCGTGAATCAACCAGTGGTCAAGTCTTACTTCCCGACGAAGTAAAAATCTGTGAATGTGAGTTATAGTCCCACTTTTAAAATCTAATATTTTTGGGATGAGAATACATGCAGGTTTTATAAATGATTTACAAAATAGACACAAGTATGTGAAACTACATTCTATGGTTGAATTATCGAAATCGAATATGCCCCTTTTTATTAAGTCTGGTAATCTAAGAATTAGGGAACAGACACCCTAATTGACGCGAATCCTAAAGATAGATCTATTGGGCCTAACAAACCCCATCCAAAGTACCGGATGCTTTAGTACTTCGAAATTTATATCATATCCGAAGGGTGTCCCGGAATGATGGGGATATTCTTAAATATGCATCTTGTTAATGTCGGTTACCAGGTGTTCACCATATGAATGATTTTTATCTCTATGTATGGGATGTGTATTGAAATATGAAATCTTGTGGTCTATTGTTACGATTTGATATATATAGGTTAAACCTATAACTCACCAACATTTTTGTTGACGTTTAAAGCATGTTTATTCTCAGGTGAATACTAAGAGCTTCCGCTGTTGCATACTAAAATAAGGACAAGATTTGGAGTCCATGTTTGTATGATATTGTGTAAAAACTGCATTCAAGAAACTGATTTCGATGTAACATATTTGTATTGTAAACCATTATGTAATGGTCGTGTGTAACTAGGATATTTTAGATTATCATTATTTGATAATCTACGTAAAGCTTTTTAAACCTTTATTTATAAAATAAAGGTTATGGTTTGTTTTAAAATGAATGCAGTCTTTGAAAAACGTCTCATATAGAGGTCAAAACCTCGCAACGAAATCAATTAATATGGAACGTTTTTAATCAATAAGAACGGGACATTTTAGATGAGCCAATAGTGGTTGATGAAGTCGAGACCGATGGTTTGGATGTCGGACTGGATGTCGGTTTACATTTTGGTTCTTTTGACCTTAATGTTGCTATGGAATCAGATCAAGATGGATGCCCTGCTTCTGATGTCCCTGTTGTCGAAGCTTCTGTTTCTGCTTTGCAACATTCTGATGCTGCTCCAGCAGCTGTTAATGTTGTTGTTCCAGCAGCTATTAATGTTGCTGCTGTTTCTTCTCGTGCCGAGAAAGTCGATAAAGATCATACTTTGGATCATCCTTTGAGTCCCCGTATTGAGAATGTTAAAACGAAGGTGAAGAAGGTTAAGGATTCGTACGTGCTTAGGGACGAAGATGAAGTGAACAAGTCGAATGATGATGGCAACGAGGTCGCGCTTCGGGATGAAGAAGAGCGTGGAAATTTCGACAACAACGGTCCTGGGTTAACTGTAGTGGATAGGAACCTTGGCTTTTTTGAAAGTCTTGAGAAGGAAGGCTCGCTTCCTACTCCCGTACTGGGGGTTAGGATTGGTAACGTTTCGACAAAGATATCTTCATATGCAATTGAAAATCGGGATGGCAAGAAATTTAATCGTTTAAAGGTTGATGGTGTTGTTGTCAAGCCGATCATAAAGACTCGAAAAGGTATAGGTAAAGGTAAAGCGGTTGTCGAGTAGTCTTTTTGAGGGGTTTTGGTTCATTTCTATGTTTGTAGTTTTAGGTTAGATTTGGACTTTGTATTGGTTGTGGTTTTTTTGATTGTGTCTCGCATGCGTTTTAGTGTTACGGTTGTTCAAGGCTCGGGGCTAGTTAGCTTAGGCTCTTTGTTTAGTTACGTTTACTGCTTTCGAGCCTTGGCTTGCATTTGGACCGATTGTATTTTTGTTCGTCTTTTTCATCGATTGATGAAAAGACTTGTTATATGTTATCGTTATTTTGTCAAAAAAAAAGAAAAAAAGAAATAGAAAAACTATTCATATTTCTCAAGGGGGTAAAATAAAGAAAAACAAATAAACAAACTTACTTCTACCGAACGGACCGGCAACCGAATCCAGTAACGAC
Source organism: Rutidosis leptorrhynchoides (assembly GCF_046630445.1). Classification (NCBI taxonomy): domain Eukaryota; kingdom Viridiplantae; phylum Streptophyta; class Magnoliopsida; order Asterales; family Asteraceae; genus Rutidosis; species Rutidosis leptorrhynchoides. Next base: position 102,392,014 of record NC_092340.1, on the reverse strand, counting down.
GTGTAATCCGTAAATCTCGATCAAAATCTCCATTTTTTTTTTTACTACTTTAGATAACTTAAATAATAAAAATTAGGGTTTTTTTTCCCCCCCGGAAGAGCTGAATCAAGCTCTCGAATTTAGACAATTGGTTTTATATCGAACAGATATTAATGAACTGCGAAGTTTGTCAACTCAAAGAACTGGTATTTAAATACATAATTTAACCGTATTTTCACTATATGTTTCATGTTTCTTAAATTCTTAATCATCAACTTACCTTCTATTTATTGTACTTTAGTTAAATAAACTATTTTCTGTTTGTAGGATGTCGAGTACTTTGAGATACGGGAAGTTCTTCGATGTAAGTTGTTTGTGTGAATTAAATCTCTATTATTTTCACGTTTTTTATATTATTAGATTAATACTGTAGTAAATTAAATATGATCAATGAAGATTAAGTTGTAGTTTGCTTATCACGTATCTGTAGATCACCATTTTACTGCATAGTTGAGTCGGGGTCTTGCTTAACTTATTGGATAGACTATCGAATTACACAAACAATATTTTTTCCTTTTTTTTTTTTAAGAAAAAAAGAATGGTCTTTATGTTTGGAGTTGCTTGATCGAAGTTGGAGTGGCGTTAATGTGTGCTTCAACTATCCAATTACTAAATGTAATGTTTCTCGTACATGATTAGGATTATGTTTGGATGATAGTTAGCTAATTTTCAAGTTTAATTTTCTTATTATTGTTTTACGAATGACTGCAAAGCCGTGTTTATTTTTATGGTTTCTTGTTGATATAAGAGTTGTGTTGTTCTGTATCAGTTTGAATAAAGCCTTTTGCTTTCAATTTTTGTATCGTTGTGCAAGTCTTGTCGTTCTATGATACTTGTTTTCAGTTCTAGGTGACAAAAGAGAGTTACATAGTAATACGTAATCAATCATGTGATTATAATGCTTGCAGGCATCCTGCACACTATTTTGTTTCACAGAGCGTTAGGTATGGTGCGGCCCAAAGACGTTGATTTGGAACTTTTTGAAATTACATATGTAAGTAGTAATTGCATCCTTAGACATTTGTTTTTTAATAAGTTAGTTTTATATCGTATATGTGTGCATTGGTGTTATTAATTTTTGTGCAATCACCTACTACATATTTTCAAACCATCATCTTTTGTGTAGTTTGACATTTCCGAAAGTCAAAAGCCTTTTGTTTAGATTACAATTTCTTATTGATTTATTATTTTGCAGAGTGTTCCATTTCGTTATATGAGAGCCATATTCTTTTGCTATTTCATCCTTGATTGTATTTAGTTATTAGTATACTGTTTTCTGCTAGTGTCCATATTACTTAATACTGGAACCATCTTTTTTCTAGGTGCAATGTGGTGATGCAGAGCTCGAGAAGAAAGTAGACGAGAAGATCGATCTCTTCATAGATAGGGTAGAAAAACATCCAAACAAGAAAAACCAGGTTTCAGCAATAAATTTATTTTTTCTTATGAATTATGAGAAGACTGATCCCGTGCAGCCATGTCTCCTTTTGATAATTATCTTATTTTGCAGATATGTTTATCTTTCTTTGAAGTAAAAAACAAACAACCAACATGGTTCACACACAAAGTTGAACGCTTATACTGGGAACAATGGTATATAAATTTAAATGTTGCACAACACCCGAAACCACAATCGGGAAAATCGCATCATTCCAAATTAGTTATAGACCCTCCAGGTATGATATGATGACGAGTCATTAAATATTAAATACTGAATATCAATCAACTGGAAAGTTTTAAAAAAACATGCATTCTGTACAGAAAGTGCATCTGCTCGACGGGCAACACTGGAGTCTACTTTACATGAAGTTATGTTTCAGATAATTAAATTTGTAAACGAGAAGAAAGATCACATCCCTCCGATACCGAATATGGAGGGAATCTCATTTCCCTATGAAATAACTATCTCAAGGTGAGACTTAATTATGTATTTCATTTTCATATGAAATTATTATTTGTCATGTTGAGTGTGCTCTGTATAGCTAAACTTCAGTCTGGTGCCTTAATTTTAGTTCATCAGATTCAGCTTTCGGGATGGACATGTTTAAGAGGATGCTTCAAACTGGGCATCCTACAATGCTCAGTTGATTTTACAAGCTATGGAGGCCTCTGCTGTTTACATTTCTACTACTTCTTAATGGGAAGTGCACACGTAACTTGGTTATTTTGTAAAAACAAGGTATTGGTGTAAACAATAGTTTAGCTCTCTAAGTCAACTTTATTTGATTTGTTGATATGTGCAAATGGCTTTAGAGTTTTATTTATCCTGCAACTAATGTCTATACCACGGAATTTATTACAACTAGAGGAATAAGATGATCTTGCTCCACGGTTTAGACTTTATTTGTATTCAGGGGCGTAGCTTTATAGGGGCAAGGAGGCTCTATCTGAAATTTGAGCAAGTAGTAAATTTGCAGTTTTTTGAGTTACGATCGTTTAAACTTCAAAATCAACTAAATCGGAGTCTATATGAAAATGATGTGATCAAAAATGATGTGACCAAAATGGTGAAGGTTTGCAAAATTTGCATGACGTACAAATTATGTTACAAGAGCTATCTGTTCAAACCCCATTAACAGAATATTTGGGATGCAAGACAAAAGTTTCAAAAATGTGCATGGAATAACACGGTTACAGGGTGTACATCTAAGTAAGAATATTTCCTTCTCTGGATAGAATGAACTAAGAAAAACCATATTTATCTATCTGTTTACACTTTACACAATATCGCTCTTCCATAAACTTCCTTCAAACTATGTCACTATCTGTGTTGGTTACAAATACAAATACTCTTACAAATACTTTTTCGGAATTGTAGATGCAAACATAATTACACAAATAGTCCATGTCGATTACCTCAATTAATTGATTTTGTCTCTAAACTTTTTTTTACGTGGTAGTTTTTGTAGGCTACATAGATGGTCCCTACGACTAACCGGTTGTAAATTTTTTTTGTTAAGTTCTATCACAAGCTGAACACATGTGGGTAATTTCAGCTTTTTCATTTTTTTTTTCTTCTTTATGTTGAAACCCTAATTTTACCCTCTCTTACAACTTACCCTATTTCTTCATCTTTATGAAACCCACAATCAAATAGAAAATCATATATCTGTTATAAGATAAATATGTATGGTCGACAACTTTTATGCATATGGCCAAATGCATTTAACAACTCTTAACTATGTAAAGTATGTACAGTAGATTTAAGCACTATAAATAAGCCTCATATGTATGTAAATTTGATACACCGAATAATATCAATATACTCTCTCCCTCTCTTTTATCTTCTAATAATTATCAATAGCCTACAGTCAAGAACCAGACCACTAAAGGTAGTTATAAGCCTACTGAATTATAACACCTTATCAGCACGAAGTGCTCCGTATAATCAAGGTTTATCTAAGCAAGCACAAGTCACTAATCAAGGTAAGAAATTCTTTAACGATATCTTATATTATTTATTAGTAAGGTTAATATTATTATCATCATATGTAAAATTATATTTCTGTAATCTAACTATTATTAACTTCACTAACATTTATATTTATGTTATATATGGTCGGTTATACCGCCTGAATTATATTTCTGTAATCTAACTATTATTAACTTCACTAACATTTATATTTATGTTATATATGGTCGGTAATCTAACTATTATTAACTTCACTAACATTTATATTTATGTTATATATGGTCGGTTATACCGTCTGAATTATATTTCTGTAATCTAACTATTATTAACTTCACTAACATTTATATTTATGTTATATATGGTCGGTTATACCGCCTGAATTATATTTCTGTAATCTTACTCTTATTAACTTCGCTAACATTTATATTTATGTTATCTAACATTTATGATTACTTATGCAATTAATCATTATTTATTTCATGCATACTAACGTTTATTCTTAAATTTATTATTTATGCATAATATGTTTATTCTCTTAATCTTCGTATTTATACTAAATGTATTTTATAGTAATCATATTTATACTAATAAAATTCTTTTATTAAAATTATTATTAATATAAAGAGTACATAACAGTCGTTAACGTCAACTGACGACGTTACAACGACTATATTTTTCAAATATAAAATAAACATCTCCGTTTTTCACATTTTCACAAAACAATCTTCATTTTCTCAGATTACCACTCTCAAAAAGTTTTTGTAAAGATGATTCACACAAGGATGATTTTTCCTATTGTATTGGTCATATTAACTATCATCATTGTTGCTAATATACCACCGGGTGAACCTATATTCTATCCTGCCATTGTGGTTCTATTATTTGTAATCATATCATTATTCTGTTGTTTACTACTTATGAATTTAAAATAATTCTAATTTCATGTTGTTAGAAATTGATTATGATTATAATTTATGTTGTTCATCTTTCTGAAAATAGAAAATGTCAAACTTATCAAAGCTTGAGTTTGATGCCCTAGACGTATCGGGAACAAACTACACATCATGGGTCATGGATGTAGAAATAAATCTTGGATCATTGGGTATTCTAGAAACTTTAAAAGAAAACAATACTTGTTTTGATCAAGATAAATTAAAATCAATTGCTTTTATTCGCAAACATATTGATATCACCTTAAAACATATGTATCTCACTATCAAAGATTCACATATTTTATGGAAAAGTATCAAGAGTAGATTCGATAATCAAAAGAAAATATTACTCCCAGCTGTGAGGGAAGAATGGAGAAATCTAAGGTTCCAAGATTTTAAAAAGGTAAGTGAATACAGCTCGGCCATGTTCAAGATCCGTTCAAAACTTCAATTCTGTGGTCAAGAAATAAGTGATGCTGATATGATGGAGAAAACTTTCTCCACAATGCATTCTGCAAACATAACTATACAAGAAAATTTAAGATTGTAGAATTACAAAACTTTTTCCAAATTTCAAACTTATCTCTTAGTTGCAGAAGTGAATAAAGAATTACTAATGAAGAATCAAGAATCTCGTCCTACGGGTGTGCTAGCATTCCCTGAAGCTAATGCTATTAACAATAATAATAATAATAATAGAAAAAGAAATGCACCTGGACGAGGACGTGGGCGAGGTCGTGGTCATATTGGCCAAAACCATCATCATGGAAATTACCATAACAATAATAAAAATCATTACTATGTTCGAAATCACCCTTACGGTAATGGTCGTGGTGGTGGTCGTGGTCGTAATGGTTACGGTGGTTGTGGTCGTGGACAAAGAAATAATAATCTACAAAATTATAAATTTCAACTACCATACAATCCCACAAATCATAATGTTGAAGGAAGCTCTTCAAAGAATATTGAAGATTCTTGTTATCGATGTGGTAAAATTGGACATTGGTCTAAGAATTGTCGAACAAATCAATATTCTGTTAATCAATACCAAGAATCCCTAAAGGGAAAAGGAAAAGAGGCAAACCTTGTGGATGACCTTGATACAAAAATCACTGAGCCAACAAGTGACTACTTTAATGAATAAATTTTCTATTATATGTCCATATCAAATAAATGGATGTAGATTTAACACGAGCGCGGTGCGTGGTGTGAGTTGCACTAGAATGTTGACGTTTTCGTTGATTTTGACTTGTAAACATACTTTTATCACTCATAACTTGTTATAAAACATTCTAATTTGTATTTCCTTAAATCTATCATCAATATTGACCAAAAGTACACACGAAAAGACTCAATCAATTTTAATGAAAAACACATTTCACTACTCCAAACTTTTTCTACATTTGACGTAAATCGCAATATGAGGTCAAATTTCAAAATTATTTTTGTTACTTCGGTAGCTTTTCAAAGGATAAATCTCGAGAAAAAAAACATGATTTGAAAGAAAATGGTGACAAAATCGAACCAAATAATCAAAAGATACGGTCATTCAAAGTTCAGGTCAGCAAGCACCACGCATCACGCACCACACACGGTACGTGGTTCTTGGGGTTTGTTGCGAGGATAATAGGTTGTTTCGGTGATTATATCGGTAATACGCACCAATCACCAACTTCTCGATAACATTTTCGCAGTTACGATTTTTTATGGCATAATGTTAAACACTTTAGAATATCGCCGTTAAAAAGGGTATTTTGACCAATTTTCATAAAATATGGTTTGTAAATGTGAATATTCAATCCCTATGATTTTTTTATACGTTGGTAGTGTTAGATCGCATAGCCCAAATACAATGTCCTGCAATATAAGCCCAAGAGTTCATCCTTTTCTAAAACCAATTGGTATTAGAGGGACTTCCCCTTAGACTTATATACATACATTTGTTTTTGTCTCCATCCTATGTGGGATATGTTTGCACCCCAACAATCCTCCCCTCAAACCGAAGACCACATCACCGAGCCTCCCCTTCAACGCCTCTTATACCGCCGATCTCTTTCTTTCACTTTTTCTTTCACCATCGGGACACGTCGCACTTCCACGCCTTGGGAAGGAAGACTTTCGATATAAGGCACCATGGCTCCATTATCGTTGGCAAACTGAGGGGTGTGCCATGTCGCACCGTGCGCTTAGGGGTGCGCCACCACTGCGTCGTTCACCACATCGGGCTATAGCCTAGCTCTGATGCCATTTGTTAGATCGCATAGCCCAAACACAATGTCCTGCAATATAAGCACAAGAGTCCATCCTTTTCTAAAACCAATTGATATTAGAGGGACTTCCCCTTAGACTTATATACATACATTTGTTTTTATCTACATCCTAAGTGGAATAGGTTTGTACCCCCAACAGGTAGTTCTCATGGTGTGCAAATATTACTAAGATAGTTTCTGGCACAGAACTATTATTGAAATCACGTCACATAACGACACACAAGGATATTTTAATCATTTCTATTTTTTTTTCTTTTTTCCTCTTTCATAACTCCTTTTTCTTCCCATTTATTCAAATTCTCAAATCTTCTCACCTTCTTTCCCAGATCATTTCTTTTTTCACACACATAAAATCAAAAATTCATATCTACCACGAAGTGGATTAATCAGATCAATATCCGCCGATTCAGGTAATCATTGTCATCCCTACATACTGTATGTTAAATTCATATGAGCCTTCAAGTTACATATACACATACACCTACACGTCAATTAGTAATATGTACTTCCTCCGTCCCAAAATAATTATGTCCCAAAATAATTGTCCTCTTTTGAATTTTCAGTCTTTCAATTTTTCAACTTTGACTCTAAATATCTTTATTTGTATTATATACTAGTTGAATGTGTAATTAAAACTCAATTCATTCATAAGGTTTTTATCAATTATTATATAATACAAACAAGTATATTCATAGTTAAAGTAGAGATGAGAAGACTTTTAAAAGTCAATACAAGACAATTATTTTGGGACGGAAGGAGTATTTAATACATATTAATCTAAGTCTTAAAAACTAAAAGGAATATTTAATACATATTAATCTATGTCTTAAAAACTAAAAGGGATTTAATCTTAGATTAACTAGTAAAAAGACCCGTGAAATCATGAATTTATTAAATAATTCAAGTTTGAACACACTATTATCGAGAATACTTACAAAACAATTGAAAAACATAACCAAATCATTGAAACTTATAAAATGCATATAACAAATAATTACAGTGAAAGCGTACCACAAGTATTTTGCCCGTAACATATGTATCTAAAATAATCAAAAATAAACTATAAACATATTTAACATGATAAATGAACTACATTTATATTCCCACCACCCTCTTCTAATATTTATCACAATTACTATTTTTCTTCTCATAAAAACCTACATTACAACCTTCTCTTGAAACATGTATTTCGCATACATATGTAATGTATTTAATCCCGTAAAGAGAACATATATTTGAATAATAATAAACTAATAATTATAATTATGATTATAAATAATAATAATAATATAGTTTGCTTAAAATCAAATATTTTTATTTTTAATAATTATTATTAGTAATAACAAATGACTCTAGAATTTTAAAAAAAATTAAAAGACAATTATTATATGAAGGTGTACAATATGTTTCAAAGTTTGTATATGTGTTCATGATGTGTTTTGTAAAATATGTACAATTTATTATAGACATTGTATATATGATCATTGGAGTGTTTTATCATAAAGTTGTACATAATGTCTCAAATATTATACATATAGTCATAAGGGTGTTTTACCATTAGGTTGCACATAATGCTTTAAATATTGTACATATGGTCATGATGGTGTTTTACCATTAGATTGTACATAATGTTTCAAAAATTGTACATATGGTCATGAAAGTGTTTTACCATAAGATTGTACATAATGATTTTCATATTGTATAATTAACATATTAATATTTTTATTAAATAAATAATTAATTATTTTAATGACATCATCATTGGTGGCTTATTTTTTAGTTTTGAATTTTTTGAAGTTTTGAAATTTATCTTTTATGATATTATTATGATAGAGATTTATTTGAACTTTCTTTGTTAGTATACTATTGAACACTTGAAATAATTAAATTGTTTAAGTCCATTAATAATTAATTTAGGTCTATTAGTTTAAGTCCTTAAACTTTTTAGAGTTTAGTTAATCATATATATAAGTAATGATATGATGAAACATAAAAAAATCTAATAACAAAACCATCCAAAACTAATTCTCTTTTTTTCTTTTGTACAACCTCGGAAGCAAAAAAAAAAAAAAAAAAAAAAAAAAAAAAAAAAAAAAAACTAAGAAATGAAAATCAAGATCAAGAAGCACAAAAGGAAAATTGTTTTCTTATTTGGTGACTTGTTGATATTGTATGTTTTGTACATATTTTTATATATAGACTATAACCATGAGGCAATATCTATGTGTTTTATGTGCATTTGAATTACTAATGCGAACTTTCGATACTTGAGGAATTATAGTTGATTTCAAATAAATTCAGAGTTTGAATAACTTTTTGTAGTTTAATAGAGGAGTTTAATAGAGGATCGAAGCATATAGTCAAAGATAGTTGGATACTTGGAAGTCGAGCTAAAAAAGAATGGAAGGATGATTCCTGAAATACAGATAGAAGAGTCGCTAGAAGAAGCTAATCTTTTCGACTTACCCCAAGAAGAACGGGCATTCACCTACATGAATACCGCGGGTACGAAATTTAGTAAGTTGAACTGTTTCCTTTTATCACAGGAGAGTGTGAATCGTATCCCGGATATTAATGTCACGATTTTAGACCAAAAATGGTCTGATTATAACCCGATTTTACTCAATATAAAAAAGGCGAACTATGGGCCAATACCTTTTAAATTTTTTAAATCGTGGCTTGATAGACCTGGGATTGATGAGAAAATAGGCTCGGTTTGGAATGCACATGTTGATCTTCCACTTCATACTATTCTTAAGATTCTTAAAAATGATTTAAAACCTTGGCTCAAACAAGTGATGTTGACTAAACAAACTCAACGTAAGACTCTTTCAAGTAAAATTAATGATATTGATCTTAAGCTTGATATGGGAACTGCCACTTCGATTGAAAGGCAACAGAGGCTTGATCTCTTTAAAGAGAGGGATGATTTATCACGTCAACATGATATGGATGCGTATCAAAAGGCTTGTATTAAATGAGATCTCGAGGGTGATGAGAATACAAAATTTTTTCACTCCCTTATTAATCATTACCGACGTGCTCAAGCGATTCAAGGGGTATTGCAAGATGATACTTGGATATCAGAAGCAACTCAAGTAAAGGAAATTTTTTTGGATTATTTCAAAGAAAAGTTTCAAACTCGTAATATGGGTTCTCCTTTCTCGCATTTCCAGGAAGCTCGACAACTTCCAAATGATGAAAGAAATTTGATTGAATCGTGGGTTACCATGGATGAAGTGAAAAATGCGGTATGGGATTTTGGAAATGACAAGGCTCCAGAACCGGACGGTTTTCCTTTTTTCTTCTGCAAGAGATATTGGGAACAGATTAAAGAGAGTGTTTTTTCTTTTTTCGATACTTTTATGAGATCTGGTGTGATGCCTCTAGGCTCTAAATCCTCTTTTATTTCACTTATCCCAAAGGTAATTAACCCGGTTAACGTGAAGGATTATAGACCCATCTCGCTCATTTCATCTGAATACAAAGTCATTGCAAAGGTCCTTGCAAATCGAATCTCTAAGGTACTTGATTATGTCATAAGCGATGAGCAAACACCTTTTATTGGTGGACGACAAATCATGGATGGCCCGCTAATGCTGGGTGAGCTGATAAGTTGGTTTTAAAAAAGGCGTAAAAAGATGATGATACTAAAAGTCGACTTTGAGAAAGCTTTCGTTTCTGTTTATTGGTCTTATTTGGATTTCTCTCTTTCTCAGCTTGGTTTTGGTAGCAGATGGCGAATGTGGATACAAGCTTGTCTTAAAACGACCAGAAGCTCGATCCTTGTGAATGGTATCCCGACATCAGAATTCTCTTTAAAGTGTGGTTTGCATCAAGGCGATCCATTATCACCTTATCTTTTCATCATTGTTATGGAAGGATTTCACTTAGCCATCGAATCTGCTACTCGTAATAATGTTTTGCGTGGAATAAATATTGGTGGTCGTAAGATGTCACATTTCCTTTTTGCAGACGACGTAGAAATCGTCTCTGATTGGCATGAAAATGATCTCACGGCTATTATAAACCTTCTGGATCGATGCTATCGATAGTCAGGGTTGAAAATTAACATGTTTAAATCTTGTCTTTATGGTTTTGGTGTGGAACAAGAACATGTACATGATTTAGCAAATTTGCATGGTTGTCCAACAGGTACTTTCCCTTTCATGTTTTTAGGGTATATAATTGGCGCCAACATGAACCGAATAGCTAGTTGGATGCCTCTACTTGATAAGTTTAAAGCAAAACTATCAAAATGGAAGGCAAATCTACTGTCGGTTGGTGGGCGATGTACACTAATCAAGTCGGTACTTGGAAGCATTGGTGTTTATTTTTTATTGTTATATCGAGCCCCAAAAACCGTACTTCATATGTTGGAGAAAACCCGAGCCTCTTTTTTTGGGGAGACAATTTGGCTACAGAGAAAATACATTGGTCCAGCTGGGATTCCATTTTAGCTTCGAAAGAAAATGGGGGGTTTAGGCATTGGGAGTTTAAACTCATTTATTCTATCCCTTTTACTCAAATGGTACTTGAGATCGTACACTACACCATGGGTTAGGCTACTTAACAATTCACGGTGAACACTTGGGTTTTGATGGTTCTAGATGTAACTCGATTGGTGTTTGGAGCTCAATCGTCGAGTCTGTTAACCAATGCGTTTCAACCGGCTTAATTCCTCATGGCACACTTCAAAAGCGCATTGGTAATGGTTGTTCAACCTTGTTTTGGTTAGACAAATGGCTTGGTAATTTCACGCTAACATCAAAATACAACAGTCTCTTCATGTTAGATAGTACTCCAACTTGTCTTATACGTGATCGAATTCATGATAATGGTTACACCTGGTCTTGGTTGCGAGCTCCTCCGAGAACATGTCATATTGATTCGTTGTTGACTGATTTTCAATATGTTAACATCAACGATCAACCAGACAAATGGTTTTGGAATATTGAAAGTGATGGCCTATTCATGGTAAAAGGAACGAGGGAGTTTCTTGATGATGAGCTTCTACCTTCTTCCTTGCCATGCACAAGATGGAGCAAATTTTTACCTGCTAAATATTTTTATTTAGCTGACTTATTCGAGATCGTCTACCAACGCGGTTGAATCTTCTATTTCGAGGAATTGACATTAGCACTATCATTTGCCCTATATATAGTGTTGGTGTTGAAAATAAGGACCATCTGTTTTCTACATGTCACTCTTCTTCTTCAATTTGGATTGCAATAAAGAGTTGGGCAGGTGTTACTTGGCCTATTTTTTCGGTGGATGATATATTTTCATGGTTAGACTCGTTCACAGGCTCGAGCTTGAAAAAGGAAAAACTTACGTGTATTTTCTCGGCCACTCTATGGTGGATATGGCGTTATCGCAATGATACTGTTTTTGGTACAAATAGTATTCAGGAAGGAGATATGTTTGATTGTATTCGTTTTATTTCCTTTTCTTGGTTACAATCTAGATGTAAAGTTTTACCGTTATGGTCAACTTGGTTTAATAACCCTTTGTAATCGTTTTTTATCACTAGCTCCTTGCCAGTGTTTTGATTTAATAAAATCTATCAGCTGTTTTAAAAAAAAAAAAAAAAAAAAGTCGCTATGAAGATAAGTGCCTCTAGGAATTCTATTCGAGAGTTTTGAGTTGAAGGAGAACAGCCACTTTCCCAAGAAAGCGCCGCACTGATGATTGAAAGTGCCAGAGAAAGAGCTGCTTTAGTCCAGGGTTGAGGGATTCCCCATCGCGAAAGCGGCGCTTGGTCATGTCGGTTTGAGAAAACTATTACTCCATCCATACCAAAATAATTGTCATGTTTTGATTTTTTGAGTCTTTTTTCTTCAACTTTGGCTTTAAATATTTTTATTTGTAGTATATAATATCGAATGAAAGTAATACCAAATGAAAACACATTTGAAAATCAATCTATACATATAAATTTCATCAAATATTCTATAGCAAAAATCAACAAATATTAAAGTCAAAACTTAATAAATTGACTTTAAAAATTCCAACAGGTCAACTATTTTGGGACGGAGGGAGTAATAAAAATCTTAGGGTTTGGAGCGAGATGCAAGTTTGGAGAACCCTAGCCGTTTGGGTCAACTTGGTGATTTTGGGAGCTTTTGAAGCCAATTAACATCATTCTAACAAGAATCAAAAGCAAACCATTAAAGATTACATCTTTTACTAGGTTGCTTTGAAATGCACAAGACTCGTATTTTTTTAGCAGGCTTAGTGCGCGGAGCGGAGCGCACTAGAGCGCACTACTCGTGCGCGATAGCACCCTAAAAAGTTACTTTTCCAGTTTTCAGTTGAAAAAATAGTGCACGTAGCTCACACCTATAACCCCAGTTTTTCCAGATTTTGACACAATCTGACTCTTTTGACCCAAAGAACTTTCAAATAACTTCATACACATGTTAACACTTGCTGCAAATAAAATATGAGCCATTTTGCATACAAAACACATTATTAGACATCTACTAAACAATAAAAACACACATTTTCTTCAATTTAGCGACTTTCTAATTCCTTCATCGATTGTTAATTTGACCCCCAATTCATAACTTCAAATATGTAACAACAAAATACATGCAATTTTTACTAGACCAAGGTTATGAATATTTACCAAAAACTTGACCTACATAATAACATCATACCAAGGAAATTTTAATTAAATAAAATCAATGTATCATGACAATTTGACAACAAAAATATGGTTTCATACTTTTTTAAGCGGTTAACATCTTTGCGGTGCTAAAAAATGGATATTCCACTTACCAAAAGTAGTCTTCTAACTAGCAAACTACATATTTTTCTCGCCTCTCGTACTTGATCCAACTTCACCTAAAGAATACATAAACAACTTCACGGGTTTAAGAATATTGCTTAGTGAGTACATAAATAACTAAATTTAAATAATCTACTAACAAGCAATGCATATATACATATAACATTACTTTCTACAAGCAACTAACGGATTCATTTTGGTTAGATTAAAGCTTTTCCCCCCCCCCCCCCCCCCCCCTAATAAGCTGTTTTTTATTAAGAATAGTAGCCAAGTTAAGTTAGCTGCTGAAATGTGGAATGTGAATCTGGGTAGAAATGTTAATAATGATGTCAAAGATCAGTGATAATTGAAGATGGTGGAGGCATGATGCTACAGTTGTCATAGATTGCATTATGGCTGAAAACAGGAGTATGGAGTGTTTGATGTTCCCTGTTGATCACTACATGCAAACTTTACTTTTGGAATTGTTATAATTTGTACATATTGTCAGTGGGTCATCATTTGGGTTATGGAGATATAAGGGGAGCTTGGGTAGTTGTCATGACTGCTTTTCCTTCTTTTATATGTCAAATTTTTTTGGTATTTTTTAAGGTTGAATCTATATTTTATCACAGGTTTGACTTGAGTCAAAGATGTTATTTTTAGGAAAATAGTCATCTAGGAATGGAGAAACTGGTGAGCATGCATGGTCATGGTGGCATTACTCTCTTTTTTAAAGGAGCAATAAGGTTGGAAAAATCTTCACTTTTATTCCTTTTGAAGACTTTGTTGCCTTTCTTTATTGGAGGTAAGATGGGAATGTTTTTGGTAAAACTGATCCTTTGGGCATGCAGAAGGAGTGTGTTCAATGCAATTTGTGAAAAGGACCAGTTGATGATCCAATTATATTACCCAGGCTGCCAATGTATTGGTCATTCTCAAAATTTGAATGATAACAGAGTGCTACATCAATCTTGGTACTCTTTACCTTGTGTGTCTGTGCCTATGTCTATTTGTATTATCTTATTGGGTTTGGGAGTTATAAGGTGTGTTTGGGTAGAGTCTGCAATGGTTTTTATCAAGGTTGCAAAAGACGTGAGACAGGGTCGAGACGGTCGGGTCCTAAAAAGGCCGAGACGTTCGAGACGGGGTCGAGAAGGGGGTCGAGACGGACGTTGACCAAAGTTGACTTTTAAATATATAAGTATATAAATGTGTATATGTGTACTTATTTTAAAGCCAAAAACTTTAATTAACTAATTTGTACCCAAAAACGCTATTACAGTTAATTTAATAAAGAAAATTCAAACTAAATTACGATAAATTTGACCAATTTTACCGACTTTCTGTTTTTTCCGAATTTTGAAAGACTTTGACATGATTTTTTTCAACTTTGACCCGAATTTTGACCGTTGACTGTCATATTAGAACGTTTTCTTCGAGGCGGGACAGGCTAGTCACCAAACCGTCTAAACGGGCGTCGCAACGGTCCGAGACGGTGTCTTGCAACAGTGGTTTTTATTATAAATATTATGACTGTGATGTGCATCAAGTCTAAAAATCAATGGTTTGTACTCTTTCACAAACTAGTGTGTTTTAAGTGTCAAAGTCAATTTTGGTTGCATTAAGATGGAGACATTGGTGGGTGTGCAGGGCTATGGTGGCACAACCCTCTTTTTTAAAGATGATATAAGGATGAAAAATTGTCTCACTTTATTCCTAAACACTTTTGTTGAGCTTTCCCTTTCATTTCAAGATGAGATGGATGTCTATAATCTGAGGTATAATTTTAAAGTTGGAGTTGGTTGCTGCTTTTTATATTTGGTGTGTAGAATTATACCAATGAAGGTTATGGATAGTCCAGGCTGCCATGATGATCATCAACTGTCATCATTATGTGTTAGTAAGGTACTACTTCTATTCTGGTACCTTTGTTGTCTAGGGTTAGAGTCTCGTGTGTATTTTAGTCTGTGCTGTTCTTGGTTTCCTGGATCATTTGATGAATATTGTTGTTGGTGCTCTCTCTTATGGTTTATGCTACTTATCTGGTGGTGGAATAGATATTTGGATCAACTTTGGTCTTTTCTAGCTGATTTTGATCAATATTGCAGCTTCTTTTTCATTATGGGTTAGGTTTGCCTACTTCATATGCATATGAATTTTATCTGCACTATAATAGCTATTATGGATTATGGATTTTGATTGATATTCTGATCTGGCTATGATTACCACCTTGTTCCTAATTTGGGCCATGTTTGTCACTGGTATTATGTGATGAGTAATTATTGCTACTGGTACTCTGCATTGGGCCATTCTTATAACTGTATATTGGGTTATATTTGCTACTGGAACTGTGTAATGGGTTATAATTGCTTTTGGTGATGTTTTCACTGTTGTTACCGTGATATTTGCTTTTGCTGGTTATTGGATTGGATTTTGAAATGAGTATGTAATGCGGATTAAGGATCGATGGCTTAACAATAAAGATAGGATGGCGATTAAACCTTCTCGGTTTAAATAAAACACAACCTTCTCGGTTGAATAAAAAAAACCTTATGGTTTTTATTCACGTATCTTTAATCAATAATAAAAAGCTGCTTTACAAAACAAATGAATGAAAGTATAAATACTAGATAATACTAGATAACTATGGAAATAAAATAACTTCTCCCCAGGAAGTAAAATAATAGATAACTATAGGAGTATAAACGATAAATATGAAGGAACACTCCAGAATACTCCAAGCTTGACTCCAACTCTATCTTGCTATCCATTTGTTTTATTAAATGGCCCCGGCACACAGATTGCATATATTCACTATAAATATTTGGCCCATCTTGTAATTCTTGGCCCAAACTTGAACAGCCCATTATATAAAATTAGGCCCACCCGGGTCATATGGATATACATCATCATCCCCTTCTTCGAAAAAATTCGTCCTCGAGTCTACAACATTAGGAGGCACGCTGCTTTTATAAACTAGAATAACAAGTTCTAAAATGGACCCACAAAAAAAATATAATTTAACTTGAGATAAAAGCTTATTTTCAACCTTCAAGGATTTAACAACGGAATCAAATATTACTTTTGAAACACCGTACCCTTCGACTTTTGTTGTCGACTCCCCGGATGTAACTTTTGTGCTAACCATTGGACATATTTTAAAGTGCAAGGCTGTCACATGATTATTACACCGAACTCCGTCACTTCTGCTCACAAGAGCATGCATTACAACACACACCCCTTTGTAATCTTCATCTTCCTCGCCATCGGTGTCATAAATGGGTTGAGTATCTTCCTCCACAAACGGTTCGGGAATATACTCCATATTAAAAACTTGATCAACCAAATCGATAGTGTCATCGGATTGAGCCTTTCTTGAAATTTCAAGATTTTCAAGCTTCATCTCTATACGACGCAAGAGATTTTGCATGTTTTCCAACTTTTGAATCTTGCGATTCAATCTCTCAAACTCAATTTGTTTAGCCATGCCTGAGCTATGATACCACATAATGCGGATTAAGGATCAATGGCTTAACAATAAAGATAGGATAGCGATTAAACCTTCTCGGTTTAAACAAAACACAACCTTCTCGGTTGAATAAAAAAAACCTTACGGTTTTTATTCACGTATCTTTAATCAATAATAAAAAACTGCTTTACAAAACAAATGAATGAAAGTATAAATACTAGATAACTATGGAAATAAAATAACTTCTCCCCTAAATTAAAGGAAGTAAAATAATAGATAACTATAGGAGTATAAACGATAAATATGAAGGAACACTCCAGAATACTCTAAGCTTGACTCCAACTCTATCTTGCTATCCATTTGTTTTATTAAATGGCCCCGGCACACAGATTGCATATATTCACTATAAATATTTGGCCCATCTTGTAATTCTTGGCCCAAACTTGAACAGCCCATTATATAAAATTAGGCCCACCCGGGTCATATGGATATACATCAGTATGACTACATTACGGGTATGGGTAGCTGTTGGTGTTATGATTTTGATTTGGGCAGAGATTGCTATTGCTGCTGCAGGTTCTACTTTATGGTTGGTATTAATCTCATATGTTGTTTGGGGGTTTTGTACAAGTGTTGTAAAAGTTGAAAATTTCAAATGGGATGTGTTGATTTATGGTCTTAGTGCAGAATATGTGAAGATGAAAGCTGATTTGAAGATATATATGATGAAGACTGTTTTGTGCTTAGTAGTAATTGTATTGTAAATACTAGTTTCTTTGTGTTTTTATTTTTAATAGGCTTAGTTTTAGATGTTTATGTTTGGGATGTGCATAAAAAAAAAAAAAAAAAAAAAAAAATCCCTTTTTAGGCCTTCTAATATTTAGAAATGTTTGATTGTAATAACCTTTTATTTTAATGATTTTTGCCGGGGACTTGGCCCCTATATCCAAAAAAACTAACGGATTCATAGTCTTCAACATGCGAGGTAATTGAACAATGCAATTAGCACCTACAATCATTAGCCGAAGCTAGTACCATGGCCTTGGTCAAGCTACATATACAAATGAGAACCCATCCACGAAATGATATGTCACAACTTGCACGAATGGATGACAATGGCGTACGACCCATTTACCCACTCATGAACTCACCTTGCTATTTAGCGTCCAAAAGGATGTCACAAAACATGTACTTCTCTAGCAACCTACAAACACAACATACAATATCGCTAACCATACTTCTTCTCTTCAATTAGAGAGGTGTGATGCTACACCTTCCTTTCTACAAATATCCATACTAGACACATTCTAACCAAAGCCCATTTTAGCACTTCCAAAAAGTTTTGACTTCAGCGAACCATCAACAAAACAATTGTTACACAAAATACATCTCCAATAATTTCTTGAACAATTACACATAAACTTCACACAAAATACCAAATCATGTTTGTGGGTTAGTCATCTTCAAACACAAAACTCAAACTAATAAATTTTTGCCTCGTAATGTCACCATTTAAAAAAAAAATTGCTACATCTAAACTACAAAGTCAAGGTTTCTAGACTAACCTACACTTCTTAAACTTCAAACAAGAAACAAACTAATCTTAAGAATCAATCAAAACTCTAAATAATCTCAAGTAACATAGTTGAGTTCTTACAATTAGGGTGACAATGGAGGTGATGATGATGGTATTTTGCTTAAACTTGCTTCCTTCTTGTTGTATGAAACAAACTAACCATAGATTATCTTCAATTTTCTCAAACCCTAATTTCTTCCTTTAGCTCTAGAACCACGATCTCTGTTTCTTTTGATGAAAACAAGTTGTTGGTCCACCGCGCGATGCTGCGGTGGGTTTCGTTACGAATTTACAAAAGGATATGTGCAAAGGGTTATTACATAAGTTTTATTAGTAGTTACATACAAAAGTTTATAAGTATGCATATAATGGTGGGCATAAAAGATGATATAAAATTAGTAGCATGTGCGTGTGATCTTCGGTTGCTTTATATTCTATTGTCTTCTGTTCCTTTGAGGTCGTGGCCACTTTCCTTAGGGCTCAATTTAACTGTTAACCCAAAAATTTAAATT
The DNA here is from genome assembly GCF_046630445.1 of Rutidosis leptorrhynchoides. NCBI lineage: Eukaryota > Viridiplantae > Streptophyta > Magnoliopsida > Asterales > Asteraceae > Rutidosis > Rutidosis leptorrhynchoides. The sequence goes on along the minus strand of NC_092340.1, from coordinate 102,373,029 downwards.
AAAAACTATGAAAAACCTGATATCACGCAAGCGTAAGATACCTTAGATTCTATCCAACATCAAAGTACACAGTCTACAAACCGAGCAAGATCAGGCGATCAACTAAAAACTTGACTCGTTTGTGTTTTACAACAGTACCTGTTTATACACAAAACCAAGAATCAGATTACAATGAAGAAAAACTGCATGTAAGAGAAATCAGACTAAACTGTGTTATGTTTTTATGCGATCGTCCATATACTTAAATGACAAAAAAGATTAAAAAATAAAAAAATAAATAAAAGCCAAACCTAAAGGTACTGGAATACACAACGTTGGGGCAGCTGAGCCATTTCTCATTAAAGAAACTAAATCCACCCATAGTATCAACATTTAACAACAAAAAACGGTATAAGAACATACAATAAAGCAAACATATACCAATAAATATAATAAATAATATAAATAAGAAACAAATTTACCACTCCCAACAGGTTCCACATTAACAAAACTACTTTCAACATGATTGGTACCAACATAAATCCACTTTCAGACTATTAGGAACACCCTAGATTGGAAACCCTATTAAATTCAATACAAATTATATACAGGATTTAACAGAAACTGATCAAATATGTCATCTTACCCTCGTTACCGAGAGGAAACTATTCCCTCCGCCGTATTCCTATACATTCCGGCCATCGGACATGTTTCCGGTGCGTTCGAAAAATATGACATTAGTACATAAAATTTGTACCGTATTGTACGAAAAATCGTGACGTTTTCATTGGTAGTGGCGGCGGCGCCTATAACGACGGCATGGAGGCACAGTCGACCGCGAAAACCATTTGGGGGTATTTTATTATTAGAGAGAGATGGGGACGGGAACGAATATTAGTGATGGGGTGAAACTCAAATAAGTAGCACGTGTCCCACTTATTAGGGTAAATGATAAAAAATAAAAGAAAATTTCTAATGACAGCCCTAAGGGTTCATTCAGACATGCATCAAACAATTGTACATTCAATATAACTATCCCTTCCTGCAGAAAACTACCTTCATGTACTACTTATTTATGCATATATTTATTTCTTAATGACAATCCTTAGGGTTGTCATTAGAAAAGTTCAAAATAAAAATTAGATAATATCTTGGAAGGGTTGGAAGGGTGTAGAAGATGTAGGAAAATATAGGTGGAAGGGTGTAGAAAATGTAGGATAACAATAAATTACTAAAATACCCTTTTCGAATAAAAAAATGTTGTAAATAGGACTTTTTTGTGCTCTATTGATCTTTAATTGTTAATGTTAATTATTAATATTAATATTAATATTAATATTAATAATATTAATATTAATATTATATTAATGAAAATGAAAATGAAAATGAAAATGATAGAAAAGTCTGGAAACCTCAACTTTAGTGGGGTTTAAAACCGAGAATTGTACACAAGTCCTTCATTTTTCAAAAATGGAATCTTCCTCCCCACTATTATGGCAGCGTGCGTGGAGCGCACCTCCTCTGTGCGCAGCGCGAAGATGAGCTGGAAACTAGGGTGTTACATGATTTTGTAGTTTTCATTATGGATTCTTTTACTATTATTGTTTTCATTCTTTTGAACATGATTCGTATGTTTAGCTTGGCTAGATACTAATGATGTTCGATTGATTTATAATTTTGGTTTTTAGTTGTTATGCGATAATTTAATGTCTAGATAAAAGAACGATTCTTACTTTTAATGTTATTAACTCGTTTGAATTGGTTAATATGTTGAGAAGATCAAATTGACATCTTGGGGTTTTGAATATAGTGATTTCAATTGTTTAGGCTAGTATTAGGGATTGTGCATCAACTACTTTAACAAAGAGGATGAATTAAGTTACATAAAGAGTTTAAGAAAGGGTTAATTGTGTGTGATGACCAATCAAAATAATTAGTGGTGATTGTGATCGTACGGAATCATGTTCTAGATAAATAAGTTAGTTGATGATTGTCCTATTGCAAATAGATTATCTTTTCTGATAGTTGCGCCTACTGGTATATTGTAGTTTAGGCGATATGTTATTAGGAGTGAATCTGGAATTTGTTTACCCATAATATATTATCAACTTATCTTTTATTTTAATTATCCAACATCTGGAGTGAATAATATCTAGATGGGTATATCTATTTAATTGATAGTCTATTGGGAAAAAGCCTATCTCCTAGGTTCCTAGCGGTGATGTTGAGATTGGTTCCTTTGCGACTTTCAACAAAGTGATGGACAATACATAGGGCGTTCAAAAAGGTAATGTCTACAATTCTACAGTTCCCTCGAACGCATGGTTGCAAGTTAAAAAAAGAAACGAAAGAACAAAAATATTGAATCATGAAGATGAGTTAAAAGTGTTTGGCGATTTCATCAAAGACGTTTGAGCGTTTTTGTTTCGTGTTTTCACGGTCATCCTTGCTATTTTTTTTGGAACGACCACAAATTTTATTAAACAAAAAAACTACCTAGCGAGCAACTAGGTAGAATTCAACAAGTACAATGGCATTTGTTGCCATAAGTTCCAATTTATACAACTTTTTCCTCTAGAATTTAACCAACTAAAAGAAAATAAACAAATAGAATCGAAAAGTGCGTTTTTCTTCAAAGCACGAGGGTTAAATAGCACGCCGTTCCTGTACCTCCATAGATGCCAAATCGTGGATGCAAGTATAGTAAACAATCTCGTCTTTGTCGCTTGAGGAGCTCTCCAACCATCAAACTGTGACACCCTGAACAAAACCATCGTGTACGGATCATCAACAACAGGTCCATTACACGGTATAATACTACATGCTGTTTAAAAACAAGTTTTGCATTCAAGAAAAGATAACGTTTTTACCAACGTCAAATGTTTTATAAAAGATGGCGTCTTTACCAACGTCAAATGTTTTACAAGGATAATGTGCTCCTACGAATAGAAAGCATTGACGTAAGTAGGTGACACAAAGGTCGTTACAAAACCATAGTTCGAAAATAACATAAGTTGTGAATGCAAAGTAAAAGTTCTATGATTGAGACATCTCTAAACAATGCAGTGGAAGTTTAACACATCGAGTCTGTAACAGCGAGTCTATAACACCAAGACTATAACAGCAAGTCTAACAGCGAAAGAAACGTCTAAGCACCTGAGAAATGCATGCTTTAAAAAGTCAACACGAATGTTGGTGAGCTATAATTTGATCGTAAACAATAATGTTGAAAGGACCCGTTTATACCGATTATAAACGATTCATATCAATTAATTTCATTGCGAGGTATTTGACCTCTAAATGATATATTTTACAAACATTGCATTCGTTTTTAAAATACAAACTTTCATCACATCGAAAGTTGACGGCATGCATACCATTTCATAATACATCCAATTATAATTGACTTAATAATAATCTTGATGAACTCAACGACTCGAATGCAACGTCTTTTGAAATATGCCATGAATGACTTCAAGTAATATCTCTAAAATGAGCAAATGCACAGCGGAAGATTTCTTTCATATATGAGAATAAACATGCTTTCAAGTGTCAATCAAAAGGTTGGTGAATTCATAGGTTTATCGTAAACAATAAAATTCATCATTTTGATAGACCACAAGATTTTAAATACAGTTGTGGCGACCCGCCAAAATCCCTATTGACGCAACACATCATTCATCGGTCCCATTGCGAGGTTTGCCCTCTATTTGATACATTTTACAAACATTGCATTCATTTCAAAAGACGCGCTTTCTATATAAGAAAGTTTTTAAATCAGTATACATTTTTAAAGCATGTACATAAATATTTTCGACTCTACATATAGACAATTCCAATAAATGATAGTTCATAATAATACATCAGTTGACTAAACAGTCAAAATATAATACATATTAATGTATGAATGCAAAGTTTCCTTGAAAAATATGCCATGTAAGACTCCATGCACATAACAGTTAAACAGCGGAAGATTCTTTATACCTGAGAATAAACATGCTTAAAAGTGTCAACCAAAAAGGTTGGTGAGTTCATAGTTTATCATAATCAATCATTTCTGTAATAGTAATAGACCACAAGATTTCAGTTTCCATAAATATCCGTACACTCGCAAGTGTATAAAAGTATTCTATAAGTTGTTGAGTGCTTCGGTTACCATACTTAACAATTAATGTGGCATATTCCCTTTATTATGAAATCTCCCTACACTGTACCAAGTGTAGTAAAAACGAAGTACTATGCAACCGTTTACGATACTAGAGCGACTAGCCCGGTTGGGGTTGTCAAACCCGATAGATCTATCAATAGGATTCGCGCTTACATACTCTTACAACATGTAAATATTAGTTACCAAGCTATTAGGAAAAATATGCAAAGTGGTACAACTTAACGTAGAATATGTTTTTAGTACTTGTGTCCATTTCGTAAAACAGTTATAAAATACGCATGTATTCTCAGCCCAAAAATATATATAAAAAGGGAGCTATGAAAACTCACGTATCAATATTGTGGTTCAATATTGCAGGAAAAGTATGCAGACGCAACGGAAATGATAAATGCAAGGTTGACCTTTGATTCACGAACAATACCCCCGATCAATACCTATAACCTCCTTATTTAATACCCATGAATTCCTTAGCTTTAAACCATTTGAAAAACCCATTTTGAAATCACTTGAACATAACCTCGTCGTAGTATTTTATGTATATTTTGTAACCATAATACTAATACTACTAATTAAGAATAATAATTATAATAATAATAATAACAATAATATACTTAATTACGGAGTAACATATGATCTATATGTGATATGTGTGATTTCAACTAGAACATGAACGTAGTATATATAAGTAAATATAATAATATAATAATATTAAATAGAATATAATAATATAATATTATAATAAAGTAATAATATAATAATATGAAAATAAAAACGTGTGAATTAGAATTCAATAATATCTGCCGACAGTTTTCACGGACCAGCATTTCGTACTCTGTTGCTAATAATTGACGGGTAAAAATATGAATAAAAATTTCACTTTTTATATTTGAATATATATATATATATATATATATATATATATATATATATATATATCTGTTTTGGTTTTAAGCTTTATAAATTTAGTTGTAAAAATGTTCGTTTATAAAGTTTATAAGCGTAATATGTGTTTTTCTAGTTTTTGACTGGACAAAGATATATAATATAATATTAATTTAAATATAATAATATAATAAATATAATAATATAATAATATTGAAATAAAATATAATAATATAATAATAAATTTAGAATAATCGTAAATTTTTAAAAAGTCGTATTTTTAAAATACTTCAGGGGTATTTTATGTAATTTATAATTAATAATTTCAATCATGTCGTTTTCATGTGAATAGTAAATGAATTAATTTCGTTTCATTTACTATTCAATGAATAGTAAATGAATTAATTTAAATTCAACTATTTAAGCTACACGTTGTTGTACGTTGTGCTTTACAAATTGTACATTTTTAATTTAACTTCGTTTCTTAAAAAGAATTACAAAAATTATATCATAAAAATAAAATGACTTAATACGTAAAATTTTTAATTTGAAATAACATCGTTTAATAATAAATTTTTATCATTTCATATATAAATATTATAAAATTTAGATTTCTAGAACTAATTATATTCAAAATTATTTTATTAAGAGGTTATATTAATAGAAATTATTATATCATAAAACATTTTCATTTAAGAAAGTAAAATCATTTATAAATCATGACGGGTTCGAGTTTTAAATTATAGGTTATTCGTGAATCGTAGGGTAAAGTCCAATGGTTAATTAAATGTATGAAAAAATATTTTAATGCAACACATCAATTTGCTTATCTTGTCGGAGTTATCAGGGTTTAAATTTGACCGAAATTTTCGGGTCATGACAGTACCTACCCGTTAAAAGAAATTTCGTCCCGAAAGTTGGATAAGGAAAGTTGATAACGAAAACGAGGATATTTTCGTATCACGAAATATGATATAACTTGAATTCTTTAAATGAATTCGATTGTTAGTATAATCATTATCAAAGAAAATGATAAGATCGATTAATGGAGTATTTCGAGTACCCTATATGGGCCGGGTTTCGTTTTATGATAAGCACAAGTTCAATAAATAGATAATTTCCCACTATTGAGAAATACAAATGAAATGATAAAGATTTCTCCGGAAATACGATAGATAGGATTTCAAATGAGCATAACTAGTGTTATACGCAGAAAGAAAAATGTAATGGCACGATTATATTAGCAAACTGCTGGAATAACTGAAAGTATAGAACTATCAAGAAAATACATTCTTGGTATATTCAGATGTTAAGTAAAATAAAAGAGTCGCGTAACATAGTACATAATGAGGGTAATGTTGATCAAGTACTACCTTCATCATGTGCCATTAGAACTTTCGCATGACTTACTGCAATATAATCACGTTGATCGGGCATCATTATATTATACTAACTCATGCTTTCATTCCAACACTACTCCAAATATCAAGAATTTAAATTTGAATGTTGCAAAAATTTTGAAACTACAATATTTTCCGTTATGATGTAATACAAATAACGCGAAGAGATAATTAATTTCAGACAAGTATAGTTATGGAGGTATTATTCAGAAATATTGAGGATATTTATAATGGAAGATATGATGATATCTTAGAATTTCTAAGATCGAAGGATGATGAAGAAAAAAAAATCCGCAAGAATTTAGAATATGTAAGGAGCAAGGGATTCGCTAAAGATTTCAGCAGGCACTGAATCATTTGAATTCTTTAAAGGTAGATTTAGTCTTTGTGATTTGTCCACAGCCTCCTTCATGGTTTGCTCTATCCAGTTTTCACTACCAAATTTTCTCATTTTCTGAGCTTTTCAACACGCTATTCTTTATCATCAAACTTTTGACGGGAAAATTATTTGAAAATGCATTGAACTTTTATCAAATTCTTATTGTATACATCAAACTTTCGAATCTCCTATTGTATGCACCCAACTATGTTAAATGTTTTATTGTATGCATTAAGTAACCTGTATAAAAGGTATCAGGTTAATATGTAGAAAAAGTTTGTGATTGGTCCCTAGACATTCCGTTAAAATTTTCCGTTAAGTCTTATCTAATCCTACCATTTTCTTCATCATTTTCATAAACATCTTCATCCTCAAAAATACATTCATCTTCAAAACATTTTATCACCAATAATTTCAAAAACACACTTTTTAAATATCTCCAAATTCTATTAAAATATTTAAACCCCTTAATCAACATATAAAAATTTATAATATCAAATCATAACCCTAATAATTCAAAAACAAACAGATGGCTGAATCATTTTTTAGTTTGTATCTTTTCATTTATTATTTACTACTGAACTATCAATATCCTCAAAATAAAATGAAATACCATATTTAAATTCAATAAATCATCATCTTAAATTAATCCTCTTCAAAAAATTCTTATTAATCTTCGTTTTCGAAATCAAATGAAAAGCCATATTTACGATGTATCTTTTCACTTTATCACTATTAATTATCAATATCATTAAAAAATCAATGGTCTTCATCATCATCTCAAATAATCGTCGGTTGTTCAGATCTGGCATAGATCGATTTGTTCAGATATGGCATAGAACGATTTGTTCCGATCTGGCATCAAATCTTCAATCACCGTCATCATCATCATCATCATCATCTTACGAACATGGGATACAACCAGATCTGACATCATATAGTGATTTCGTCAGATAGTGATTACGAACAGAGGATGAACATATAGTGATTTTGATTTGTTCGATTTTTTGGTGATAATTTGAAGAAAAAATATTTTTACTAGATTTCGTCATTTTTTGATAGTTTATTACATCTTTGGATTGAACAAATTGATGTAGAAATAGTTGATAGTTTGACTGGATGATGATGATGACATGTGATGATATCATTTTTTGATAGTTTAGATGTACATATCGAACAAACTGATTCAGACATATTTGATAATTTGACTAGATGATGATGATGCAATGTGATGAGATAAATAGGGTTTCAAGTTAGGATGAATCTGATAGGGATTTGGGATTCTGCTTTTATCGTAATTGAGGTTCTACAAACATAAATATTAATATTAATATCCAATTTTATAACAAAATTTATTAAGAGTACAAATATGAGGGATCAATGACATCAAAAATTAACATAAATGACTAGCATGCAATATTTGACAAACATTAGGGATCAATGATGTAATTTTATTTAGCAGGTGACCTGAAGTTTACTTGTTATAATAGGTTAAGTACGTACAATAGAACAATTAACATAGTTGAGTGCATACAATAGGAGATCTGAAAGTTGAATGCATACAATAGGAATTTGGTGAAAGTTTAATGCATTTTCAAATAATTATCCCAACTTTTGACTGTTAATGTCATTTACAGTTTTTATTGCTTCATCAGCTTTTCAAAATTCCAAGAATTGATTCATAAACTGGGGTGCTTTCAAGAATTTTGAATTGGAGTGTTTGAACACAGGTTGTATCCGTTAGTATATGATGGTGGAGGTGAAATCATCGCGAATTATGAAAGATACGAATAATATTCTCCTCAGTTTTATGAATAACATTTTGAATTCAAAGTATGGTTTCGAAGGATGTAGGAATTTAAGATTGATGACACTTCTTAAATCTTGACTTGGATTTTGATTTGTCAAAATCAGAATATGTAATTGAATTGGCATGAAAAATGGTTTTCTTAATTTTTGTGAAATGATGTATATTGCTATGAAAGGAGAGAGTATAATTAACAATTGTCGAAACATCATTGAAAATGTACAGCGTAACATATTAGTGTGAACTTAAGTATTTCTCGGGTATTACCGACCCGTTAAAATAAAATTTCACAAGTAATATTTTGTACAAAAGAATTTTTATTGCAGTCTTTATGAAAATATATGTATGTATATTTTCTTCAGATGTAATATGGATTTAATGAGTTAATATTATATTAATCTCATTTGGTTTACGGTTGGAACTAGAAATGAATAATCCCTAAAACTTTAGAGATTACACAATCTTTGTGGAGTATTTCACTATTGTAATTAATACATCATTATTTATTCTTATTGATATTCCTTGGTGAAGGATGTTGATGCTCATGAAATACTTATGAATTTCGCAAAGTACGAATGATGTTTTCTGAAAAATTTCAAGTATATCGAAAATGGGAGTGTAAAATCAAACCTGTAGTTGAATAATACACTTGGTTTATTATGAAATGGAATTCATTAGTTTGAAACAGAGATTGTAGTTAACGAAGGATGTACATCATAGCATATTAGTAATATGAATTAACCGAGTAGTATCTACCCTTTTTCAATTCATACTTAATAGCTTAGTACGAAAAAGATATATTATGGTTTCCAAAATTCATATATATAATATATAAATTCTTTGGAAATAATGAGTTAATACTTCATAACTCGTTATTCCAATATACTCCTCGGTGATTGTGGTGTCGATATCGTTGGTGGTTATGGAGTTGGTGGAGCTTATGGTGCTACAGGTGTTACTGGTGTTGGTGATACTAATGGTGATGCTGGTGGTACTTCTGGTGGCGCTTGTATAACCAGTCTAGCTTGTAGATCACACACCATTTTTGTCAGAGTTTCCTCTATCATCTCTATCCATCTACTCTTCTAGTTTATGTTTAGAACTAGAATAAGTAATCTCTAAAATTTTTTAGAAATTACATATTCTCTGCAGAATATTTCTTCAATGAAGTGATGAATCGATACTTCATCATTTGTTGTTGTTGGTACTCCTTGGTACCTATGGTGCGTATGATGTTGATGCTCGAAGTACAGATTTTAGATGTGATATTGAGGTGTGGGATGCGGATTTGGTTGTTGGTGGTGATAATGATACTGTTGATGTTGATGATGGTACTGTTGATGTCGGTGATGCTGCTGGTGTTTGTGGTATTGAGGCTTTCAATGTGGATGTTGTTAGTGGTACTGGTGTTGTTGATGGTGCTTGTAATTCTTGCACCATATTCTCCAAAGCCGTCACGCGAGCGCGAAGCTTGTTGGCTTCTTCTATTACACCGGGATGATTTTCGGTTTCGGACGAGTGGATGAATAAGATTCAGAAATTGGGATAGTATATAATCGTGACGAGATACTCTGAAAATGAGAGAAAAAAAAGGGTGTCTCGAACAGGTTCTCCGGTAAGTGCTTCAGGTTCTTCGCCAAGAGGTGAATGTGGTGGATGGAAGGGATCACCTTCTTCTTGTCTCCAATGGTTAAGTAGATTATGAACTCATCCCCAATTTATCCAGAATAGATTATGGCTAATTGGTTAATCCATTCCGGTTACACTGCTTTCGGAGCTCAGGTCGAATTTCATATCGGAATAGCTGTCGGAATCCGAGGAATTTGAACTAGATGTGGGATCCATCTTGTATAATCAGGGAAAGAATTTTTGGTATGAAATAGATTATAGGACTTAGATTTAGTATTCTTCAATACATAATTTACATATATATATATATAATACCAAAATCTCATAAATTACGGAGGAATCTTTGGAAAATGTCAGGAAAAGTTCACAGTAACAGATATGCTAAGATAGGAATTCGTCTATATACTATTTATGCAATAAATGCAGGAAAATGCGTCTAGACTTAAGAACGATAAGCAGATAACTTCCGACAAGAAATGATAAGCAAAATTTATAAAATGCAGATACGGTCGAAGTCCAGACTCACTAATGCATCCTAACAACTACTGGTTAGACACACTAATGCAAATTCTGGTTCGCTAAGACCAACGCTCTGATGCCAACTGTGACGACCCGCCAAAATCCCTATTGACGCAACACATCATTCATCGGTCCCATTGCACGGTTTGCCCTCTATATGATACATTTTACAAACATTGCATTCATTTCAAAAGACGCGCTTTCTATATAAGAAAGTTTTTAAATCAGTATACATTTTTAAAGCATGTACATAAATGTTTTCGACCTATGGTGATTTCTACATATAGACAATTCCAATAAATGATAGTTCATAATAATACATCAGTTGACTAAACAGTCAAAATATAATACATATTAATGTATGAATGCAAAGTTTCCTTGAAAAATATGCCATGTAAGACTCCATGTACATAACAGTTAAACAGCGGAAGCTTCTTTATACCTGAGAATAAACATGCTTAAAAGTGTCAACCAAAAAGGTTGGTGAGTTCATAGTTTATCATAATCAATCATTTCTGTAATAGTAATAGACCACAAGATTTCAGTTTCCATAAATATTCGTACACTCGCAAGTGTATAAAAGTATTCTATAAGTTGTTGAGTGCTTTGGTTACCATACTTAACAATTAATGTGGCATATTCCCTTTATTATGAAATATCCCTACACTGTACCAAGTGTAGTAAAAACGAAGTACTATGCAACCGTTTACGATACTAGAGCGACTATCCCGGTTGGGGTTGTCAAACCCGATAGATCTATCAATAGGATTCGCGCTTACATGCTTTTACAACATGTAAATATTAGTTACCAAGCTATTAGGGAAAAATATGCAAAGTGGTACAACTCAACGTAGAATATTTTTTTAGTACTTGTGTCCATTTTGTAAAACAGTTATAAAATACGCATGTATTCTCAGCCCAAAAATATATATAAAAAGGGAGCTATGAAAACTCACGTATCAATATTGTGGTTCAATATTGCAGGAAAAGTATGCAGACACAACGGAAATAATAAATGCAAGGTTGACCTTTGATTCACGAACAATACCCCCGATCAATAACCATAACCTCCTTATTTAATACCCATGAATTCCTTAGCTTTAAACCATTTGAAAACCCCATTTTGAAATCACTTGAACATAACCTCGTCGTAGTATTTTATGTATATTTTGTAACCATAATACTAATACTACTAATTAAGAATAATAATATTAAGAATAATGATTATAATAATAATAATAACAATAATATAGTTAATTACGGAGTAACATATGATCTATATGTGATATGTGTGATTTCAACTAGAACATGAACGTAGTATATATAAGTAAATATAATAATATAATAATATTGAAATAGAATATAACAATATAATATTATAATAAAGTAATAATATAATAATAATATAATAATATAATAATATGAAAATAAAAACGTGTGAATTAGAATTCAATAATATCTGCCGACAGTTTTCACGGACCGGCATTTCGTACTCTGTTGCTAATAATTGATGGGTAAAAATATGAATAAAAATTCCACTTTATATATATATATATATATATATATATATATATATATATATATATATATATATATATATATATATATATATATATTATCTGTTTTGGTTTTAAGCTTTATAAATTTAGTTGTAAAAATATTCGTTTATAAAGTTTATAAGCGTAATATGTGTTTTCCTTGTTTTTGACTAGACAAAGATATATAATATAATATTAATTTAAATATAATACTATAATAAATATAATAATATAATAATATTGAAATAAAATATAATAATATAATAATAAATTTAGAATCTAATATGAATCGTAAATTTTTAAAAAGTCCTATTTTTAAACTACTTCAGGGGTATTTTATGTAACTTATAATCAATAATTTCAATCATGCCATTTTCATGTGAATAGTAAATGAATTAATTTCGTTTCATTTACTATTCAATGAATAGTAAATGAATTAATTTAAATTCAACTATTTAAGCTACACGTTGTTGTACGTTGTGCTTTACAAATTGTACATTTTTAATTTAACTTCGTTTCTTAAAAAAAATTACAAAAATTATATCATAAAAATAAAATGACTTAATATGTAAAATTTTTAATTTGAAATAGTATCGTTTAATAGTAAATTTTTATCATTTCATATATAAATATTATAAAATTTAGTTTTCTAGAAATAATTATATTCAAAATCATTTTATTAAGAGGTTAAAATAATAGAAATTATTATATCATAAAACGTTTTCATTTAAGAAAGTAAAATCATATATAAATCATGACGGGTTCGAGTTTTAAATTATAGGTTGTTCGTGAATCGTAGGGTAAAGTCCAATGGTTAATTAAATGTATGAAAAAATATTTTAATGCAACACATCAATTTGCTTATCTTGTCGGAGTTATCAGAGTTTAAATTTAACCGAAATTTTCGGGTCATGACAACAGTACACCTATCTCGTGTACGAAACCATTTTTCATAATGCTTAGTAGAGTAGGTTCGTATCCTTTTCTCCTCCGTAGGTTGCCTCGCGATTTTTAAATAACCGTACACATATCTCGTGCACAAAAATAACATACACATAACCTGTGTATAAAATCATTGCTTGGCTTGGTAACCGACCTTAACATATAATGCGCATAAATAATATCCCCAAAAACAGAACATCTCGTCTGTATAATATATAAACTTCGAAGTACTAAACACCACGCCCACTAGCTCTTCCGTCTAGTGAACATTCTGGGTGGGAGTGTTAAACCCGGTAGCTACCTTTAGGGTTCGCGTGAATTAGGGCCATACCCGATTCTAATTCTTAGGTTGCCAAGCAATAATAATCAGGGGAAATATTCACAATAATTAGTGGCAATTATCACGTCCAACTAATTCAATAATAATCCACAGAACTTCTGTCTGCATAATAATTCATTCGAGGAATGTTTTGCTTGTGTCTATCTTGTCAAACATTTATAAAAGCATTTCATGTATTCAAAAAATATAGATTGTAAAAGCATTGAATAAAATAGTTGTAAATCAGTTATAAAGCAGCGCATGTATTTTCAGTCCCAAAAATATAAAGAGTAAAAGGGAATCAAATGAACTCACAATACGATATTTTGTAGTAAAAATATTCATACGACGATACTGAACAATGCAGGGTCGACCTCGGATTCACGAACCTATATCAAGTATGCATATTAACACATATAATAATATTCAAATAAATATATATTTTTATTTTAGTAATATACTTGTGATATTAAATGTAATATTTATAGTTACTTAAATATTTCTATTTTATATATTTCATTAGGTTATGATAATAATATATTTTATACTTTATTAATATATTTAGAATAAATACTTAGTATCCATATTTTTAAATACTCATAATTTTTAATATGACAATATTTTTAATAAATTCGAGTTATATTAAAACGTAAATGAATAAAAAGTATTTTATTAGTAAAAGTAGTATACTTATTATATATACTTTTATATATCTAATGTTTGTATCTATCTTATGATATCTATCTTTTTAGTTTAAGACCATAAAAATATAGTTACTTTTTATATACGGAATACATTTAAAACTGAAGTTATAGTTAGTAATGTTAATAATGATAATAATAATTATATTAGTAGTAAAAATAATAATGGTAATAATAATAATTTTTGATATTATTAATAATAATACTTATAATAATTATAATAATAATAATAATAATAAAAATAATAATAATAATAATAATAATAATAATAATAATAATAATAATAATAATAATAATAATAATAATAATAATAATAATAATAATAATAATAATAATAATAATAGGAATAATAAGCATACTACCTTAAGAAAATCGCTAAAAATATAGTGTCGCAGCCCGGCTCTAACTCACGACCTCTCGCTTAAACACTCATACCACTAACCATTGCTCTGCTTATCATTTTCTGTTATAACACGGATTTAAATTGTTTTATCCCTTATTTCAGTTTTTTTCTTTCTAAACCCGAATTACATCTTCATCATTTATCATCCCACATCATCTTATTATTATCATCTTAATCTTATCATCATCGTCATCATAGGATTACCATCATCATACTTAAATCTTACTCATGTGATCAACGTCATTATCAGTTCGTCACCCCCTCATATCAACATAAAATCATCATCTTCTCTCAACAACACTGCGTAATCATCATCAATATCGTTCGTTGTCATTCGTTCAAGTGAAAAAAAATAATACGGAAGCTGGCTCAACTATAAAACAAACATGGACAAACACTCCAGGCCCATTAGTATTCGAATTTTATGGCTTTTAGACTAATATAACTGCATCGATTTTCTATATATCTACCACATATAATATAACAAAAAGCACTCCCCTTGTCTGCCACCTTATGATCATAATTATTTTATGCTCCACCACAACATGAAAGTTACTTCCAATTTAGAAACTAAATGTTGAGCTGTATCTGTGAGACAAATTAATACATCTTCATATCGGCTCATGTATAACCAACTCGACCCAATAACCTAACAAAGTCACGGCCTAATTCATTTGGAGTTTTTAATCTTAACGCATGCATAAAAAAAATGTGTCAGCCACTTATAGGAAAAGTGGCAACATGATTAACGGCACACCACACATAATTTGTAATGTATTGGATCACTTTATAGTATAAATAAATAAAAAGACCACCACTAGTTTAATTCACTTTTTGTTTTGTTCATATAATCATCACCATCTCTTAGTTATCCATCATCCATAATCATTATGAACGAATGGGGTAGCGGCAAAAAAAAATGTTTATACGGTGGTGTTTGGAGTTTTTCCTTGGATTGGAACAGAAACCGATAGTTGAACATATTATTCTTGTGCGGTTTTGTTTTGGTTAAGCTGAAGTAACGAAAAGGGAAAAAAAAAGAAATTAAAATAAATAAATGGTGGCGGTTTAAAGGTTGAAGAGGGTGTGTTAGGGTTATTGAAGTGGGATTGTGTGTGTCGATGGGTTCTTGTGTTGTTGGATTAGTAACCGAAGGGACAAGGTGGGCGTACAGGTAATGGAGGTTTTGATGATCATGGTGGCTAATTGGATATCAAACGAAACAGAGAAAAATATAGTGAGCGTGTTCTTGGTTGATGGGTTTCATGGGTTCATGATGGTGAAGGTGTTTGATGAAGGTGGCGTAGGTGATGGTTTGCAAATGGAATGTGACCTTCATCTAATAATAACAGAAACAAGAATGATTCGATGGTGATGGTAATTGTAATTTCTATAACTCTCTCTACCTCTCTGTGCTTTGTGTATGTAATTATTTGTGTATATAGTGAGTGATATATTATCAATAACTGATCACATTTTGTTTTGTAGGATTGATGGTGGCCGACAGAAATATTCGAGGCCAGAAGGAACAAACAAAAATATGTAAAGCATAAAGTGAAGTGTAACAGATTCGTAAGTTATATACAGCACAAGATTCGATTACAGTTTGTTTCGTAGCTTTGATTGGGTCGACAGAAGAATCAATCGGGTACACATAAAAATATATATATACAAGTTGAATAAAATTTGATTGTGTAGTGCTTGTTGAGGTCGACGGGTAACAAAATTCAGATAGAATTATACAGTAACAAGATTTGAAGGACGATTGTGAAGTCGACGTGTAACAGAACGCAGACAGGGTTCTTCGAACAAGAAGAAGAAAACAAGAAAATATAAGTCAGATGTAACAATTTCGTACATTCTTCTGTTTCTGATTCCTATCCAAGTTTATTTTATTCTTGTGATTAAATCTTAATTGTACTAGATCAGAGCCAGAAAATCATATTACTTACAGTATGATTGTAACGTGAAACAGATTTTTTTGATTCTGTGTTTTCATAATTCTGTATTTAATCAATCTAAATACAATAATACTGATTCATATAGTGTATCTGTATATATATATATATATATATATATATATATATATATATATATATATATATATATATATATATATATATATATATATATATATATATATTCATTACTATATATAATTTGTATTAACAAATAATTAGGTATATTATTAATAATAATATTATTAATATCTGAAACAACCCAACCCGTTTTCCATACGATAATTTTTTTTTAAATAATAAACCATTTGCGCCCAAATGAACAGTTACATAAAATCCATTAAACAACATCACAAGTTAAATGTTTACAAGAGGCACGAAGGCCATTAACAAATGTAATACAAGTTTGACCCATTCAAAAACGATAGTTTTAATCCAAACAACACTTCGAGCATGGTTTGGGGCTAAACTACCCAAAACGTTAGGCCAACTTCAAAAGCTTCACAATAATCCAACACGGGGAACTAGTATCCAATAACCCCCTTCCCTTTGTCCGCACCTACATCTAAAAAGATAAACAACGAGAGGGTAAGCTAACGCTTAGTGAATGCAATAATTATACATGTTCATATATAACCTACTTATTTGCAAACACTTACACAACACCGCATACAAGCTAGCAATACGACAACCATGCAAACATCATGCATAAACTACTATCCACAATTCATAAGAAGCTAGCAACACCAGTAGCATATAGTTCAATATTGAATATGCTAATACCAAATTCACACAACCATGGTTAACCAATAGTAAAAGGAATGGTACTCGAATTTCCCATCGGTGTTCATAACAACCGTTAGTGTACAACACATATATCACTAACCCTTGGACAACACATATCCGTTCATAAGATCGTTAGTGTACAACACATATATCACTAAATTGGACAACACATATCCATTCGTAAAACGTTAGCGTACAACACATATAACACTAACTTGGACAATACATATCCATTCGTAAAACGTTAGCGTACAACACATATAACACTAACTTGGACAACACATATCCAATCATACAAATAAACACATCATATACGTACATGTATACTTATTCCACTCACCTTGACACAAGGATGATGATTGTGCACTTCCGAACTTCAAAGCAATGTACCTAATTCATTAAGTACATATTTAATTACACAACTAGTGGAATTAACCACAATGCTTACACTTGAGCATTTAATGACCCAATTTGCATTAAATGACTCAACTACACCACAGTCACCCATAAATGGCTAAGACTCATATTAAATCACTAAAGCTAATGAATTCAAGTCTACAAACTTCAACTAGCACAAACTTAGGGCATTTCATACCCATTTCACCCAATTAGGTCAACTAGTACTCATTTGACCCATTTTAACACTTACTCTTTCAAACTTAGTCAAACATGACCCATTTACAATTCTTTCAACCTTTAACAAGTGTTTTAATGCTTAACAACACAATCTAATACTTACAACCCCAAATCATAAGACCAAACCTTAGGTTATGACCATTAGGGTTCATTTTCATAAATCTAACCCAAAACCCACCCATTTAACCTTCAATTGGGTCACACAACCTCCATATGAGCCAAACCCTAGCTCAAACTTAAATAAACTCAAAACATAGAGTTAGAACTTACCGAGACTATCAAAGTGTAGCTAGAGACACGAGGAACAACTTTAACACTTGGGTTCGGGCAAGATTCAACCTTCTTCTTCACCAAAATAAGCTTTCTCACTCTTAAAACTTCACTCTCTCTCTAAACTTTAATTCAATTAAATGGAAAAGTCATAAATGGAGAGGGGATAAGGTTGAACCAGCCTTAAAGTCTCAAAAACTGGCCATAGGTGAAAAGACCTAAACACCCCTAAAAGATTCCAATTAAAATGGCTAAAATTGTCAAACAACGACATTTGTCGCGTTTCGTGACACTGTGTCGCGTTTCGCGACAACCAACCGCGATAAACATAATTCAAATGCGATAACCTTGACAGAACTTGGGTTCTAGAGCTGTCGCGTCCCAGCCCACTTTGTCGCGTATCGCGACACACCAGGACGCGATGGGACACCTTCAGACCCGACAGAAGGCCTGATCAAACCATTTTCCAATATTTTTTAATATTTGAACTATACAAACTCAAACATAGCTACAAAATTAAACGTACACGGAGTTAGATGCGCACCTTAAGTCATATTCGGGGAAAACGGGATGTTACAACTCTCCCCCACTTGAATCGGAGGGCGTCCTAGCGATCCAAGCCGCATGACAAGCCGGAAGATAAACCAAAACAAATTCTTCGGATTCCCATGTAAACTCGGAACCCTTTCGATGTCGCCATTGCACTTTGAAGGTTCTCACTTCCTTGTTTCGCAACATCTTAACCTTCTCATCAAGGATTGCAATTGGCTCTTCCGCATACTCTAGCTTGTTATTCAACGTAATCTCATCTAACGGTACCCAAGTCGAGTCATCCGCAAGACACCTACGGAGATGGGAAACGTGAAACGTATTATGAATCACCGCAAGCTCTTCGGGCAACTCTAGTCTATAAGCAACCTCACCAACACATTCCAAAACCTTGAAAGGACCAATAAATCGAGGAGCTAACTTTCCTCTCTTTCGAAACCGAATAACACCTTTCCATGGCGAAACCTTAAGCATCACCATGTCACCTTCTTGAAATTCAATCGATCGTCTACCTTTATCGGCATAAGATTTTTGTCTATCTTGCGCCTCCTTAAGTCGAGCCCGAATCAACTCAATCTTACAATTCGTCTCCAAAACCAAATCGGTACTTGATGTGGTAGCGGAGTGGTATAAAATACTATTAAATTTTAGCAGAAAATACTATTAAATACGATACAATTTTACACAAGATATTTATTTATTTATAGAATGGATATACTTAAACCTTGCTACAACACTTATAGGCAGTGTACCTAATCGTACAGTAGTGTAGTTTTTAGTAAGTCCGGTTCGTTCCACAGGGAATCTTTTTTTTAAACAAAGCTCAACGCTATATTAGTTTACTTTTATAAAAATACAAACATATATATAAGTAATATTATTATTATAAAGGGGGGTTTTTACCGTTTAATGACCGGTTTGTCGATTTTAATATTTTAGTCGCAGTTAAAACCAAATGTAAAATATTAAAAATAAATACAAGACTTAAATTAAAGCATGAAGTAAATAACGATAAATGAAATTACGATAATTAAAAGTGCGATTAAATACAATAACAATAAAAATGCTATAATTAGAAGTGCAATTAAATATAAAATAAAGGAAATTAAATATGAAATAAAAGAATTATGCTTATTTAAACTTCCGTAATCATGATGTTTGACGTGTTGATTTTAGTTTTATGCCCATGGGTTAATTGTCCTTTGTCCTGGATTATTTAATATGTCCATCTGGTTTTTGTCCATAACAGTCCATCAGTCATAAATATAAAGTGCGAGTGTCCTCGTCAAATTATTCTTATACCCGAAGTTAAATATTCCAACTAATTGGGGATTTAAACTGTAACAAGATTTTAATACTTTGTTTAATAATTACACCAGGTTGTCGACTGAGTGTAACCCAAGGTTTTAATATTTTGTTATCAATTATACCAAGTGTCCTTTGTACATAATTTCACCCCTGTTTTAATTATTCTAGTGGCTATTAATCCATTCCCGTGTCCGGTTAAATGAACGATTATTCGTACATATAAATACCCCGCCCATCGTGTCCGATTGAGTGTATATGGTAATTTATAGGGGCGCCCAATTGTAAATCTTTATATTAACATTAACAAACTATCATTTAATTAAACAAATATAAAGCCCATTAATAGCTCATATTCTAATTTCCACAAGTGTCGTTCTTTTGTCCAAACCCCAATTATGGTACAAAGCCCAATTACCCAATTTTAGTAATTAGCCCAATATCATGATTACTTCGTTTTAAATAAGCATAATAATAACTTAGCTACGAGACATTAATGTAAAAAGGTTGAACATAACTTACAATGATTAAAAATAGCGTAGCGTTACACGGACAGAATTTCGACTTACACCCTTACAACATTCACTAACATACCCTTATTATTAGAATTATAATTAAAATTAAAATTAAAATTAAAATATAAATATAAATTTTTACGTAGTATTATAAGAGAAGAAGAAAAAGATGATGATTTGCGATCAGAATTCGGTTGCTTTTATAGGGATTTTTGACTTTTGGGGCTCCGCGACTCGCGGCATTTTTGCCTTCAAACTCCGCGAGTCGCGGAGAATGAAATTACAGCTCAGTCCCTTTGGAGTCTTTCTTGCCGACGGTTTTTATTATTTATTATAATATATAAATAATTATAAGAATTATTTAAATATTATATTATATTTATGTGCATAGTTAACTTGTAATTTTTAGTCCGTTGCGTCGAGCGTTGAGAGTTGACTCATGTCCCGGTTACGGATTTTCAAACGTCCTTGCGTACAATTTTATATTTTGTACTTTGCGTTTTGAATCTTGTACTCTTGTAATTTCGAGACGTTTCTTGTCAATAATTGGAACCTCTTTGATTGTCTTTTGTACTTTTGAGCTTTTTGGTCGTTTGTGTCTTCAATTCGTCGAATCTGTCTTTTGTCTTCACCTTTTATTATTTAAACGAATATCACTTGTAAATAGAACAATTTCAACTAAAAGCTTGTCTTTCTTGAGGAATAATGCTATGAAATATATGTTCGTTTTTAGCATTATCAAATATTCCCACATTTGAGCGTTGCTTGTCCTCAAGCAATATCGTCTTGAAATACTAGAATCACTTCTTTATTCTTCACACTTTGTACATCAGTGATTTCTATACGGTGATATAAACAATGGTAGTAACGATATGATTTACAGTCCCACATGACTATAAAAATTTAGATCCATTAAGGAAATTAGATCTTTATGAAAACATTTGATCTTTTGAAAATTAAATCTAGTTTTTACCCTAGATAAGTTTTCCGGAATAACCCTTTACCGGTGTTTGCAAAATATTTTTGTGGATTTGGTGGGTTTCAGATTTGAAAATTTTAGCTCAAAACTTATGGTTTTGTGTCACCCACTTGCTAACCTTGTATTTGGAAAGCAACACGTCCAGTTTACTTGTCCCGTATATTACCTTTCGGTAAACTACCGTCCGGTTGTAAAGGAAAGCGTTGAACAAGCAACTGTTAAGGCAATGTCTAATGACATGTATTTGATTATGGTCTATAACGTGTCGGACGCAATTACTATCCTTGGTAGGAGCAATAGTAAAGCTCACCCTTATAATTTTTCGGTATGGCACAAGGTCCTGTCTTTGACCACTATGCAACCACCGTTCTTACGGTTGACACCCGTTTTAGTTCAGGTGACCTAATGAATTCCAGGTGAATTCCTAGGATTTTACGTTCAATGGTAATGAACGCATTGAAAATAGGGTTTTCAGAAAACAAATCGGTTTGTAATTTTGATCAAAATATTTTCTCGTTCAAGCTTGAGTTTAGATATCATTGAATTCTATGAGTTTGTAATTCTCAATCTTTAAGGTCAATCTCAAAGATTGAGTGATATCAGTCTTAAAAGCTGATTTTTAATTTTTAAGGAGATTATCCTTTCTGGGGATCTGATTCATTAGTCTTATCCGGCTAATTTGCATGGTGCCCCCCCATTGTACGAGATAAATCCTTCTCATGGTTAGGATAAATCTGACCACTTGGCGACCCTGTTTAATGCTGAGGTCCGTGGATTTCCTGCTGATTTTAGTGATGACTTTTCTAGATTTTTCGTCAACCTACAGCTGGTCTGGACGACAACTTCATGACCTAAATCAAGAAGCGCGTTTATTTTTTCGGAAGACTTTACTTCCTTTTAATGATGGAATTGATTCATCGTGTAGATCCATCTCTTCTTTTCTTTCATCGGGTAAAACAGTTTAGTTTAGTCCAAAGCAAAAGTATTTTCAGTTATTTGTTACAGATATATGTGACATTTGTTTAAGATAACTTGGTAGATTTTCCCACACTTGGCTTTTATTTTCCTTTTTATCGTCCTCTATTCCATTTTAAATGAATTTTAACATTTTGGTTTGTTTATCAATTTATGTCCTTTCCGAGGTAATAATAATTTCGGTGTTAAAACCTAGTTTTATCGTTCATAAATATGTATAAACATGATTTTGAGTTCATTTAATTGAAAATTTTGAAAAATTTTACTAGAATTGGGTAGTCAGTATATAAGACTAGGGCTGTTCTTTATTATCAGAGAGCACTAGATTCTAATACAACTACTGCTTTACTAGTATTTTTAATGGTAACCAAGTGTATAAAGTAAAAAAAAAATTTAAAATTCGAAAGAATTTAACCCCTTCCCATACTTAAGATCTTGCAATGCCCTCATTTGCAAGAAATCAGTAACAATTTAAATTATTGAGGGTGATTTGTTGTGAAAATGATTAAATTTTTACCAAAGTTTCCAAATATATTGGCGTTTGTTTGCTGAATGATAAATGGTGCACATCATTTGTTCATTCCGTCTTGTTGTTATTTCACATATATTTTGCATCTTGTCGTCAAAATTAGTTGCTTTTGCTGAACTTAATGCCAGTCTTTGAAAATGCGTTGTTTTACCCTGTTGTGTACATAAGATAAACTGCAAACATATATACATATTTTTGAAGTTTGGTATATTACCCCACATTCAAAAATTATTAAAATCTAAGAATAAAAGTTAGACAATTATAAAAACTATTACAATATTAACAAAAGTATTAAACGTATCAATAATTACAAATTACAAAAAAGAAAATAAAAAAATAAATAAATATACTAGGGATGATACTGGTACCAATAGGGGTTCCAGGCATAACCATAGGTGCTATAGAATGCTTCGGCAGGGTTATACGTAGGATATGGTGGCTGCATCTCTATAGACCAGGGAGGGAAGATGGGTTTCGGTGTAGGAATATAGTTTCTACCTATATGTTGGCAATGAGCTATGATTTGGTTCTGATGAACTTGCCAATCTTCAAATGCTCTCTGTCTAGCATTTTCGTATTCCTGAGAAGCTATAAACCTTTGCATTTCTTGCATCTCATTCCCCCTCCTACATTACCTTGCTGTTGGTTTCTCTCAACCTGTGGATGTCTACCATGGTATGGTACTGCGGCGTTATTTCGCCTCTTCAAAACTTTCGCACCATGGTATACATTTAAACCTATAGTATCGCGGGGTTCCGGTTCTTCTACTAATAATCCCCCCCAACTTATATCCACACCGAGATATTCACCAATCAAAGTAATAAAAATACCACCTTCTATTATGCTATGCGGTCGCATCCCCCGAACCATAGCTGATAAATAATAACCCACACAATATGGTATACTTACAACGCTTTGTGGGTCTCGAATACACATATGGTAAAACAAATCCTGTTCATTTACTTTTTCCTTGTTTTTACCCCTTTGTGTAATCGAATTAGCTAAAAACCTATGAATTACTCTTAATTCGGCTCTATCTATATCCAAATAAGAGTAATTTCCCCCTTTGAAACGGTGATGGCTTGTCATTTGACTCCACACACCGTGTGTATCAAAATTTTCATCTATCTTTCTACCGTTTAGTATCAACCCTCTACAATCGGCAGATGCTAACTCTTCAGGCGTATATATACGTAAAGCCTGAGCCATGTCCAGTAAAGACATGTGGTCTATCGAACCGCCTAACAAAAATCTAATAAAAGAACGATCGGTTAAACTAGCTACCCGATCATTCAACTCTATACTACATAACAATTCTTCACACCATACTTTATATACAGGTCTACGCATGGTGAATAAACGTACCCAGTCATTAAAAGAAGAATTACCATACCTCTTTACAAGTAATTCCCTAATTGGCCCGGCCAATTCTACAGCTTCTAAGGGTCCCCATTCTATGACCCTCGGTACCTCAACAACCTTAGAATGAAGAGTATGCAAACCCCTTTGATATTTTGGATAATCTATCCAAAGTCTGTCAAATCTCAGGTTCGGGTGCAACTCTTCCAAGTGCATATCAGAAAAGGTCATGACTGGATGAGGTATATCCTGCTTGTAGTAGTTATCCACCTCCTGTTGTTCCGCGTTCTCAGCAGGAGCATTGCGGGCTTGGGATGAAGATTCACCCCTTTCAGTCTGCAAAACACATCAAACACAATTTTTGTGCATCCAAATATGCATTAGTGTCAGCAAAATCATCAATCAAAATAATTACAATGACATTATCAATTTATATTAAACTTAAGCTTATTTTCACTTTTTTATCAAATCTACACTTTTTCAAATAAGCATATACGAAAATGTTCGCCAAGTTCATAAGCATTCAACTCAAATAACATGTCAAAATAATCATTACTAGCAATTAAATAAGTCTCAAATGGCATTATCTCTCAAAAATCAAGTTCATGAATTTTAGACTTGAAAAAGTCCACTTTAATTCTCAAAATCATGTTTAGGCTCAAAGTTTGGATCATTTAACTACCTAAACATGTTACACTACTTAATTTAACAATAATTCATGACAAAAATCGGCCATAACCTGTTTATATCAAAAAGTCCCAAATTTGCTCAAGAACACAAACCCTAGATTACTCAAAATTTGAAGTTTAAGGCTTCTAATCATGTTAAACAGCATCAATCTAGGTTATACAAGCATAATACATAAACAATTTAATCATAATTACACTAAAAAGCATCAAAATCAAATTGGGGAAAAAATTGCTCAAGAACACCAAATTTCGGATTAAATGGTGTTTAGGTGTAGAAATTTACCGTTTTTCTTGAGTAATTCCTAGATAGCATCCTTCTCAACATGATTTTAGTAAAAAATTTGGTGATTAACGGTTAAAAATTGTGATTTTGGGGTGTATTTCGCGGGGTTTTTCGGCAGTTTTTCGGCAGTTTTTCGCTGTGTTTTTGAGTTGTGGAGTGCACTGATCTGTTACAGCTCTTTATTTTTTTTTCTGGGTTTTGGTCCCTCCGCGACTCGCGGCATTTAACCCTTCAAACTCCGCGAGTCGCGGAGTTTGCTATTTTTTTTTTATAATCATTAACTTATTAAAACAATTAAGTACTTAATTTTTAAAATTTTGTTTCCCTTGTTATTTAGGACGAGGTCGTTTCGGATCGATGTCCTAGTCCGTCTTTCGACAAAATTTTAAAATTTGTCTTTTTGTAGCGATTGTTTTAAAAGCAAAGATTTTTTTTGTTTTTTAATGTTTTTGGCATACTTTAATTCAATAAGATTAAAAATAATGATAATAAAAGTTCTCGTCCCTCTCTCGGGTAAAGCAATTTCGGTTCAAAGACCTAGTCTTCAACTTACGACGAATTTTAAAAATCATATTTTAACTTAATGAGATGAAGTAAATTTTTGTTTTTAAATTCACACAATTTAAATATAAAATTCAAAATTAATATTAAAAATTCACACCAAACTTAAAATTTGAAATGCATAAAATTAAAAATTTATATTTTAAAAATTAAAAATTCACACCAAACTTAATTTAAAAATTTATAAATTCATACCAAACTTATATTAATTTTTCAAATATTTACAATTTTAAAAATATTGTTTTTACAAAGTTTACAATATTAATTTAAGATTTATATATTAATTTTAAAAACATGGTAAAAATAAAATTAAAAATCTTTTTGTCTTTTTATCCCACTTTAATCAATCAAATATTATCAAAAATATGCGCCCCTCTTTTCGGTAAAGTAATTTCGGTTCCAAGACCTAATTTAACTCATGACGAATTTTTGAAATATTTTGGGTTGATTGATTAAAGATATTTATACCTTAAGAATAAACGTTAAATTTCGCAGTGATGTAATAAATTTTTGAATGATATCAATAATTTCGGTCGCCAAACCTAATTTTATTCAATACCAATTTAATACTTTTTAGCGAACAAATTAGCGTTTATTATCAAAAGGTTAAAAATAAAAATAAAAATAAAAACTGTACAGACATACCTGTGAAATAGATTTCTTTAGTTATATGATCTATCCCATTCATAAGATAGTCGGTTTAATTGGTTTTCCATGGCTACATAGGCGTAACCTCGAGCATTTAGTGTCTTTTCTTCTAAACATATGAATGGTCCGTCTCTGCATAAAGTAACAAATTCGGTATTTGAATAGGTTTGATTATTTGAACATTTACCTCCATGTGACCATTTTCCGCATTTGTGACATCTTTCTAGGTGTCGTGCTCTTCTTTTCGCTGCGGATTTTGATTTTCCTTTACCAAATTGTAACTTATTATCTTCGCATCTGGATTCTTTTCTAACTCCGTCCATTCTTTCTCTGATTACTGATACTATTTCACTTGGTAGTATGTCATTATTTCTTTTAGTGATCAAAGCGTGTAGCATTAGACCATGGTTTAGTTCACAGGCAGTCTTCATTTTGTAAAAACCTAAAAAAATAAAAATTCAGAATGGGGGGAGAAGACTAGTTCTTTAGGGTCTGCTAGGGAAAGACCATTCGGGTTCCATTTTCGAGAACTATATGAAAACAGACAATCTAACTCTAACAGAAATACATATTATCCTTTAAAGACTTGATTCTCCCCACACTTAGTTAGCTGTGGTGTCGAAATTGTGATTAACTTCGTTGTCGACTTCCATCGGACCATGTATGTAGTGTTTAACTCTGTGACCATTAACTTTAAATTCAATCCCTTTTGAATTTATTAATTCTATCGTTCCGTATGGGAAAACTCTTTTGACTATGAATGGTCCAGACCATCTTGATTTCAATTTTCCAGGAAATAGCTTGAATCGTGAATTGAAAAGAAGAACTCTGTCTCCTTCTTTAAATTCTTTTGAACTTCTGATTCTTTTATCATGCCATTTCTTCGTTCTTTCTTTATAGATTAACGAATTTTCGTATGCTTCATGTCTTAATTCTTCTAATTCGTTTAGTTGACTTAATCGTAGACGTCCGGCTTCATGTAAATCAAGATTACATGTCTTCAAAGCCCAAAATTCTTTGTGTTCAATTTCTACTGGAAGATGACATGCTTTTCCATAAACAAGTCTAAAAGGTGTGGTTCCAATTGGAGTTTTGTAGGCTGTTCTAAAAGCCCAGAGTGCATCCTCCAATTTAATGGATGATAAGGCTAAAAAGGAACATATATTTCATAGCATTATTCCCCAAGAAATACAAGATTTTAGTTGCAATTGTTCCATTTTCAAGTAATATTCGTTTATATTAAATAAGTGCGAAGACAAAAGGCGAAAACGACGAATTGAAGACACAAAGGTCCAAAAAGCTCAAAAGTACAAGATACAATCAAAAAGGTTCAAATTATTGATGAAGAACGTCTAAAAATGACAAGAGTACAAGTTACAAAACGCAAAGTACACAATATAAAATTGTACGAAAGGACGTTCGAAAATCCAGAACCGGGACATGAGTCAACTCTCAACGCTCGATGCAACGGTGTAAAAATTACGAGTCAACTATGCACAAGAATAAAATATAATATTTAAATAATTCATAATAAGAATAATATTAAATAATAAAAAGTTGTTAATTGAGCATAGTTCAGGGGTCGTAAATGAAAATTTCAATTCTAATTTGCCTATAAAAACTATGTAATACGATGATTACGGAGACTTCTTTTTCGATCAATTTTTTCTATCCTAAATCTATATATCGATCCATCTATCTATTATCAATATCAATTATCAATATCTATATTCTATATCTCTATCATAATGTTAACTTAATAAGATATAACAATAATCTTAATTTTAATTTTAAATTATGATAATAATAAGGGTATGTTAGCGAATGTTGTAAGGGTGTAAGTCGAAATTCTGTCCGTGTAACGCTACGCTATTTTTAATCATTGTAAGTTATGTTCAACCTTTTTACATTAATGTCTCGTAGCTAAGTTATTATTATGCTTATTTAAAACGAAGTAATCATGATGTTGGGCTAACTACTAAAATTGGGTAATTGGGCTTTGTACCATAATTGGGGTTTGGACAAAAGAACGACACTTGTGGAAATTAGACTATGGGCTATTAATGGGCTTTATATTTGTTTAACTAAATGAAAGTTTGTTAATGTTAATATAAAGATTTACAATTGGGCGTCCCTATAAATTACCATATACACTCAATCGGACACGATGGGCGGGGTAATTATATGTACGAATAATCGTTCATTTAACCGGACACGAGAATGGATTAATAGCCACTAGAATAATTAAAACAGGGGTGAAATTACATTCAAGGGTAATTGGTGTAATTGTTAACAAAGTAGTAAAACCTTGGTTTACACGCAGTTGATAACCTGGTGTATTCATTAAACAAAGTATTAAAACCTTGTAACAATTCGAATCCCCAATTAGTTGGAATATTTAACTTCGGGTATAATAATAATTTGACGAGGACACTCGCACTTTATATTTATGACTGATGGACTGTTATGGACAAAAACCAGACGGACATATTAAATAATCCAGGACAAAGGACAATTAACCCATGGGGCATAAAACTAAAATCAACACGTCAAACATCATGATTACGGAAGTTTAAATAATCATAATTCTTTTATTTCATATTTAATTTCCTTTATTTTATATTTAATTGCACTTCTAATTATCGCACTTTTATTTATTGTTATTTAATCGCACTTTTAATTATCGTACTTTTTAATTATCGCAATTTTATTTTATCGCACTTTTATTATTCGCAATTTCATTATCGTTATTTACTTTACGCTTTAATTTAAGTCTTGTATTTATTTTATATTTTACATTAGGTTTTAACTGCGACTAAAGTCTTAAAATCGACAAACCGGTCATTAAACGGTAAAAACCCCCCTTTATAATAATAATATTACTTATATATATATTTGTATTTTTATAAAAGTAAACTAATATAGCGTTGAGCTTTGTTTAAAGATTTCCCTGTGGAACGAACCGGACTTACTAAAAACTACACTACTTTACGATTAGGTACACTGCCTATAAGTGTTGTAGCAAGGTTTAAGTATATCCATTCTATAAATAAATAAATATCTTGTGTAAAATTGTATCGTATTTAATAGTGTTTTCTGCTAAAATTAATAACTATTTTATATACACCCCCCTACGACATCAAGTATTTTTGGCGCCGCTGCCGGGGAACATCTCTTAAAAGCCGGAAGCGGAACGCTAATATAAAAAAAAAATAAAAAATTTTAGTTAACTTTTATTAAAATTCGTTTTTGTAAAAATACGTGTTAATTATTCAAAAATATAAAAAGAAAAACAAAAATATAAGTATTTTTTAGTATTTTTTTTAATATTTAAGTTTTATAAGTTTCTTTATCTTTATTTTAGTTTATAATAATATAAATTTTATTAAATATCTTTTATTTATAGAAAAAAATAGAAAACAGAAAATAAAAATAAATAAATAAAGAAAAAACGCGTCGAAGATTAAATCTGTCAACTGAATTTCTGAACCCCGCGACTCGCGGGGTTTGATGCAATAAATACCGCAACTCGCGGAGGGTACCTGACACACGGACAGAAGCCCTAATTCAGCATTTATTACGGATTATTAATTATTATTATTATTATTAACCCTAATTATTATTAATATTATAATTAAGTTTTAATTTAATTTATATACTTTAGTTAAATTAGTTTTATTAAATTGTAAAATTAGTAGTTTTATTAAATAAATAATATAAAAATAATATTTTTATAAAAATTGTAATTTTTACAACTTTTTGTATATTTTTATATTTTGTCCCTTTTTAATCATTGTAGCGTAATATTTGTATTTTTAGCTCATATTTAATTTTAAACTTAGTTTTTGCCATAGTTATTTTTACTCCTAGATTTTTAGGCTTTGCCGTAGAATTCCTTAAGTGCTTTTTCTTTAGACTAAGATTTAGGTGCTTTGGAATTTTGCGACGCCTTTTTAAGTTTTAGTTTCTTTTTAAGTTATTTCTATTTGAGATTTAGTTTTTCCTTGTAAGCTTTAATATTTTTAGACCTTTTACTATGTATCAATTATCATTCCAATTAGTAATTTCAATTTGCGATTATAATTTTAAGTTAGTTGTAGTAATAAGGTTAGGTTAGTCAAGTATTTTTAAGTTTTTATAAGTTTCTTTTATTTTTCCGTCACCTTTTATTTTTCAACCATTTTTTCTTTTTCGACCTTTTGCGACGAACTCTTTTTCTCTCTTATTTCTCGCTATTCTAGTTTTAGGACATAGATTTTTATTCTACTTCTTATCTAAATTTCTTAAAATTACGAAAATTTATTTTGAGTGGTTAAATTGATAGACATCAAAATTTTCTGGTTCGTAGTAATAGTTGGATTTGTACGTGGACCGGGTTATTGGAGCCAAACAGTCCTCAATTATATTGAGACCAAACGAATCCTGCCCCTCTGCTGCATCTTTTGGCTATTCGAAACGTGGGCAAAATCAGAAAAGTCTATTGATTGGATAACTTATTATAATTTTTCTTTCCTTTTAAAAACTAATAGGATATTCAGTGAATGCACCGAGCAAGACGTTCATCACCTTTTGTACGTTCACCACCTGTAACTAGATCAAGACATTTAGCAAATATAACCGCCGTTGATTTTTCTTTAGAATCGTCATCCAGTCGACCAAGTACTTCAGTTCAAATTTCCGATAATCCATTTTTTGAACCCAACCTCACAATTGAGAATCCGGAGAATATTCAGGAACGGTTCGTAGATCCTGAACCATTAAACTTTCCTCCGGAACCACCAATCATTCAAACAGAGATTGTTGAGGAACGAACCATTAAATCAGAATCATCTAGTGATACCGATTCAACAAATTCAATTATGGAACCTTTAAGTATGGAAGACCGAATGAGAGCTAAACGCACTGGCCAAAGTCACGCAATTACTCATCCAGACATTAATGCGCCAGATTATGAAATCAAAGGACAAATTCTACATATGGTGACTAATCAATGCCAATTTAGTGGTGCGCTGAAGGAAGATCCAAATGAACATCTACATACCTTTAATAGGATCTGCACACTATTTAAAATCCGAGAAGTGGAGGATGAACAGATATATCTCATGTTATTTCCCTGGACTTTAAAGGGAGAAGCCAAAGATTGGTTGGAATCGTTACCTGAAGGGGCTATTGATACATGGGATGTTTTAGTTGACAAATTTCTTAAACAATTCTTTCCTGCATCTAAAGCCGTAAGACTTCAAGCAGAAATTGTTACGTTCACACAGAAGCCAAATGAAACTCTATATGAGGCATGGACAAGATATGGAAAATTGTTAAGAGGATGTCCGCAACATGGTTTAGACACCTGTCAAATAGTACAAATATTCTACCAAGGATGCGACATCACTACAAGAAAAGACATAGATATAGCAGCTGGTGGTTCTATTATGAAGAAAACCGAAACTGATGCTTACAAAATTATTGATAACACTGCTTCCCACTCACATGAGTGGCACCAAGAAAAAGATATCATTAGATCATCTAAAGCAGCTAGAGCCGATTCTAGCCATGACTTAGATTCCATTTCCGCAAAGATAGATGCTGTGGAGAGACGAATGGAAAAGATGACTAAGGATATTCACTCAATACGAATTAGTTGTGAGCAGTGTGGAGGACCACATTTGACAAAAGATTGTCTCAGTATTGAATTAACAATGGAACAAAGAGAGAATATTTCATACATAAACCAAAGGCCTGGAAATAATTATCAGAATAATTATCAACCGCCAAGACCGATTTACAATCAAAACCAAAATTATAACCGAAATATTCCATACAACAACCAACAAGGTCCTAGCAATCAACAAGTATCCAATAATACTTATAATCAGCAAAGACCGAATTTTCAAAACAAACCACCACAACAAACCGATGATAAAAAGCCGAATTTAGAAGATATGATGACAAAGCTAGTTGAAACTCAAACACAGTTTTTCACATCTCAGAAACAAACCAATGAACAAAATGCTCAAGCATTTAGAAATCAACAAGCTTCTATTCAAAATCTGGAACAAGAAGTAAGTAACCTAGCAAGGTTAATAGGTGAAAGAAAACCGGGAAGTCTACCTAGTGATACAAATGCTAACCCCAGGAATGAAACAGCTAAAGCCATTACCACAAGAAGTGGTACAACACTTAAACCACCTGAAATACCTGTAACTTCTGATGAAGCCATTCCTACTCCACAAGAACCACAACCTGATCAAGATAAGGAAAAAGAACCGGTAGTTGAAAAGGTTAATGAAGATAACACAGTTAAGGATAAACCTTATATTAAACCATACCAACCACCACTTCCTTACCCGAGTAAAATGAAGAAAGAAAAACTTGAAGCCGAGCAATCCAAATTCTTGGATATGTTTAAACAGATAAATGTAAATCTTCCTTTCATTGATGTGATTTCAGGAATGCCAAGATATGCTAAATTCTTGAAAGATCTAATCTCAAATAGAAAGAAAATGGAAGAACTCTCGGCTGTTACTATGAATGCTAATTGTTCAGCAGTGCTGTTGAATAAGATACCAGAAAAACTATCTGATCCAGGAAGTTTCACAATTCCATGTTTTCTGGGTAGTCTTAGTTCAATAGAAGCATTGGCAGACTT
Source organism: Rutidosis leptorrhynchoides (assembly GCF_046630445.1). NCBI lineage: Eukaryota > Viridiplantae > Streptophyta > Magnoliopsida > Asterales > Asteraceae > Rutidosis > Rutidosis leptorrhynchoides. The sequence continues at coordinate 102,339,675 of NC_092340.1, read as the reverse complement.
AGGTGCTAGTATAAATCTAATGCCGTATTCACTATACGCTAAACTAGACCTTGGAGAATTGAAACCAACCAGAATAAGCATACAACTAGCCGATAGATCAATAAAATATCCTAGAGGGATAATGGAGAACATGCTAGTTAAAGTTGATAATTTAGTATTTCCAGTAGATTTTGTTGTTCTGGACATGGAAGAAGATTCTCAAGTTCCTCTCATATTAGGAAGACCATTCTTAAACACGGCTAAAGCAATGATAGACGTGTTCGGTAAGAAACTGACCCTAAGTATAGAGGATGAGAGTGTTACCTTTTCAGTTGATAGAGCAATGCAACAACCACAATCTGCAGATGATACATGTTATTATATTCAAACTATAGATGCACATGCAGAATTATTAGAAGAATTTCCAGAATTACAAGGAACAGGAGAATGTTCTTTAGGAGAAGGTAATGAACCAATTGATGAAGCTGAAATGTTAGCTACACTTATAGCTAATGGATATGAACCAACAACAGAAGAAATTCAAATGCTAAAAGAAGAAGACAGATATCGATATAAATCATCGATAGAAGAACCTCCGAAATTAGAGTTAAAGCCACTTCCAAACCATTTGGAATACGCTTATTTACATGGTGAATCTGAATTACCTGTAATAATATCGTCTTCTCTTACTGAAAATGAGAAATCACAACTCATTTCTGTGTTGAAAGCCCATAAACCAGCCATTGCATGGAAGATTCATGATATTAAAGGAATAAGTCCTTCGTATTGCACACATAAAATCCTTATGGAAGAAGATCATAAAACGTATGTGCAACGCCAACGAAGACTAAATCCTAATATGCAAGATGTAGTTAAGAAAGAGATTATTAAACTGCTAGACGCAGGTCTAATTTATCCAATCTCTGATAGTCCATGGGTAAGCCCAGTTCAATGCGTGCCTAAGAAGGGTGGCATGACTGTCATCACAAATGAGAAAAATGAGCTTATTCCTACTAGGACTGTAACAGGATGGCGTGTATGTATTGATTATAGAAAATTAAATGACGCCACCAGAAAAGATCACTTTCCCTTACCTTTCATTGATCAAATGTTGGAAAGATTAGCCGGAAATAGTTACTATTGTTTTCTAGATGGATTTTCCGGATATTTTCAAATTCCAATAGCACCCGAAGATCAAGAGAAAACCACTTTCACGTGCCCTTATGGTACTTTTGCTTACAAACGCATGCCATTTGGACTTTGTAACGCCCCTGCAACCTTTCAAAGATGCATGATGGCGATTTTTCATGACATGATAGAAGAATGCATGGAAGTATTCATGGATGACTTTTCAGTCTTCGGTGATACATTTAAATCATGTCTAGTTAATCTGGAACGAATGCTAATTAGATGCGAACAATCAAATCTAGTACTTAATTGGGAGAAATGCCATTTCATGGTTAAAGAAGGCATCGTTCTTGGACATAAAATTTCAAAAGAAGGAATTGAAGTGGATAGAGCTAAAGTAGATGTAATTGCTAAACTTCCACATCCCACAAATGTTAGAGGAGTTAGGAGTTTTCTAGGGCATGCCGGTTTTTACCGACGTTTCATAAAAGATTTTTCTAAAATTGCCACTCCTATGAATAAACTCCTAGAAAAGGATGCTCCATTCATCTTTTCAGATGAGTGTATCAAATCTTTTAATATTCTTAAAGAGAAACTCACTAATGCGCCGATCATGATAACACCAAATTGGAATCTACCATTTGAACTAATGTGCGATGCAAGTGATTTTGCAATGGGAGCCGTTTTAGGACAAAGGATTGAAAAACGATTTCAACCTATATATTATGCTAGTAAGACATTACTAGGAGCACAAACAAACTATACAACTACTGAAAAAGAACTCCTTGCTATTGTCTTTGCTTTTGATAAATTTCGATCATATCTCGTTCTAGCAAAAACGGTGGTCTATACCTACCATTCTGCTCTTAGATACCTATTTTCAAAACAAGATGCTAAACCAAGATTAATCCGTTGGATCTTACTCTTACAAGAGTTTGATATTGAAATCCGAGATAAAAGAGGAGCAGAAAATCTCGCCGCTGATCATCTTTCTCGTCTTGAAAATCCCGAATTTGAAGTTCTAAATGAATCAGCCATACAAGACAACTTTCCTGATGAATATCTATTGAAGATAGATTATAAAGAAATCCCATGATTTGCAGACTATGCAAACTACTTAGTTTGTGGATTCCTTGAAAAAGGATTATCGTACCAAAGACGAAAGAAATTCTTCAGTGATATAAAACACTATTTCTGGGAAGATCCACATCTGTTTAAAAGTTGTCCCGATGGAATAATACGCCGATGTGTATTTGGAGATGAAGCTAGTAAAATTTTAAACCATTGTCACACAGGACCAACAGGAGGGCATTATGGGCCTCAACTAACAGCAAGAAAAGTTTATGAAGCTGGATTCTATTGGCCTACAATTTACAAAGACGCACACCTTCTTTGCAAATCCTGTGATGCATGTCAAAGGGCCGGAAAAATAAGTCAACGTGATGAAATGCCACAAAATGTCATCCAAGTATGTGAAGTATTTGACATTTGGGGTATTGACTTTATGGGTCCATTTCCAAAATCTCATAATAATCTATATATACTCGTAGCCATTGATTATGTATCTAAATGGGCGGAAGCACAAGCTCTCCCAACTAACGATGCACGAGTTGTAGTCAACTTTTTAAAACGTCTTTTTGCAAGGTTTGGAACACCGAAAGCTTTAATAAGTGATCGGGGTACTCATTTCTGTAATAATCAACTTGAGAAAGTTCTTAAAAGATATGGAGTAACTCATAAAATCTCCACCGCATATCATCCACAAACAAGTGGACAAGTTGAAAATACCAACCGAGCTTTAAAACGTATTTTAGAGAAAACCGTAGGATCAAATCCGAAGGAATGGTCCATTAAATTGGAGGATGCACTCTGGGCTTTTAGAACAGCCTACAAAACTCCAATTGGAACCACACCTTTTAGACTTGTTTATGGAAAAGCATGTCATCTTCCAGTAGAAATTGAACACAAAGCATTTTGGGCTTTGAAAACATGTAATCTTGATTTACATGAAGCTGGACGTCTACGATTAAGTCAACTAAACGAATTAGAAGAATTAATACATAAAGCATACGAAAATTCGTTAATCTATAAGGAAAGAACGAAGAAATGGCATGATAAAAGAATCAGAAGTTCAAAAGAATTTAAAGAAGGAGACAGAGTTCTTCTTTTCAATTCACGATTCAAGCTATTTCCTGGAAAATTGAAATCAAGATGGTCTGGACCATTCATAGTAAAAAGAGTTTTCCCATACGGAACGATAGAATTAATAAATTCAAATGGGATTGAATTTAAAGTTAATGGTCACAGAGTTAAACATTACATACATGGTCCAATGGAAGTCGACAACGAAGTTAATCACAATTTCGACACCACAGCTAACTAAGTGTGGGGAGAATCAAGTCTTTAAAGGATAATATGTATTTCTGTTAGAGTTAGATTGTCTGTTTTCGTGTAGTTCTCGAAAATGGAACCCGAATGGTCTTTCCCTAGCAGACCCTAAAGAACTAGTCTTCTCCCCCCATTCTGAATTTTAATTTTTTTTTAAGGTTTTTACGAAAGTAAGACTGCCTGTGAACTAAACCATGGTCTAATGCTACACGCTTTGATCACTAAACGTAATAATGACATACTACCGAGTGAAATAGTATCAGTAATCAGAGAAAGAATGGACGGAGTTAGAAAAGAATCCAGATGCGAAGATAATAAGTTAAAATTTGGTAAAGGAAAATCAAAATCCGCAGCAAAAAGAAGAGCACGACACCTAGAAAGATGTCACAAATGCGGAAAATGGTCACATGGAGGTAAATGTTCAAATAATCAAACCTATTCAAATACCGAATTTGTTACTTTATGCAGAGACGGACCGTTCATATGTTTAGAAGAAAAGATACTGAATGCTCGAGGTTACGCCTATGTAGCCATGGAAAATCAATTAAACCGACTATCTTATGAATGGGATAGATCATATAACTAAGAAATCTATTTCACAGGTATGTCTGTACAGTTTTTATTTTTATTTTTATTTTTAACCTTTTGATAATAAACGCTAATTTGTTCGCTAAAAAGTATTAAATTGGTATTAAATAAAATTAGGTTTGGCGACCGAAATTATTGATATCATTCAAAAATTTATTACATCACTGCGAAATTTAACGTTTATTCTTAAGGTATAAATATCTTTAATCAATCAACCCAAAATATTTCAAAAATTCGTCATGAGTTAAATTAGGTCTTGGAACCGAAATTACTTTACCGAAAAGAGGGGCGCATATTTTTGATAATATTTGATTGATTAAAGTGGGATAAAAAGCCAAAAAGATTTTTAATTTTATTTTTACCATGTTTTTAATCTTAATATTTAAATCTTAAATTAATATTGTAAACTTTGTAAAAACAATATATTTAAAATTATAAATATTTGAAAAATTAATATAAGTTTGGTGTGAATTTATAATATGAATTTTTAAATTAAGTTTGGTGTGAATTTTTAATTTTATGCATTTCAAATTTTAAGTTTGGTGTGAATTTTTAATATTAATTTTGAATTTTATATTTAAGTTGTGTGAATTTAAAAACAAAAATTTACTTTATCTCATTAAGTTAAGAATATGATTTTTAAAATTCATCGTAAGTTGAAGACTAGGTCTTTGAACCGAAATTGCTTTACCCAAGGGAGGGACGAGAACTTTTATTATCATTATTTTTAATCTTATTGATTTAAAGTATGCCAAAAACATTAAAAAACCCAAAAATCTTAGCTTTTAAAACAATCGCTACAAAAAGACAAATTTTAAAATTTTGTCGAAGGACGGACTAGGACATCGATCCGAAACGACCTCGTCCTAAATAATAAGGGAAACAAAATTTTAAAATTAATTACTTAATTGTTTTAATAAGTTAATGATTATAAAAAAAAAAAAAAAAAAAAAATACCAAACTCCGCGACTCGCGGAGTTTGGAGGGTAAATCCCCGCGACTCGCGGAGGAGTCGGATTACAGAAAAAAAAATAAAGAGCTGCAACAGCTCAGTTTCAACCCCAAAACAGAAAAATAGCTGCGAAAACCCACGAAAATACACCCAAAAACACCCCCAAAATCACAATTTTTAACCGTTAATCACCAAATCTTTTGCTAAAATCATGTTGAGAAGGATGCTATCTAAGAATTACTCAAGAAAAACGGTAAATTTATACACCTAAACACCATTTAATCCGAAATTTGGTGTTCTTGAGCTATTTTTTCCCCAATTTGATTTTGATGCTTTTTAGTGTAATTAAGCTTAAATTGTTTATGTATTATGCTTGTATAACCTAGATTGATGCTGTTTAACATGATTAGAAGCCTTAAACTTCAAATTTTGAGTAATCTAGGGTTTGTGTTCTTGAGCAATTTGGGGCTTTTTGATATAAACAGGTTATGGCCGATTTTTGTCATGAATTGTTGCTAAGTTGAGTAGTGTAACATGTCTAGGTAGTTAAATGATCCAAACTTTGAGCCTAAACATGATTTTGAGAATTAAAGTGGACTTTTTCAAGTCTAAAATTCATGAACTTGATTTTTGAAAGATAATGCCATTTGAGACTTGTTTAATTGCTAGTAATGATTATTTTGACATGTTATTTGAGTTGAATGTTTATGAACTTGGCGAACATTTTCGTATAGCTTATTTGAAAAAGTGTAGATTTGATAAAAATGTGAAAATGAGCTTAAGTTTGATATAAATTGATAATGTCATTGTAATTATTTTGATTGATGATTTTGCTGACACTAATGCATATTTGGATGCACAAAAATTGTGTTTAATGTGTTTTGCAGAATGAAAGGGGTGAATCTTCATCCCAAGCCCGCAATACCCCTTGGAAGAGTTGCACCCGAACCTGAGATTTGACAGACTTTGGATAGATTATCCAAAATATCAAAGGGGTTTGCATACTCTTCATTCTAAGGTTGTTGAGGTACCAAGGGTCATAGAATGGGGACCCTTAGAAGCTGTAGAATTGGCCGGGCCAATTAGGGAATTACTTGTACAGAGGTATGGTAATTTTTCTTTTAATGACTGGGTATGTTTATTCACCATACGTAGACCTGTATATAAAGTATGGTGTGAAGAATTGTTATGTAGTATAGAGTTGAATGATCGGGTAGCTAGTTTAACCGATCGTTCTTTTATTAGATTTTTGTTAGGCGGTTCGATGCGCCACATGTCTTTACTGGACATGGATCAGGCTTTACGTATATATACGCCTGAGGAGTTAGCGTCTGCCGATTGTAGAGGATTGATACTAAACGGTAGAAAGATAGATGAAAATTTTGATACACACGGTGTGTGGAGTCAAATGACAAGCCATCACCGTTTCAAAGGGGGAAATTACTCTTATTTGGATATAGATAGAGCCGAATTAAGAGTGATACATAGGTTTTTAGCTAATTCGATTACACAAAGGGGTAAAAACAAGGAAAAAGTAAATGAACAGGATTTGTTTTACCATATGTGTATTCGAGACCCACAAAGCGCTGTAAGTATACCATATTGTGTGGGTTATTATTTATCAGCTATGGTTCGGGGGATGCGACCACATAGCATAATAGGAGGTGGTATTTTTATTACTTTGATTGGTGAATATCTCGGTGTGGATATAAGTCGGGGGGGATTATTACTAGAAGAGCCGGAACCCCGCGATACTAATGTATACCATGGTGCGAAAGTTTTGAAGGCGAAATAACGCCGCAATACGATACCATGGTAGACATCCACAGGTGGAGAGAAACCAGCAGCAAGGTAATGTAGGAGGGGGGAATGAGATGCAAGAAATGCATAGGTTTATAGCTTCTCAGGAATACGAAAATGCTAGACAGAGAGCATTTGAAGATTGGCAAGTTCATCAGAACCAAATCATAGCTCATTGCCAACATATAGGTAGAAACTATATTCCTACACCGAAACCCATCTTCCCTCCTTGGTCTATAGAGATGCAGCCACCATATCCTACGTATGACCCTGCCGAAGCATTCTATAGCACTTATGGTTATGCCTGGAACCCCTATTGGTACCAATATCATCCTTAGTTTACTTATTATTTTTTTATTTTGTAATTTGTAATTATTGATACGTTTAATACTTTTGTTAATATTGTAATCATTTTTATAATTATCTAACTTTTATTCTTAGATTTTAATAATTTTTGAATGTGGAGTAATATACCAAACTTCAAAAATATGTATATATATTTGCAGTTTATCTTATGTACACAACAGGGTAAAACAACGCATTTTCAAAGACTGGCATTAAGTTCAGCGAAAGCAACTAATTTTGACGACAAGATGCAAAATATATGTGAAATAACAACAAGACGGAATGAACAAATGATGTGCACCATTTATCATTCAGCAAACAAACGCCAATATATTTGGAAACTTTGGTAAAATTTAATCATTTTCACACTAATCACCCTCAATAATTTAAATTGTTACTGATTTCTTGCAAATGAGGGCATTGCAAGATCTTAAGTGTGGGAAGGGGTTAAATTCTTTCGGATTTTAAAAATTTTTACTTTATACACTTGGTTACCATTAAAAATACTAGTAAAGCAGTAGTTGTATTAGAATCTAGTGCTCTCTGATAAAAAAGAACAGCCCTAGTCTTATATACTGACTACCCAATTCTAGTAAAATTTTTCAAAATTTTCAATTAAATGAATTCAAAATCATGTTTATACATATTTATGAACGGTAAAACTAGGTTTTAACACCGAAATTATTGTTACCTCGGAAAGGACATAAATTGAGAAACAAACCAAAATGTTAAAATTCATTTAAAATGAAATAGAGGACGATAAAAAAAAGAAAAATAAAAGCCAAGTGTGGGAAAATTTACCAAGTTATCTTAAACATATGTCACATATATCTGTAACAAATAACTGAAAATACTTTTGCTTTGGACTAAACTAAACTGTTTTACCCGATGAAAGAAAATAAGAGATGGATCTACACGATGAATCAATTCCATCATTAAAAGGAAGTAAAGTCTTCCGAAAAAGACACGCGCTTCTTGATTTAGGTCATGAAGTTGTCGTCCAGACCAGCTGTAGGTTGACGAAAAATCTAGAAAAGTCATCACTAAAATCAGCAGGAAATCCACGGACCTCTGCATTAAACAGGGTCGCCAAGTGGTCAAATTTATCCTAACCATAAGAAGGATTTATCTCGTACAAAGGGGGGGCACCGTGCAAATTAGCTTGATAAGACTAATGAATCAGATCCCTAGAAAGGATAATCTCCTTAAAGATTAAAAATCAGCTTTTAAGACTGATATTACTCAATCCTAGAGATTGACCTTAAAGATTGAGAATTACAAACTCATGGAATTCAATGATATCTAAACTCGAGCTTAAACGAGAAAATATTTTGATAAAAATTACAAACCGATTTGTTTTCTGAAAACCCTATTTTCAATGCGTTCATTACCATTGAACGTAAAATCCTAGGAATTCACCTGGAATTCATTAGGTCACCTGAACTAAATCGGGTGTCAACCGTAAGAACGGTGGTTGCATAGTGGTCAAAGACAGGACCTTGTGCCAGACCGAAAAATTATAAGGGTGAGCTTTACTATTGCTCCTACCAAGGATAGTAATTGCGTCCGACACGTTATAGACCATAATCAAAAGCATGTCACGGGACATTGCCTTAACAGTTGCTTGTTCAACGCTTTCCTTTACAACCGGACGGTAGTTTGCCGAAAGGTAATATACGGAACAAGTAAACTGGACGTGTTGCTTTCCTAATACAAGGTTAGCAAGTGGGTGACACAAAACAGCAAGTTTTGAGCTAAAATTTTCAATTCTGAACCTCACCAAACCCACAAAAATATTTTGCAAACACCGGTAAAGGGTTATCCCGGAAAACTTATCTAGGGTAAAAACTAGATTTAATTTTCAAAAGATCAAATGTTTTCATAAAGATCCAATTTCCTTAATGGATCTAAATTTTTATAGTCATGTGGGACTGTAAACCATATCGTTACTACCATTGTTTATACCGCCGTATAGAAATCACTGATGTACAAAGTGTGAAGAATAAAGAAGTGATTCTAGTATTTCAAGACAATATTGCTTGAGGACAAGCAACGCTCAAGTGTGGGAATATTTGATAATGCTAAAAACGAACATATATTTCATAGCATTATTCCTCAAGAAAGACAAGCTTTTAGTTGCAATTGTTCTATTTACAAGTGATATTCGTTTAAATAATAAAAGGTGAAGACAAAAGACAGATTCGACGAATTGAAGACGTAAACGACCAAAAAGCTCAAAAGAACAAAAGACAATCAAAGAGGTTCCAATTATTGATAAGAAACGTCTCGAAATTACAAGAGTACAAGATTCAAAACGCAAAATACAAAATATAAAATTGTACGCAAGGACGTTCGAAAATCCGGAACCGGGACCAGAGTCAACTCTCAACGCTCGACGCAACGGACTAAAAATTACAAGTCTACTATGCACAAGAATATAATATAATATATAAATAATTATATTAATTATTTATATTTTATATTTATATATAAAATCCGTCGACAAGAAAGACTCCAAAAGATGTGAGCTGTAATTTCTATCTCCGCGACTCGCGGAGTGTGAAGGCCAAAAGGGCCGCGAGTCGCGGAGCCCCAAAAAACGACTCTGCCTATAAAGCAAACCGAATTCTGATCATTTTTCATATTCTATTTCTCTCTTCTCTCATATATACGATATATATATATATATAATTTATATTTTAATTTTAATTTTAATTTTAATGCTAATAATAAGGGTATGTTAGCGAATGTTGTAAGGGTGTAAGTCGAAATTCTGTCCGTGTAACGCTACGCTATTTTTTAATCATTGTAAGTTATGTTCAACCTTTTTATATTAATGTCTCGTAGCTAAGTTATTATTATGCTTATTTAAAACGAAGTAATCATGATGTTGGGCTAATTACTAAAATTGGGTAATTGGGCTTTGTACCATAATTGGGGTTTGGACAAAAGAACGATACTTGTGGAAATTAGACTATGGGCTATTAATGGGCTTTATATTTGTTTAACTAAATGAAAGTTTGTTAATGTTAATATAAAGATTTACAATTGGGCGTCCCTATAAATTACCATATACACTCGATCGGACACGATGGGCGGGGTATTTATATGTACGAATAATCGTTCATTTAACCGGATACGGGAATGGATTAATAGCCACTAGAATAATTAAAACAGGGGTGAAATTACATTCAAGGGTAATTGGTGTAATTGTTAACAAAGTAGTAAAACCTTGGTTTACACGCAGTTGATAACCTGGTGTATTCATTAAACAAAGTATTAAAACCTTGTTACAATTCGAATCCCCAATTAGTTGGAATATTTAACTTCGGGTATAATAATAATTTGACGAGGACACTCGCACTTTATATTTATGACTGATGGACTGTTATGGACAAAAACCAGACGGACATATTAAATAATTCAGGACAAAGGACAATTAACCCATGGTGCATAAAACTAAAATCAACACGTCAAACATCATGATTACGGAAGTTTAAATAAGCATAATTCTTTTATTTCATATTTAATTTCCTTTATTTTATATTTAATTGCACTTCTAATTATCGCACTTTTATTTATTGTTATTTAATCGCACTTTTAATTATCGTACTTTTTAATTATCGCAATTTTATTTTATCGCACTTTTATTATTCGCAATTTCATTATCGTTATTTACTTTACGCTTTAATTTAAGTCTTGTATTTATTTTATATTTTACATTAGGTTTTAACTGCGACTAAAGTCTTAAAATCGACAAACCGGTCATTAAACGGTAAAAACCCCCCTTTATAATAATAATATTACTTATATATATGTTTGTATTTTTATAAAAGTAAACTAATATAGCGTTGAGCTTTGTTTAAAGATTTCCCTGTGGAACGAACCGGACTTACTAAAAACTACACTACTTTACGATTAGGTACACTGCCTATAAGTGTTGTAGCAAGGTTTAAGTATATCCATTCTATAAATAAATAAATATCTTGTGTAAAATTGTATCGTATTTAATAGTGTTTTCTGCTAAAATTAATAACTATTTTATATACACCCCCCTACGACATCAAGTATTTTAACTATTTTCTGCCATATAAATTACCATATACACTCGATCGGACACGATGGGCGGGGTATTTATATGTACGAATAATCGTTCATTTAACCGGACACGGGAATGGATTAATAGCCACTAGAATAATTAAAACAGGGGTGAAATTACATTCAAGGGTAATTGGTGTAATTGTTAACAAAGTAGTAAAACCTTGGTTTACACGCAGTCGATAACCTGGTGTATTCATTAAACAAAGTATTAAAACCTTGTTACAATTCGAATCCCCAATTAGTTGGAATATTTAACTTCGGGTATAATAATAATTTCATGAGGACACTCGCACTTTATATTTATGACTGATGGACTGTTATGGACAAAAACCAGACGGACATATTAAATAATCCGGGACAAAGGACAATTAACCCATGGGCATAAAACTAAAATCAACACGTCAAACATCATGATTACGGAAGTTTAAATAAGCATAATTCTTTTATTTCATATTTAATTTCCTTTATTTTATATTTAATTGCACTTCTAATTATCGCACTTTTATTTATTGTTATTTTATTTAATCGCACTTTTAATTATCGTACTTTTTAATTATCGCAAGTTTATTTTATCGCACTTTTATTATTCGCAATTTCATTGTCGTTATTTACTTTACGCTTTAATTTAAGTCTTGTATTTATTTTATATTTTACATTAGGTTTTAACTGCGACTAAAATCTTAAAATCGACAAACTGGTCATTAAACGGTAAAAACCCCCCTTTATAATAATAATATTACTTATATATATATTTGTATTTTTATAAAAGTAAACTAATATAGCGTTGAGCTTTGTTTAAAGATTTCCCTGTGGAACGAACCGGACTTACTAAAAACTACACTACTGTACGATTAGGTACACTGCCTATAAGTGTTGTAGCAAGGTTTAAGTATATCCATTCTATAAATAAATAAATATCTTGTGTAAAATTGTATCGTATTTAATAGTTTTTCCTAGTAAAATATAAACTATTTTATATACACCTCGCATGACATCAACGCTTAAGTGTGGGAATATTGATAAGGCTAAAAAGGAACATATATTTCATAGCATTATTCCCCAAGAAATTCAAGATTTTAGTTGCAATTGTTCCATTTTCAAGTAATATTCGTTTATATTAAATAAGTGCGAAGACAAAAGGCGAAAACGACGAATTGAAGACACAAAGGTCCAAAAAGCTCAAAAGTACAAGATACAATCAAAAAGGTTCAAATTATTGATGAAGAACGTCTAAAAATGACAAGAGTACAAGTTACAAAACGCAAAGTACACAATATAAAATTGTACGAAAGGACGTTCGAAAATCCGGAACCGGGACATGAGTCAACTCTCAACGCTCGACGCAACGGTGTAAAAATTACGAGTCAACTATGCACAAGAATAAAATATAATATTTAAATAATTCATAATAAGAATAATATTAAATAATAAAAAGTTGTTAATTGAGCATAGTTCAGGGGTCGTAAATGAAAATTTCAATTCTAATTTGCCTATAAAAACTATGTAATACGATGATTACGGAGACTTCTTTTTCGATCAATTTTTTCTATCCTAAATCTATATATCGATCCATCTATCTATTATCAATATCAATTATCAATATCTATATTCTATATCTCTATCATAATGTTAACTTAATAAGATATAACAATAATCTTAATTTTAATTTTAAATTATGATAATAATAAGGGTATGTTAGCGAATGTTGTAAGGGTGTAAGTCGAAATTCTGTCCGTGTAACGCTACGCTATTTTTAATCATTGTAAGTTATGTTCAACCTTTTTACATTAATGTCTCGTAGCTAAGTTATTATTATGCTTATTTAAAACGAAGTAATCATGATGTTGGGCTAACTACTAAAATTGGGTAATTGGGCTTTGTACCATAATTGGGGTTTGGACAAAAGAACGACACTTGTGGAAATTAGACTATGGGCTATTAATGGGCTTTATATTTGTTTAACTAAATGAAAGTTTGTTAATGTTAATATAAAGATTTACAATTGGGCGTCCCTATAAATTACCATATACACTCAATCGGACACGATGGGCGGGGTAATTATATGTACGAATAATCGTTCATTTAACCGGACACGGGAATGGATTAATAGCCACTAGAATAATTAAAACAGGGGTGAAATTACATTCAAGGGTAATTGGTGTAATTGTTAACAAAGTAGTAAAACCTTGGTTTACACGAAGTTGATAACCTGGTGTATTCATTAAACAAAGTATTAAAACCTTGTTACAATTCGAATCCCCAATTAGTTGGAATATTTAACTTCGGGTATAATAATAATTTGACGAGGACACTCGCACTTTATATTTATGACTGATGGACTGTTATGGACAAAAACCAGACGGACATATTAAATAATCCAGGACAAAGGACAATTAACCCATGGGGCATAAAACTAAAATCAACACGTCAAACATCATGATTACGGAAGTTTAAATAAGCATAATTCTTTTATTTCATATTTAATTTCCTTTATTTTATATTTAATTGCACTTCTAATTATCGCACTTTTATTTATTGTTATTTAATCGCACTTTTAATTATCGTACTTTTTAATTATCGCAATTTTATTTTATCGCACTTTTATTATTCGCAATTTCATTATCGTTATTTACTTTACGCTTTAATTTAAGTCTTGTATTTATTTTATATTTTACATTAGGTTTTAACTGCGACTAAAGTCTTAAAATCGACAAACCGGTCATTAAACGGTAAAAACCCCCCTTTATAATAATAATATTACTTATATATATGTTTGTATTTTTATAAAAGTAAACTAATATAGCGTTGAGCTTTGTTTAAAGATTTCCCTGTGGAACGAACCGGACTTACTAAAAACTACACTACTTTACGATTAGGTACACTGCCTATAAGTGTTGTAGTAAGGTTTAAGTATATCCATTCTATAAATAAATAAATATCTTGTGTAAAATTGTATCGTATTTAATAGTGTTTTCTGCTAAAATTAATAACTATTTTATATACACCCCCTACGACATCAATGGACCATTCCTTCGGATTTGATCCTACGGTTTTCTCTAGAATACGTTTTAAAGCTCGGTTGGTATTTTCAACTTGTCCACTTGTTTGTGGATGATATGCGGTGGAGATTTTATGAGTTACTCCATATCTTTTAAGAACTTTCTCAAGTTGATTATTACAGAAATGAGTACCCCGATCACTTATTAAAGCTTTCGGTGTTCCAAACCTTGCAAAAAGACGTTTTAAAAAGTTGACTACAACTCGTGCATCGTTAGTTGGGAGAGCTTGTGCTTCCGCCCATTTAGATACATAATCAATGGCTACGAGTATATATAGATTATTATGAGATTTTGGAAATGGACCCATAAAGTCAATACCCCAAATGTCAAATACTTCACATACTTGGATGACATTTTGTGGCATTTCATCACGTTGACTTATTTTTCCGGCCCTTTGACAAGCATCACAGGATTTGCAAAGAAGGTGTGCGTCTTTGTAAATTGTAGGCCAATAGAATCCAGCATCATAAACTTTTCTTGCTGTTAGTTGAGGCCCATAATGCCCTCCTGTTGGTCCTGTGTGACAATGGTTTAATATTTTACTAGCTTCATCTCCAAATACACATCGGCGTATTATTCCATCGGGACAACTTTTAAACAGATGTGGATCTTCCCAGAAATAGTGTTTTATATCACTGAAGAATTTCTTTCGTCTTTGGTACGATAATCCTTTTTCAAGGAATCCACAAACTAAGTAGTTTGCATAGTCTGCAAACCATGGGATTTCATTATAATCTATCTTCAATAGATATTCATCAAGAAAGTTGTCTTGTATGGCCGATTCATTTAGAACTTCTAATTCGGGATTTTCAAGACGAGAAAGATGATCAGCGGCGAGATTTTCTGCTCCTCTTTTATCTCGGATTTCAATATCAAATTCTTGTAAGAGTAAGATCCAACGGATTAATCTTGTAAGAGTAAGATGAATGGAGCATCCTTTTCTAGGAGTTTATTCATAGGAGTGGCAATTTTAGAAAAATCTTTTATGAAACGTCGATAAAAACCGGCATGCCCTAGAAAACTCCTAACTCCTCTAACATTGGTGGGATGTGGAAGTTTAGCAATTACATCTACTTTAGCTCTATCCACTTCAATTCCTTCTTTTGAAATTTTATGTCCAAGAACGATGCCTTCTTTAACCATGAAATGACATTTCTCCCAATTAAGTACTAGATTTGATTGTTCGCATCTAAGAAGCATTCGTTCCAGATTAACTAGACATGATTCAAATGTATCACCGAAGACTGAAAAGTCATCCATGAAAACTTCCATGCATTCTTCTATCATGTCATGAAAAATCGCCATCATAAACCTTTGAAAGGTTGCAGGGGCGTTACAAAGTCCAAATGGCATGCGTTTGTAAGCAAAAGTACCATAAGGGCACGTGAATGTGGTTTTCTCTTGGTCCTCGGGTGCTATTGGAATTTGAAAATATCCGGAAAATCCATCTAGAAAACAATAGTAACTATTTCCGGCTAATCTTTCCAACATTTGATCTATGAAAGGTAAGGGAAAGTGATCTTTTCTGGTGGCGTCATTTAATTTTCTATAATCAATACACACACGCCATCCTGTTACAGTTCTAGTAGGAATAAGCTCATTTTTCTCATTTGTAATGACAGTCATGCCACCCTTCTTAGGCACGCATTGAACTGGGCTTACCCATGGACTATCAGAGATTGGATAAATTAGACCTGCATCTAGCAGTTTAATAATCTCTTTCTTAACTACATCTTGCATATTAGGATTTAGTCTTCGTTGGCGTTGCACATACGTTTTATGACCTTCTTCCATAAGGATTTTATGTGTGCAATACGAAGGACTTATTCCTTTAATATCATGAATCTTCCATGCAATGGCTGGTTTATGAGCTTTCAACACAGAAATGAGTTGTGATTTCTCATTTTCAGTAAGAGAAGACGATATTATTACAGGTAATTCAGATTCACCATGTAAATAAGCGTATTCCAAATGGTTTGGAAGTGGCTTTAACTCTAATTTCGGAGGTTCTTCTATCGATGATTTATATCGATATCTGTCTTCTTCTTTTATCATTTGAATTTCTTCTGTTGTTGGTTCATATCCATTAGCTATAAGTGTAGCTAACATTTCAGCTTCATCAATTGGTTCATTACCTTCTCCTAAAGAACATTCTCCTGTTCCTTGTAATTCTGGAAATTCTTCTAATAATTCTGCATGTGCATCTATAGTTTGAATATAATAACATGTATCATCTGCAGATTGTGGTTGTTGCATTGCTCTATCAACTGAAAAGGTAACACTCTCATCCTCTATACTTAGGGTCAGTTTCTTACCGAACACGTTTATCATTGCTTTAGCCGTGTTTAAGAATGGTCTTCCTAATATGAGAGGAACTTGAGAATCTTCTTCCATGTCCAGAACAACAAAATCTACTGGAAATACTAAAGTACCAACTTTAACTAGCATGTTCTCCATTATCCCTCTAGGATATTTTATTGATCTATCGGCTAGTTGTATGCTTATTCTGGTTGGTTTCAATTCTCCAAGGTCTAGTTTAGTGTATAGTGAATACGGCATTAGATTTATACTAGCACCTAAGTCTGCCAATGCTTCTATTGAACTAAGACTACCCAGAAAACATGGAATTGTGAAACTTCCTGGATCAGATAGTTTTTCTGGTATCTTATTCAACAGCACTGCTGAACAATTAGCATTCATAGTAACAGCCGAGAGTTCTTCCATTTTCTTTCTATTTGAGATTAGATCTTTCAAGAATTTAGCATATCTAGGCATTCCTGAAATCACATCAATGAAAGGAAGATTTACATTTATCTGTTTAAACATATCCAAGAATTTGGATTGCTCGGCTTCAAGTTTCTCTTTCTTCATTTTACTCGGGTAAGGAAGTGGTGGTTGGTATGGTTTAACATAAGGTTTAGCCTTAACTGTGTTATCTTCATTAACCTTTTCAACTACCGGTTCTTTTTCCTTATCTTGATCCGGTTGTGGTTCTTGTGGAGTAGGAATAGCTTCATCAGAAGTTACAGGTATTTCAGGTGGTTTAAGTGTTGTACCACTTCTTGTGGTAATGGCTTTAGCTGTTTCATTCCGGGGGTTAGCATTTGTATCACTAGGTAGACTTCCCGGTTTTCTTTCACCTATTAACCTTGCTAGGTTACTCACTTCTTGTTCCAGATTTTGAATAGAAGCTTGTTGATTTCTAAATGCTTGTGCATTTTGTTCATTAGTTTGTTTCTGAGATGTGAAAAATTGCGTTTGAGTTTCAACTAGCTTCGTCATCATATCTTCTAAATTCGGCTTTTTATCATCGGTTTGTTGTGGTGGTTTGTTTTGAAAATTCGGTCTTTGCTGATTGTAATTATTATTGGATACTTGTTGATTGCTAGGACCTTATTGGTTGTTGTATGGAATATTTCGGTTATAATTCTGGTTTTGATTGTAAATTGGTCTTGGCGGTTGATAATTATTCTGATAATTATTTCCAGGCCTTTGGTTTATGTATGAAATATTCTCTCTTTGTTCCATTGTTAATTCAATACTGAGACAATCTTTTGTCAAATGTGGTCCTCCACACTGCTCACAACTAATTCGTATTGAGTGAATATCTTTAGTCATCTTTTCCATTCGTCTTTCCACAACATCTATCTTTGCGGAAATGGAATCTAAGTCATGGCTAGAATCGGCTCTAGCTGCTTTAGATGATCTAACGATATCTTTTTCTTGGTGCCACTCATGTGAGTGGGAAGCAGTGTTATTAATAATTTTGTAAGCATCAGTTTCGGTTTTCTTCATAATAGAACCACCAGCTGCTATATCTATGTCTTTTCTTGTAGTGATGTCGCATCCTTGGTAGAATATTTGTACTATTTGACAGGTGTCTAAACCATGTTGCGGACATCCTCTTAATAACTTTCCATATCTTGTCCACGCCTCATATAGAGTTTCATTTGGTTTCTGTGTGAACGTAACAATTTCTGCTTGAAGTCTTACGGCTTTAGATGCAGGAAAGAATTGTTTAAGAAATTTGTCAACTAAAACATCCCATGTATCAATCGCCCCTTCAGGTAACGATTCCAACCAATCTTTGGCTTCTCCCTTTAAAGTCCAGGGAAATAACATGAGATATATCTGTTCATCCTCCACTTCTCGGATTTTAAATAGTGTGCAGATCCTATTAAAGGTACGTAAATGTTCATTTGGATCTTCCTTCGGCGCACCACTAAATTGGCATTGATTAGTCACCATGTGTAGAATTTGTCCTTTGATTTCATAATCTGACGCATTAATGTCTGGATGAGTAATTGCGTGTCCTTGGCCAGTGCGTTTAGCTCTCATTCGGTCTTCCATACTTAAAGGTTCCAGATTCTCCATAATTGAATTTGTTGAATCGGTATCACTAGATGATTCTGATTTAATGGTTCGTTCCTCAACAATCTCTGTTTGAATGATTGGTGGCTCCGGAGGAAAGTTTAATAGTTCGGGATCTACGAACCGTTCCTGAATATTCTCCGGATTCTCAATTGTAAGGTCAGGTTCAAAAAATGGATTATCGGAAATTTGAACTGAAGTACTTGGTCGACTGGATGATGATTCTAAAGAAAAATCAACGGCGGTTATATTTGCTAAATGTCTTGATCTAGTTACAGGTGGTGAACGTACAAAAGGTGGTGAACGTCTTGCTCGGTGCATTCACTGAATATCCTATTAGTTTTTAAAAGAAAAGAAAAATTATAATAAGTTATCCAATTAATAGACTTTTCTGATTTTGCCCACGTTTCGAATAGCCAAAAGATGCAGCAGAGGGGCAGGATTCGTTTGGTCTCAATATAATTGAGGACTGTTTGGCTCCAATAACCCGGTCCACGTACAAATCCAACTATTACTACGAACCAGAAAATTTTGATGTCTATCAATTTAACCACTTAAAATAAATTTTCGTAATTTTAAGAAATTTAGATAAGAAGTAGAATAAAAATCTATGTCCTAAAACTAGAATAGCGAGAAATAAGAAAGAAAAAGAGCTCGTCGGAAAAAGATTGAAAAAGAAGAATGGTTGAAAAATAAAAGGTGACGGAAAAATAAAAGAAACTTATAAAACTTAAAAATACTTGACTAACCTAACCTTATTACTACAACTAACTTAAAATTATAATCGCAAATTGAAATTACTAATTGGAATGATAATTGGTACATAGTAAAAGGTGTCTAAAAATATTAAAGCTTATAGGAAAAACTATATCCCAAATGGAAATAACTTAAAAAGAAACTAAAACTTAAAAAGGCGTCGCAAAATTCTAAAGTACCTAAATCTTAGTCTAAAGAAAAAGCACTTAAGGAATTCTACGGCAAAGCCTAAAAATCTAGGAGTAAAAATGACTATGGCAAAAACTAAGTTTAAAATTAAATATGAGCGAAAAATACAAATATTACGCTAAAACAATTAAAAAGGGACAAAATATAAAAATATACAAAAAGTTGTAAAACGTACAATTTTTATAAAAATATTATTTTTATATTATTTATTTAATAAAACTACTAATTTTACAATTTAATTAAACTAATTAAACTAAATAAAACAAATTAAATAAAAAGAAATTTTAAAATAAAACTTAATTTTAATAATAATTGATAATTAGGGTTTTATATTAATAATTATTATAATTACCCGTAATTAATGCTTGATTAGGGTTCTGGTCAGCTGTGTCAGATGGTCTCCGCGACTTGCGGTATTCAAAGCTTCAAACCCCGCGACTCGCGGGGTTCCAAAATTCAGCTGACAGGTTATTTAAATTCGACGCGTTTTTCTTTATTTATTTATTTTTTTTTCTGTTTTTAATTTTTCTGTAAAAAAAAATATGTGTATAAAAACTTATATTTTAAAAACTTAAATAAAATAGAACTACTTTATAATTTTAATAAATAAAATGCTTAAAACTAGATTTATATATATATTTTTTTTATGTTTTCAAATAAAAACAAAATACTTAAATAAAACTTATGTTTTTATAAAATAAAAATAAAGAAACTTTATAAAACTTAAATATTTAACAAAATCTTAAAAATACTTATATTTTTGTTTTTCTTTTTATATTTTCGAATATTTAAAACGTATTTTTATAAAAGCGACTTTTAATAGAAGTAAACTAAAAATCTCTTTTTTTTTTTTTTTTTAGCGTTGCGCTTCCGGCTTTTAAGAGTTTCCCCGGCAGCGGCGCCAAAAATACTTGATGTGGTAGCGGAGTGGTATAAAATACTATTAAATTTTAGCAGAAAATACTATTAAATACGATACAATTTTACACAAGATATTTATTTATTTATAGAATGGATATACTTAAACCTTGCTACAACACTTATAGGCAGTGTACCTAATCGTACAGTAGTGTAGTTTTTAGTAAGTCCGGTTCGTTCCACAGGGAATCTTTTTTTTAAACAAAGCTCAACGCTATATTAGTTTACTTTTATAAAAATACAAACATATATATAAGTAATATTATTATTATAAAGGGGGGTTTTTACCGTTTAATGACCGGTTTGTCGATTTTAATATTTTAGTCGCAGTTAAAACCAAATGTAAAATATTAAAAATAAATACAAGACTTAAATTAAAGCATGAAGTAAATAACGATAAATGAAATTACGATAATTAAAAGTGCGATTAAATACAATAACAATAGAAATGCGATAATTAGAAGTGCAATTAAATATAAAATAAAGGAAATTAAATATGAAATAAAAGAATTATGCTTATTTAAACTTCCGTAATCATGATGTTTGACGTGTTGATTTTAGTTTTATGCCCATGGGTTAATTGTCCTTTGTCCTGGATTATTTAATATGTCCGTCTGGTTTTTGTCCATAACAGTCCATCAGTCATAAATATAAAGTGCGAGTGTCCTCGTCAAATTATTCTTATACCCGAAGTTAAATATTCCAACTAAATGGGGATTTAAACTGTAACAAGATTTTAATACTTTGTTTAATAATTACACCAGGTTGTCGACTGAGTGTAACCCAAGGTTTTAATATTTTGTTATCAATTATACCAAGTGTCCTTTGTACATAATTTCACCCCTGTTTTAATTATTCTAGTGGCTATTAATCCATTCCCGTGTCCGGTTAAATGAACGATTATTCGTACATATAAATACCCCGCCCATCGTGTCCGATTGAGTGTATATGGTAATTTATAGGGGCGCCCAATTGTAAATCTTTATATTAACATTAACAAACTATCATTTAATTAAACAAATATAAAGCCCATTAATAGCTCATAGTCTAATTTCCACAAGTGTCGTTCTTTTGTCCAAACCCCAATTATGGTACAAAGCCCAATTACCCAATTTTAGTAATTAGCCCAACATCATGATTACTTCGTTTTAAATAAGCATAATAATAACTTAGCTACGAGACATTAATGTAAAAAGGTTGAACATAACTTACAATGATTAAAAATAGCGTAGCGTTACACGGACAGAATTTCGACTTACACCCTTACAACATTCACTAACATACCCTTATTATTAGAATTATAATTAAAATTAAAATTAAAATTAAAATATAAATATAAATTTTTACGTAGTATTATAAGAGAAGAAGAAAAAGATGATGATTTGTGATCAGAATTCGTTTGCTTTTATAGGGATTTTTGACTTTTGGGGCTCCGCGACTCGCGACATTTTTGCCTTCAAACTCCGCGAGTCGCGGAGAATGAAATTACAGCTCAGTCCCTTTGGAGTCTTTCTTGCCGACGGTTTTTATTATTTATTATAATATATAAATAATTATAAGAATTATTTAAATATTATATTATATTTATGTGCATAGTTGACTTGTAATTTTTAGTCCGTTGCGTCGAGCGTTGAGAGTTGACTCATGTCCCGGTTCCGGATTTTCGAACGTCCTTGCGTACAATTTTATATTTTGTACTTTGCGTTTTGAATCTTGTACTCTTGTAATTTCGAGACGTTTCTTGTCAATAATTGGAACCTCTTTGATTGTCTTTTGTACTTTTGAGCTTTTTGGTCATTTGCGTCTTCAATTCGTCGAATCTGTCTTTTGTCTTCACCTTTTATTATTTAAACGAATATCACTTGTAAATAGAACAATTTCAACTAAAAGCTTGTCTTTCTTGAGGAATAATGCTATGAAATATATGTTCGTTTTTAGCATTATCAGTACTCCCGATTTCTCGTTGACCCACTTCTCCCCAACAAATGGGAGTTTGACATCTACACCCATACAGCATCTCATAAGATGGCATTCCAATACTATTGTGGTAACTATTATTGTACGAGAATTCCACCAATGATAAGTGCTCATCCCAACTACCACCAATATCTATAATACACGCCCTTAACATATCCTCCAACATTTGGTTCGTACGCTCAGTTTGACCGTCCGTTTGAGGATGATACGCCGTGCTCATTTTCAATTGAGTACCCATATCTTCATGAAACTTATTCTAAAACCTAGACGTGAAACGAGTATCTCGATCCGATACAATAGATATAGGAACCCCATTGTGATGACCCGGAAATTTCCGATCAAATTTAAACTTTAATCTTTATATGTTCCTGACACGATGAGCAAAAATATGTAATGTTGAGTCTCGAAAGTTTTGAAACTATATTTCTGTAATCAAATATCCTTTGACCATGCCAAATGATTCACGAACAATTATGTGTAAATAAATATATACATATACATATACATATGTCTGATTTTAAATTGAGTTATATTAATGAAACATTGAATGGATTAGTTATTATGAATATAAGATATGAAATCTATTTTTTTATGAATTTGGAAATGCTATCAAGGTATTGAATGAATAATACTTTACATGAACGTATTTGTTCGATGTAAGTTTATCGACGAGATTAAAAGATAATATCAAATGATTGAATTATCGGATACATTGAACTTTGATTATGAGTCTCTGTTATGAGGTCCACTTTGAATTAGGAAACCCTTACTTTTTTAACGGTATTCGGAATAAATGGTAAAGTGATTTACAAGTAAGAACAAAGTATCACTTATTGGGAGGTAGACAAAAGCTGGTGGAGAAATGAATTCTATAATATTAGTTTGAATTATTTTCAAACGTACGAAAACGTTTTTCGATATAATAGAACCTGGTTATTTGATTCGATCGATATTAAAATTTTTATTTAGAAAGTTTAAGGAAAACGTTGGCGCATAAATGAATTATATCGACATAAGTTTTAAAGTATAAACGTTACGCGTTATAAGTTTTCCTAAACAAAATTAACTTTGAAATGTTAGTTGTTTTGATAAACTAAATACTATATTAATATTTTCATATGATATGTACAAGGTTATATTTTTAAATGAAACTATATTTATATTTTACAAATTGATAAAAGTATCAAATCAGTCACAAACCGTTTTGATTCAAACTAATCTTATTAAACATGTTTTGATAAACCACGAGACTAGGATTTATAAAAGGAAATGATCAAAATATTCAAAAGATAAAGTTACACTTTGAGTGGGTTAGTTTTTAATTAATTTAAGTCTAGTTATTAATAAAGGTACGTGTCACAAAATGTTTAATTTAAAATAAAATATTTTGACAAACAACGAGACTTTAATTAATAGAAGGAAATGACCACAACGCTCAATTTTATAAGTTATATTTTTATAAAGGTAATTTATTGTTGAGTAAGTCTAATTTTTGTAAAAGGTACACGTCACGTAACGTAAAAGGCTAGTTTTCTAAATGTACGGAAGTGCGCCCGAAAAACCGAAAGTGGTACATGAGTCCTGAGACCACGACCGTGTCATTTTTGTAAAAATTATATTTTTACCATGCACGAGAATATAATATAATATTTAATTAATTCTAAAGATTAAATATATTATATATTAAATATATTTATTTTATGTAACAAAAGGTGTCGGTAGGATTTAAGATGCGCTTATATGTTGAAACAAGTGGTCATGCAAGTTGTGGTTAGGTGGCATAATTGTGTTTAAATACGAACGAAATCTGAGTCATTTCCTCATTCAATCTTTCGCAAGAACTCTATATATATATAAATTATTATTAGTCATGTTATTATTATTTATAAAGTTAATATTATTAATAATCTTATTATTATTAGTAGTATTAGTATTATTAATATTATACATAAAATACTACGACGAGGTCATGAGCGTATTATTTTCAAAACTAGTTTTCGAGTAGGATAGGCCGAAGGAAGTTATGGGTTATAGCTATGGAGGTGATGGGTATGGTTCATGGGTATGCTCGTGAGGTCAAATTTAGTGGTTGTCATCTCCGTTGTGTCTACGTACCTTTCCTGCAATATTGAATCTCAATATTGATATGTGAGTACTCATAATTTAATTTTTACATACTAATAGTGTATCCCTGACTAGTGCTCGAGAAATTAGGATTATGCATATTTGTACATTTGATATTGCCCTTAGATAGGTTATGTTGAATCTTAAAGGTTGTTATACTAGGGATGAAATAAGGTATAAGATATGCATGTCGTTGGAAAGCTAGCGAAAAATTAAGAACTTTTCATTTAGATATCGAATGGATTCGATGAACGGTTAGAAAGTTATGAATTAAACAATTAATTTCGTAATTAAAATTGCTGATAATAATTAGTGAACTAACTTTCTGGGTAATAAAAAGTGGTTATTTGGATTCTACTCGTCGAGTAGATGAATTTTCATATAAAGCACGTCTCGTTTCGTTGAACGGTTGTCAAGTTATGGATAAAAGAAGTTTTGTAAATTTTGATGAAACGTCGATACGGAAACTGAAATTCTCGCTTATCTGCGTTGTTTCAGATTAAAACAAAAATACCACTGAATTCTTTGCTGTAAGGTCTAACAAACCACTCTAGCCAATTGTCAATTCGAGTCTCGACGATTTTTCTAAAAATCGTCAAAGTTGACTGTTGGGTCACATTTTAAAATTCTAAAAAGAGCTGAAACTTTTTTGTTAAAAATGTCAGTTTTGTATCAGTTGTCATGGTCGACCTGATGTGTGTTTACTTTTGCCAAAAATCATGTTATATCTTTGTGGTAACGAGAATTTGAAGGCTTTGACCGTTTGTCAATCCGAGTTTCGAGGAATTTTCTAAAAATCTCCAAAGTAGGCTACTCGGTCACTTTTGTAAATTTATTAAAGCTGAAAAATTAACTTTGAAACGCCGAAACCGCGTTGGCAACTACGAGTTGTCTAGGTTTAGTTTACTTCTGTAAAAATTAATGCTTAATCTTTTTGGTAATGTGTAACTTTTATCTTTGGCCGTTTATCAATCGGAGTTCCGATAATTTTTCTAAAAATCGCTGAAGTGGCCGTTTAGTCATGTTTGACCGAAAAATCATTTTTGTATAAGTTATTGTATTTTTGCATGCGACCTCGTTTTTACTTTAACCTTTGACTTTTGCACATTAGTCTCGAGCATTAGATTGTGGTACACTATGACTTGGCCTAATTTATTAGACAAATATTGACAAATACATAAATATATATAATTACTATAGGTTCGTGAATCCGAGGCCAACCCTACACTTGTTCAATGATGTTATATGTATTTTTACTACAAAATACAGTATGGTGAGTTTCATTTGCCTTTTTACCCTTTATATTTTTGGGCTGAGAATACATGCGCAATTTTTATAAATGTTTTACGAAATAGACACAAGTAATCGAAACTACATTATATGGTTGAATTATCGAAATCGAATATGCCCTTTTTTATTAAGTCTGGTAATCTAAGAATTAGGGAACAGACACCCTAATTGACGCGAATCCTAAAGATAGATCTATTGGGCCCAACAAGCCCCATCCAAAGTACCGGATGCTTTAGTACTTCGAAATTTATATCATGTCCGAAGGAGGATCCCGGAATGATGGGGATATTCTTTTATGTATCTAGTTAATGTCGGTTACCGGGTGTTCACCATATGAATGATTATTTTTGTCTCTATGCATGGGACGTATATTTATGAGAACTGGAAATGAAATTCTTGTGGTCTATTAAAATGATGGAAATAAATGATTATGATAAACTAATGAACTCACCAACCTTTTGGTTGACACTTTAAAGCATGTTTATTCTCAGGTGTTAAAGAAATCTTCCGCTGTGCATTTGCTCATTTTAAAGATATTACTTGGAGTCTTTCATAGCATATTTCGAAGAACGTTGCATTCGAGTCATTGAGTTCATCAAAGATTATTATTAAATCAATTTATAGTTGGATAGTGGATATTATGAAATGGTATGCATGCCTGTCAATTTTCGATGTAAAGAAAGATTGTCTTTTAAAAACAAATGCAATATTTGTAAAATGTATCATATAGTGGTCAAATACCTCGCAATGTAATCAACTATTGTGAATCGTTTATAATGTATATGAACGGGTCCTTTCAGTTGGTATCAGAGCGGTGGTCTTAGCGAACCAGGTCTGCATTAGTGTGTCTAACTGATAAGTCGTTAGGATACATTAGTGAGTCTGGACTTCGACCGTGTCTGCATATCAAAAGTTTTTGCTTATCATTTCGTGTCGAAAATCATCTACTTATCATCTGTAGAAAAATTACCTGCTTATCATTCTTAAGTCTAGACGCATTTTCTTGCATTTATTGCATAATAGTGTATAGACGAAATCTTATCCTGGCATATCTGTTACTGTGAACTTTGACTGACATTTTTCAAAGATTCCTCCGTAATTTATGGGATTTTGGTAATATATATACATATGTAAATTATGTATTGAAGAATACTAAATTTAATTCCTATAATCTATTTCATATCAAAAAAATTTCATTCCCTTGATCATACGAGATGGATCCCTCAACCGGTTCGAATTCCTCAGAGTATGATAGCTTTTCCGATATGGAGTTTCATTCGAGCTCTGAAAACAGTGTGACCGGAATGGATCAACCAATCAGCCATCATCTATTCTGGATGAAATGGGGATGGGTTCGTAGCCTCCTCAATCATTGGAGACAAGAAGAAGGTGATCCCTTCCATCCACCAAATTGCCCTCTTGGCGATGAACCTGAAGCACTTACCGGCGAACCTGTTCGAGAAACCATTTTCTCTCTCATCTCCAGAGCATCTCGTCATGACTATATACTACACCAAATTCTAGATTATATTTATCCGCTCGTCCGAACCGATAATCACCCCGGTGTGATAGAAGAAGTCAACGAGCTTCGCGCTCGGGTAGTGGCTTTGGAGAATACGGTACGAAGGTTAAAAACACCATCAGCAGCACCAGCAGCATAACAAGTACCGCCAGTAACATCAACATCGCAAGCCTCAATATCATAAGCACCAGCAGCATCACCGGCATCAACAGCAACCACCATTATTAATATCAACAGGATCATTACCACCACCAACAATCACATCCGCACCACACACCTCAATATCCCAATTTGTATATCGGATATCAACGTCACACGCACCAAAGATACTAAGGAGTACCAACAACAACAAACGATGAAGTATTGATTCATAATTTCATCGGAGAAACATTCTGTGGTGATTATGTAATCTCTAAAGTTTTAGAGATTATCTATCTCAGCTTTAACCATAAACCAGATGAGTGGACAGAGATGATAGAAAAAAAAAAAGAATCGAAACCCTGACAAGAATGATGCGCCGTTTACAAGCTAGACTTGTTTTACCAAACAACATCAGCGGTACCCATAGCCTCGTCAACACAGTCTGTGTTGTCAACATCGTTAGAATCGTCAGCACCTCTAACCTCACAAGCTCTGCCAGTTAAAAAAAAAAAAAAAAAAAAAAAAAAAAAAAAAAAAAAAAAATCACTGTGGAAACCATTACGAATTAATAACGAGTATATTGTATCAATGAGTTATGAAGTATTAACTCAGTTCCTCCAAAGAATTTATATGTATATCCTATATATATATATATATATATAAAAATTTTAAACCATAATAAATCCTTCTGTACTAAGCTATTATGTATGAAACTTAACTATCTGGTTAATTCATATTACTAATATGCTATGATGTACATCCTTCATTAGCTACGTAACCATCGTTAACTACAACCTCTATTTCAATTAAATGAATTCGGTTTCATAATAAATCAAGTGTATCATTCAATAACATGTTTGATTTTACACTTTCATCTTCGATGTACTCGAAAATTACTGGAAACCAACATTCGTATCTTGCGAAGTTAACAAAAGTTCTATAAACATCAGCATGATTCACTAAGGAAATACTTATAAATATTGAAGTATTGATTACATTAGTGAAATACTCCGCAAGAATTATGTAATCTCTAATGTTTTAGAGATTTTTCATTTCTAATTCAAGCCGAAAATCAGATGAGCTTAGTATGATATCAACTCATTGAATCTGTATTACATCTGAAGAAAATATACCCACATATATTTTTATAAAGATTGTAATGAACACTCTGGTTCAAAATATTATTTGTGAAATTTTTTTTTAACGGGTAGGTAATACCCGAGAGATATATAAAATCACAATTAATATGTTACGTTCTTCAATTCTGATTCAACAATCATCAACTATACCAATATGCATTCCTCTATAGAAATCAAAACAACCATACTCATTCGAATCTAATTACATATTCTGATTTTGGAAATTTCAGAATTCAACTCGAGATACAACCGAAATCATCGCTCTTAGATCCTTATATTTTTCAAAACTATACTTTGACTTCAAAACTGTGATAGAACGTCACTTTTAATCGTAACACTCAGATGAATATGAAAATCATTCGGGAGTCAGGACAATTCCATCATTTGGATATTGACTATGACAATCTGCAATTAAAACCCTTCGAAATTCCGGAAGACACTTCAAACATTGAACAATCGAGATGATGATCCAATCACACATTACCTGAAGCCTTGTACCTGAAAAGCTCTCGAAACCAAGGTCGTAGTTTTACATGTACCCGCATCCAATTTTTTTTTAGCAAAAACAACATTTCGATTTCTTTTCAAAGTAGCCAATTTTGTCACAGCTCCAGCAAGTCAACTTCGATTTTTCAGTCGGACCAGTCTTATTATAACCCCGATAGATACGTTGCCCTTTCGTCATTATTACTGGGGAACCTTTCATATTCCACCATATTACCACCAGCGTTTAATCATCTAAAACACGATTCTTCTGAACCCATCTCGGATTGATAACCAGAGATTCAGATATTATAGCATTAAATGCAGAGGAAACATAAAAATGGTAGATGGTTTAAATGGTCAAAAGTTTGATAATAAAAGATAGTGAGTTGGTAAAGCTCAGAAAAAGAAAGGATTTGGTACTGAAAAACGAATTGAGCAAAGTATGAAGGAAGCCGTGGACAAATCACAGAGACTGATTCTGCCTTCAAAGGATCCAAATGATTCAGTGCCTAATGAACTCGTTAGCAAACACCTTACTTCTTATTCTAAACCTTCACGGACAGATATTCTTCATCATCATCATATCTTAAATATTATAAGATATCTTCGTATCTCCCATTATACATATTCTTCATATTTCTGGAGATATCTTCACCACTATCCTTATCTGAGATCATTTATCTCTCGGTAATATCTGCAACATAAAAGAAACTGTGTTAGTTTCTAAATTCTGAAAAATTCAAATATGAATGTTTTGAAGTAGTGTTGGGAACTGATGCATGAGTTAGTATAATATAATGACACTTGATCAACGTCATTATATTAAAGTAATTCATGCTGAGTTTCTAATGGACGTGATGATTCACAGAATATACCGTCATCATGTACCATTTACATGACTCTTACATTCTATCTAATCTCTAAACATATCAAGAAAATATTTCTTGATGATTCGGTCCTTTCCAGGGTATTCTGGTAATTTAACAAATCAGGATTTACCATTACCCTTTCCTTCTTAGAACAATTACTATATTCCTTCTGAAATCCATACATACGAATTCCGGACCATTACAAGAGCTACTTAATCGCAAGAAGAAGAAACGAAAGGACAAAGCTCCGAAACAGAAATTGGGGTATAAACCGCAGCAAATAGAAGAGAACATTAACTATGGATGACAATGATTATAGAAGATAGAAACAGGGACATCGAAGTATAAGGGAAGATGTAAAACCCAACAAATCACCCGTAAATTATAAACCGTATATATCGATGCATATAGCAATATAAAGACACGGGAGAACTAGAAACACTATAAACCCAAGAGTATAGTAGAAGTAAATAGATTCTTCCGGTGGCAGATTAAAAAGAAGAATGACAGATATAAAAGTTAAGAGGATATCAAGGATCAGGATGGGATGGAGCATATTAATGAATACTTTAAAGTATGAATTGAGGAAGAAAGAATAGAAGGTGTGAGTTGTAAGGAAACGAAGGGGGTGGATTTATAGACAGAGCAATCAAAGCAGATTATCGCGTATAACCAAAGAGGATTATAATCTCCTTAATTACCGACGAATCAAATCTTACTATGGAGATCTTCTTCTAAATTCCTTAAATTTCGGAAATCAATCTTGACTACGCCATCTGTTAAGTCAAACCTACATTTATTCATTTTTCACTCTTTTGCGATAGCTTCATTTATACTCTTCGCATAATCAAATTGGGTTATCTATATTACTCAATGATGATAAAACTCTATGTATCAGTTTACATTCGTCATAATAACATTCTTACTGTTAGCCATGACGACCTCTATCAAATTTCGGGACGAAATTTCTTTTAACGGGTAGGTACTGTGATGACCCAGAAATTTCCGATCAAATTTAAACTTTAATCTTTATATGTTCCTGACACGATGAGCAAAAATATGTAATGTTGAGTCTCGAAAGTTTTGAAACTATATTTCTGTAATCAAATATCCTTTGACCATGCCAAATGATTCACGAACAATTATGTGTAAATAAATATATACATATACATATACATATGTCTGATTTTAAATTGAGTTATATTAATGAAACATTGAACGGATTAGTTATTATGAATATAAGATATGAAATCTATTTTTTTATGAATTTGGAAATGCTATCAAGGTATTGAATGAATAATACTTTACATGAACGTATTTGTTCGATGTAAGTTTATCGACGAGATTAAAAGATAATATCAAATGATTGAATTATCGGATACATTGAACTTTGATTATGAGTCTCTGTTATGAGGTCCACTTTGAATTAGGAAACCCTTACTTTTTTAACGGTATTCGGAATAAATGGTAAAGTGATTTACAAGTAAGAACAAAGTATCACTTATTGGGAGGTAGACAAAAGCTGGTGGAGAAATGAATTCTATAATATTAGTTTGAATTATTTTCAAACGTACGAAAACGTTTTTCGATATAATAGAACCTGGTTATTTGATTCGATCGATATTAAAATTTTTATTTAGAAAGTTTAAGGAAAACGTTGGCGCATAAATGAATTATATCGACATAAGTTTTAAAGTATAAACGTTACGCGTTATAAGTTTTCCTAAACGAAATTAACTTTGAAATGTTAGTTGTTTTGATAAACTAAATACTATATTAATATTTTCATATGATATGTACAAGGTTATATTTTTAAATGAAACTATATTTATATTTTACAAATTGATAAAAGTATCAAATCAGTCACAAACCGTTTTGATTCAAACTAATCTTATTAAACATGTTTTGATAAACCACGAGACTAGGATTTATAAAAGGAAATGATCAAAATATTCAAAAGATAAAGTTACACTTTGAGTGGGTTAGTTTTTAATTAATTTAAGTCTAGTTATTAATAAAGGTACGTGTCACAAAATGTTTAATTTAAAATAAAATATTTTGACAAACAACGAGACTTTAATTAATAGAAGGAAATGACCACAACGCTCAATTTTATAAGTTATATTTTTATAAAGGTAATTTATTGTTGAGTAAGTCTAATTTTTGTAAAAGGTACACGTCACGTAACGTAAAAGGCTAGTTTTCTAAATGTACGGAAGTGCGCCCGAAAAACCGAAAGTGGTACATGAGTCCTGAGACCACGACCGTGTCATTTTTGTAAAAATTATATTTTTACCATGCACGAGAATATAATATAATATTTAATTAATTCTAAAGATTAAATATATTATATATTAAATATATTTATTTTATGTAACAAAAGGTGTCGGTAGGATTTAAGATGCGTTTATATGTTGAAACAAGTGGTCATGCAAGTTGTGGTTAGGTGGCATAATTGTGTTTAAATACGAACGAAATCTGAGTCATTTCCTCATTCAATCTTTCGCAAGAACTCTATATATATATAAATTATTATTAGTCATGTTATTATTATTTATAAAGTTAATATTATTAATAATCTTATTATTATTAGTAGTATTAGTATTATTAATATTATACATAAAATACTACGACGAGGTCATGAGCGTATTATTTTCAAAACTAGTTTTCGAGTAGGATAGGCCGAAGGAAGTTATGGGTTATAGCTATGGAGGTGATGGGTATGGTTCATGGGTATGCTCGTGAGGTCAAATTTAGTGGTTGTCATCTCCGTTGTGTCTACGTACCTTTCCTGCAATATTGAATCTCAATATTGATATGTGAGTACTCATAATTTAATTTTTACATACTAATAGTGTATCCCTGACTAGTGCTCGAGAAATTAGGATTATGCATATTTGTACATTTGATATTGCCCTTAGATAGGTTATGTTGAATCTTAAAGGTTGTTATACTAGGGATGAAATAAGGTATAAGATATGCATGTCGTTGGAAAGCTAGCGAAAAATTAAGAACTTTTCATTTAGATATCGAATGGATTCGATGAACGGTTAGAAAGTTATGAATTAAACAATTAATTTCGTAATTAAAATTGCTGATAATAATTAGTGAACTAACTTTCTGGGTAATAAAAAGTGGTTATTTGGATTCTACTCGTCGAGTAGATGAATTTTCATATAAAGCACGTCTCGTTTCGTTGAACGGTTGTCAAGTTATGGATAAAAGAAGTTTTGTAAATTTTGATGAAACGTCGATACGGAAACTGAAATTCTCGCTTATCTGCGTTGTTTCAGATTAAAACAAAAATACCACTGAATTCTTTGCTGTAAGGTCTAACAAACCACTCTAGCCAATTGTCAATTCGAGTCTCGACGATTTTTCTAAAAATCGTCAAAGTTGACTGTTGGGTCACATTTTAAAATTCTAAAAAGAGCTGAAACTTTTTTGTTAAAAATGTCAGTTTTGTATCAGTTGTCATGGTCGACCTGATGTGTGTTTACTTTTGCCAAAAATCATGTTATATCTTTGTGGTAACGAGAATTTGAAGGCTTTGACCGTTTGTCAATCCGAGTTTCGAGGAATTTTCTAAAAATCTCCAAAGTAGGCTACTCGGTCACTTTTGTAAATTTATTAAAGCTGAAAAATTAACTTTGAAACGCCGAAACCGCGTTGGCAACTACGAGTTGTCTAGGTTTAGTTTACTTCTGTAAAAATTAATGCTTAATCTTTTTGGTAATGTGTAACTTTTATCTTTGGCCGTTTATCAATCGGAGTTCCGATAATTTTTCTAAAAATCGCTGAAGTGGCCGTTTAGTCATGTTTGACCGAAAAATCATTTTTGTATAAGTTATTGTATTTTTGCATGCGACCTCGTTTTTACTTTAACCTTTGACTTTTGCACATTAGTCTCGAGCATTAGATTGTGGTACACTATGACTTGGCCTAATTTATTAGACAAATATTGACAAATACATAAATATATATAATTACTATAGGTTCGTGAATCCGAGGCCAACCCTACACTTGTTCAATGATGTTATATGTATTTTTACTACAAAATACAGTATGGTGAGTTTCATTTGCCTTTTTACCCTTTATATTTTTGGGCTGAGAATACATGCGCAATTTTTATAAATGTTTTACGAAATAGACACAAGTAATCGAAACTACATTATATGGTTGAATTATCGAAATCGAATATGCCCTTTTTTATTAAGTCTGGTAATCTAAGAATTAGGGAACAGACACCCTAATTGACGCGAATCCTAAAGATAGATCTATTGGGCCCAACAAGCCCCATCCAAAGTACCGGATGCTTTAGTACTTCGAAATTTATATCATGTCCGAAGGAGGATCCCGGAATGATGGGGATATTCTTTTATGTATCTAGTTAATGTCGGTTACCGGGTGTTCACCATATGAATGATTATTTTTGTCTCTATGCATGGGACGTATATTTATGAGAACTGGAAATGAAATTCTTGTGGTCTATTAAAATGATGGAAATAAATGATTATGATAAACTAATGAACTCACCAACCTTTTGGTTGACACTTTAAAGCATGTTTATTCTCAGGTGTTAAAGAAATCTTCCGCTGTGCATTTGCTCATTTTAAAGATATTACTTGGAGTCTTTCATAGCATATTTCGAAGAACGTTGCATTCGAGTCATTGAGTTCATCAAAGATTATTATTAAATCAATTTATAGTTGGATAGTGGATATTATGAAATGGTATGCATGCCTGTCAATTTTCGATGTAAAGAAAGATTGTCTTTTAAAAACAAATGCAATATTTGTAAAATGTATCATATAGTGGTCAAATACCTCGCAATGTAATCAACTATTGTGAATCGTTTATAATGTATATGAACGGGTCCTTTCACCCATGCCTTGATATCACCTCTTTGATAAACAACTTGGACAAAGTCTCTGACGATATCGTTTCCCGAATGGGAAGAAACAAAACACTCTTCGTCAATCGATCAACTATCAAACAAATCGTATCATATTGGGTTCTCGCCGTCTTTGGTAACTTGGTAATGAAGTCCATGGTAATGTGCTCCCATTTCCATTTCGGGACTTCCAATGATTGTAACTTACCGTACGGCTTTTGGTGTTCGGCTTTAACTTGTAAATATGTGACGCATTGTTCAACATACTTAACAACATCACGTTTCATGCCCGGCCACCAATACTCCTTCTTTAAATCAAGGTATATTTTCGTTGCACCCGGATGAATGGAATACTTTGACTTATGTGCTTCATCAAGGAGCACTTGTCGGTAACCACCCATCTTAGGCACCCACACTCTTCCTTGAAAAGACAATAAACCATGCGGGCCTAAAGTAATAGACTCCGTTTGCCCCACAATCCGCTCTTCATGCTTGTTGTGAACAAAAGCTTCAATTTGAATCTCACCAAGCTTTACAAGAAAATAATTAGTAATAATCATGCGTAACGATCCTACTCGTATCGCCGGATGTTGACTCTTTCTACTTAACGCATCCGCGACCATGTTCGCCTTACCCGGATGATAGAGTATCTCACAATCATAATCTTTTACCACATCCATCCACCTACGTTGACGATAATTCAAATCTCATTGATTAAAGAGATGTTTCAAACTCTTGTGATCCGAATAAATCGTACACTTGACACCATACAAGTAGTGGCGCCAAATTTTCAACGCATGAACCACTGCCGCCAATTCAAGATCATGAGTCGGGTATCTCTTTTCGTGTTCATTTAATTGTCGAGAGGCGTAAGCGATGACTTTACCCCTTTGCATTAGAACACACCCACGCCCATTTAAAGAAGCATCACAATAAACCGTCATGTCTTCTACCCCTTCCGGCAACACTAACACCGGAGCTTGACACAACTTCTCTTTTAACAATTGAAAAGCAATTTCTTGCTCATTCCAATTGAACCTTACATTCTTTCTTGTCAACTTCGTAAAATGACAAGCGACCTTAGAAAAGTCTTGGATAAACCGACGATAATAACCGGTCAATCCGAGAAAACTTCGAATTTCCGTAGGCGTAGTCGGTTGTCCCCAACTCTTCACCGTTTCTATCTTCCCCGGATCTACTTGAATACCTTCTTTATTCACGATATGGCCAAGGAATTGAACTTCCCTTAGCCAAAATTCACATTTGGAGAATTTAGCATACAATTTCTCCTTCCGCAATGTCTTTAACACTTCACGCAAATGGTGTTCATGTTCCTTCATAATCTTAGAATAAACAAGTATGTCGTCAATGAACATAATTACCGACTTATCCAACATAGGTTGGCAACTCGGTTCATTAGATCCATGAATGTCGCCGGTGCATTCGTAAGACCAAAAGGCATAACTACAAACTCAAAATGCCCGTAACGCGTTCGAAAAGCCGTTTTCTCTATGTCTTCCTCACGGACCCGTACTTGATGATAGCCGGACCGTAAGTCAATCTTAGAAAAATACGTTGCACCTTGGAGTTGGTCAAACAAATCATCAATCCGAGGCAATGGATAACGATTCTTGATCGTCACTTTGTTCAACTCCCGATAATCGATGCACATCCGCATACTACCGTCTTTCTTCTTCACAAATAAAACCGAAGCACCCCATGGCGAGGAACTCGGTCGAATAAAACCCTTTTCAAGCAATTCTTGGGTCTGATTTAACAACTCTTGCATGTGATGACCCGGAAATTTCCGATCAAATTTAAACTTTAATCTTTAAATGATTTTGACACGATAAGCAAAGTCCGTAATGTTGAGTCTCAAAAATTTTAAACTGTGTTTCATATATTCAATTGACCTTCGACCATTCTCGACGATTCACGAACAATTAATTGTAAATAGATATGTGTGTAGGTATATATAAATAATAATTCGAAATACAATTTGAAGTATTATATGTTGTTGTTATTAAAATAAAAATAGGATATTATAATAATTATTATTTAAATATATCTCTATATATAAATAAAGTATATTAAAAATAAATATTAAATGATTGTCATACCCGTTTGATGTTCCGATTGACATTAGGCAAGTTAAATTCAAAATTTATATGATTTAAAAATAAACGATGATCCAAAAATAAGTGGTATAAATTATAGGCTTATTAGAAATGTATTTAGGATCTAATTATTAAATTTTAATAATTTTTTATTTTATCTGGGATCGAGTGCGGATAGTGATTTAAATTTTATTTAATAATTTTTAAAAACAATAATAATATAGGTGACTAAGAGTTTTGCACATTATTTTCATTTATACTTTTATAATTTTTTTCTTTCTTTCTACCTTCCACTTGAAATGTTGGACACGGGTTAATAACAGGATGTTGTTTAACATCATCCCATTGGATTAATGTATTATTAAAATCCATCCATCTTTCATTACCAAATTTAATTTATGTTACTAGCATGTAAAATTAAATACATGAATCCCTACATTTCTTCTTTGTGTGTATTTTATATTTCCAATCACCATCATATCCAAAACCCACTATCTATGTCCGTTTCTTTTTCTTTCAACTACAATCAATCATCATTTTTATTATTATTATAGTATATTATATCTTATATATATATATATATATATATATATATATATATATATATATATATATATATATATATATATATAATCAATGAACTAACTCTTCTCTTTCCTCATCGACACAGAAAGAATACAAGATGCCTGGCTGCTACACTATTCTATCTTGTCACTGTTTTTGTTCTTGCAAGTGATATTTTACAGAGTACTATTATTTATATACATTATATATGCATATATATATATTATATATATATTTTTTGATCTCATAAAACAACCGAGAGCAATCTTTCACCACCTCCCTCACTATCACCTTCTATCACCATAACAACCGGCCACCCAACAACCTTCCACCTTCCACCTCTGGATCCGCCACTATCAACCACTTCAACCGCCACTACACTTGCTAACCACCATGAAACCACCAACCACGACACCTTTTACTTTCTCTCTCTTCCTCTTTTTTTTTTGTGTTCTCTGATTCGATTTTAGCCACAACCCGAAGCTGCTACAGCAGCCCAGCTCCTGTCACGACTCAAACAGCCACATCTTCTTCGAGTTTCTGTTTTAAGCATAACTAAATAACCTCTTGTCACCTACAGTAACATCGCTGCTATTGCTTCTGTTTTATTAAAGATAGCAGCCATGACTGTCACTGCAGTTGCTGTTTATTGTCTTGAATGATACCATGGAGGTTTAAGAAGAGTTGATAATGATGATCCTGGATAACGAAAATAATAATTCAATGGGATTATGATGATACAGTGGACGAAAAATATAGATGATGAATAGTGATGGGTTTTGATTATGATAATGGTAACATGGTGAGATCGATGCAAGAATGATGTTGATGGTTAATGATAACGATGA
The DNA here is from genome assembly GCF_046630445.1 of Rutidosis leptorrhynchoides. Classification (NCBI taxonomy): domain Eukaryota; kingdom Viridiplantae; phylum Streptophyta; class Magnoliopsida; order Asterales; family Asteraceae; genus Rutidosis; species Rutidosis leptorrhynchoides. The sequence continues at coordinate 102,301,130 of NC_092340.1, read as the reverse complement.
TGATAATGATATAATGCTATATGATCTTGTTCCTGATTTTGTAAAAATTTAAGATAAGGATGAATAGTTCTGGGTCTTGTTTGTGAAGAAGAAGATGAAAACAGTTAATGGTTAGATAAATATTAGGTGCAATATATTTCATAAAAGTAAGACAGAGCAAACGGTTAGGGGCATGTGTGTTAACCGAGAGGTCAAGAGTTCGAAACCAGGCCATGGCGCTGCTTTTATAACTATTTTATAACTATAACTTTTTTATAACTATAACTATATATATATATATATATATATATATATATATATATATATATATATATATATATAAACTTGTTCGATTAGTATTTGGTGTTAATACATATACATGATATAGGTTCATGAATCTGAAGCCAACCCTGCATTGTTCAATATAGTCATATGTATTTTTACTACAAAATACAGTAGGTGAGTTTCATTACTCCCTTTTTAAATACTTTCGCAATATATATTTTTGGGACTGAGAATACATGCGCTGCTTTTATAAATGTTTTACGATATAGACACAAGTAATCGAAACTACATTCTATGGTTGAATTATCGAAATCGAATATGCCCTTTTTATTAAGTCTGGTAATCTAAGAATTAGGGAACAGACACCCTAATTGACGCGAATCCTAAAGATAGATCTATCGGGCCCAACAAGCCCCATCCAAAGTACCGGATGCTTTAGTACTTCGAAATTATATCATGTTCGGAGGAGGATCCCGGAATGATGGGGATATTCTTAGATGTATATTGTTAATGTCGGTTACCAGGTGTTCAATCCATATGAATGATATTTTTGTCTCTATGTATGGGACGTATGTTTATGAGAAATGGAAATATGAAATCTTGTGGTCTATTAAAATTTTGAAATGTTTATTTATGTTAAACTAATGAACTCACCAACCTTTTGGTTGACACTTGAAAGCATGTTTATTCTCAGGTACAAAAGAAATCTTCCGCTGTGCATTTGCTCATTTTAGAGATATTACTTGGAGTCATTCATGTCATATTTCAAAAGATGTTGCATTCGAGTCGTCAAGTTCATCAGAATTATTATTAAGTCAATTATAGATAGATATACTTGAAATGGGATGCATGCCATCAACTTTCGATGTAATAGAAGATTGTATTTTCAAAAACGAATGCAATGTTTGTAAAATGTATCATATATAGGTCAAGTACCTCGCGATGTAATCAACTGTTGTGAATCGTTTATAATCGATATGGACTTCGTCCGGAGGGATTAGGACGGGTTTTCACAGTTGGTATCAGAGCGGTGGTCTTAGTGAACCAGGTCTTGCATTAGTGTGTCTAACTGATAGTCGTTAGGATGCATTAATAAGTCTGGACTTCGACCGTGTCTGCATGTCAAAAGTTTTGCTTATCATTTTTGTCAGAAATCATCTGTTTATCATCCTTAGGTAATTACCTGCTTATCATTCTTAGTCTAGACACATCTTACTGCAATGATTGCATGAATAGTGTATAGACAAAATTCATATCTTAGCGTATCTGTTATTGTTACCTTTGCCTGACAGATTCCGTAGATTTCTCCGTAATTTATGAAATTTTAGTATTATATATGCATACGTAAATTATGTATTGCAGGGTACTAATCTACATCCTATAACCTATTTCTTATCGAAAATCCTTCATCTGATCGTACGAGATGAATCCTGCAACCAGTTCGAGTCCCTCAGATTTCGATAGCTATTCCGATAGTTATTCCGACCTAGATGTTCACCTAAGCTCCGAAAACAGCGTCATCGACATGAATCAACCAATCATCCATTATCAATTCATCTGATGGGTTCGTAGTTGACTTAATTAATGGAAATGCGCAGAAGGCAATCCCTTCCACCAACTGAATTCACCTCTTGATAATGAACCTGAAGCGTATACCGGCGAACCTGTTCGAGACACCATTTTTAGTATCATTTCCAGGGTAACTCGACAAGATCATATTCTATCCACAATTCTAAACCTTATTCATCCGCTCGTTCTGACCGACAACCATCCAGGAGTAATAAGTCAACGAACTTCGCGCTCGAATAATCAATTCGGAGAATATGGTGCAAAACTTACCAGCTTCAACAACATCACCAGCACCAACAGTATCACCAACATCAATACCAGTACCACCAACAACTCAAGTTTCAACAAAACACGCCTCAACATCTCATTATGTACCTCGAGTATAATCATCGTTCTACGTATCATTATACATCAATTACCTCTATTCTTCATGAAGATTATGTAATCTCTAATGTTTTAGAGATTATGTATTCTAGAACTAACGATAAATCAAATGAGTCTATTATCATATTGACTCATTAAATCCATGATTACATCTGAAGAAAATATATATGTATATATGTTTTCATAAAGATTGTAATTAAAAATTCTTTTGTACAAACTGTTAATGGTACAAATATTTTAACGGGTAGGTAATACCCGAGGAATATTTAGATTTCACATTAATAAGTTACATTATACGTTCTTTGAATCTGATTCAACAGCCATTTACTATCCTATTTACAATCACCGATATACAAATTCGTTCACCACAGAATAACCATATTCATCCAATTTCAAATTTGGATTTTGATTTATCAGAATCCAACAAGTGGCATAATGAAGAAATAATGGATACAATAAAAATTGATTAGAAACAGACTAATTAACAATATGAAATTTTGTTAAGAAATCACGCTAACAAGATCCTAGCTAACTGTTCCTAGCTAACTGGTTACATTTTATTTATCGCAATTTAATTATCGCAATTTACATTCTCGCAATTTTATTTATCGTCATTTAATTTCTGTTATTTATTTTACGCACTTTATTTATCGTCATTCTGTTATTTACGCATTTTAAATATCGGGACACGTATACAATGTTTTGACATATCATATCGACCCATCTATATATATATATATACTTTGAGTTGTGATCGAGTCTGAGACGAATACGGGTCACGATACGTATTAATTAATTCGAATATAATATATTAAACTATATATGAATTATTGAGTTAGTGACGATGGACTGCTAACTATGGACTACCATGATTGGACAATTAAAATGAATTAAAATATTGATTTTAACATATGAAACTAAACAATTCTTCAAGTTTGCCACTTAATTTTATCTTAAACCTCATTTGTATCTTGACGATTACAATCTACGTTCAAACCTTTCATGATTCTTGAAAACACCTCAATCGAGAGGATAAACCTACCGCACTTCATCTATGGAAGGAAAGATTTATGCATATAATTATGCACCTGAAAACACTAGAAACCTGAGTAAATATTTAACACGTAGCTGTACTAATTCCTTTAATGCTATTATTACACAAAATAACTTGGTAATCCCTTCCAAAGTACAAATTTTGTCACAGCTCCAACAAGTCAACTTCGACTTTTCGTTCAAAACAACCTTATTATAACCTTGTTATATATGTGTGCTCTTTTATTGTTATCAGGGAATCTTTTATATTCCATCATATTACCAGCAGACGTACTAGCAACCTCGTTGCTCCTTGGCTTAAATCTCTTCGACAAATCACTTTATTTATCCATTGAAGTCTCATCATGTACTCATCCGCATCTTGTAACAAGAATTGCCATACCAATTACCGGGAATCAACAAATCTATATTGTAAGTCTCGCAACGTTTCCACATCAACAGTTATATGTATACATATAATACTTATCTCTTGGAATCATGATCTTCCATCCTAGAATTCTGAAAAGCACCCAGTCTATGAATTAATGCTCCGAATTTTGAAAAGTTGAATGAAGCAACAAAAATTGTAAACGATCTCAACAGTCAAAAGTTGATGATAAAGAATCGTAGGTTGGCAAAGCTCAGAAAAAGTTTGAAACTGAAAAACTGATTGAGCAAACCACGAAGGAGTCTCTGAACAAATCACAAGGACTAAACTTGTACAGTAAGAATCCTGATGATTCTGTTTCTGATGAAATCATTAGCGAATACCTTGCTTTTGACTCCAAACTCTTGCGGACAAATTTTCTTCATCATCCTTCGATATTAGAAATTCCAAGATATCATCGTATCTTTCATTATAAATATCCTCCATATTTCTGAAGATATTTTCATAACAATTCTTATGTGAAATCATTAATCTCTTCGTACTATCAGTGCTACATCATATAGAAACTGTTAGTTTCTATATTCTGTAAACTTTCGAGCTTAAAATATGAATGTTATTGAAGTAATGTTGGGAACTGATGCATGAGTTAGTATAATATAATGACACTTGATCAACGTGATTATATTACAGTAAGTCATGCTGAAAGTTCTATTGGAACATGATGATTCACGGATCATACCATCATCATGTGCCATCTTACATAACTTTTTCTAACTAACCTCCGAACATATCAAGAAAATATATTCTTGATAATTCTATCTTCTGTAATTTTGATAAATTTGAAAATCAAACCGTGCTATCACGTTCCACCCCGCTTAGAACATTATAATCATTCGAAACTCTATATCTACGAATTCTGGACTATTATTCGCTTGACTTGGAGTCGGGAAGAGAAAACAAGAGCATAGAGCTCCAAAAAAAAATAGAGAAAAATGTAAAGCCGGTCACAAACACAGGAATTACAAACCGTGTATATCAATGTTTATCGCAACATAAAGACACGGGAGAATTAAAAATGCTATAACCCCAAGGGCGAAGTAGAAGAAAACAGATTCCTCCGATGAAAGTTGAAAAATGAGAATGATTGTTGCGGTAGTGTGGATAAGAACAAGAATCAGAACCGGATTAAGCATTTTCACAAACTTTTGAATTTGGGAATTGAGTATAGAAGAGGTGAAAACTAATGGAACGGAAAAGGTAAGTTTATACTAGAAATATCAGACAGAGTAATCGAGGCAGATCACCGTATTTAATTATAAAGATCTTAATTTCCTTACTCGCTGAAGAATCAAATCTTTTAGATTTCCAAGATTTCTTTAAATTCCTTGATTTCCGAAAATCAACCGTGACTACAACACCGGTTAGGTCAAATCTTCATTTACTCATTTTCACTCTTTTGTGATAGCTTCATTCGTACTCTTCGAATAATCGAATTATTTTATCCTTATTACTCAACGGTAATAAAACTCTAATTATCAGCTTATATGAGTCATGAAAACATACTTATTATTATTCATGACCATCCCACTCAAATTTCGGGACAAAATTTCTTTAACGGGTAGGTACTGTGATGACCCGGAAATTTCCGATCAAATTTAAACTTTAATCTTTAAATGATTTTGACACGATAAGCAAAGTCCGTAATGTTGAGTCTCAAAAATTTTAAACTGTGTTTCATATATTCAATTGACCTTCGACCATTCTCGACGATTCACGAACAATTAATTGTAAATAGATATGTGTGTAGGTATATATAAATAATAATTCGAAATACAATTTGAAGTATTATATGTTGTTGTTATTAAAATAAAAATAGGATATTATAATAATTATTATTTAAATATATCTCTATATATAAATAAAGTATATTAAAAATAAATATTAAATGATTGTCATACCCGTTTGATGTTCCGATTGACATTAGGCAAGTTAAATTCAAAATTTATATGATTTAAAAATAAACGATGATCCAAAAATAAGTGGTATAAATTATATGCTTATTAGAAATGTATTTAGGATCTAATTATTAAATTTTAATAATTTTTTATTTTATCTGGGATCGAGTGCGGATAGTGATTTAAATTTTATTTAATAATTTTTAAAAACAATAATACAGGTGACTAAGAGTTTTGCACATTATTTTCATTTATACTTTTATAATTTTTTCTTTCTTTCTTCCTTCCACTTGAAATGTTGGACACGAGTTAATAACAGGATGTTGTTTAACATCATCCCATTGGATTAATGTATTATTAATATCCATCCATCTTTCATTACCAAATTTAATTTATGTTACTAGCATGTAAAATTAAAGACATGAATCCCCACATTTCTTCTTTGTGTGTATTTTATATTTCCAATCACCATCATATCCAAAACCCACTATCTATGTCCGTTTCTTTTTCTTTCAACTACAATCAATCATCATTTTTATTATTATTATAGTATATTATATCTTATATATATATATATATCTATATATATATATATATAAATCAATGAACTAACTCTTCTCTTTCCTCGTCGACACAGAAAGAATACAAGATGCCTGGCTGCTACACTATTCTATCTTGTCACTGTTTTTGTTCTTGCAAGTGATATTTTACAGAGTACTATTATTTATATACATTATATATGCATATATATATTATATATATATTTTTTGATCTCATAAAACAACCGAGAGCAATCTTTCACCACCTCCCTCACTATCACCTTCTATCACCATAACAACCGGCCACCCAACAACCTTCCACCTTCCACCTCTGGATCCGCCACTATCAACCACTTCAACCGCCACTACACTTGCTAACCACCATGAAACCACCAACCACGACACCTTTTACTTTCTCTCTCTTCCTCTTTTTTTTGTGTTCTCTGATTCGATTTTAGCCACAACCCGAAGCTGCTACAGCAGCCCGGCTCCTGTCACGACTCAAATAGCCACATCTTCTTCGAGTTTCTGTTTTAAGCATAACTAAATAACCTCTTGTCACCTACAGTAACATCGCTGCTATTGCTTCTGTTTTATTAAAGATAGCAGCCATGACTGTCACTGCAGTTGCTGTTTATTGTCTTGAATGATACCATGGAGGTTTAAGAAGAGTTGATAATGATGATCCTGGATAACGAAAATAATAATTCAATGGGATTATGATGATACAGTGGACGAAAAATATAGATGATGAATAGTGATGGATTTTGATTATGATAATGGTAACATGGTGAGATCGATGCAAGAATGATGTTGATGGTTAATGATAACGATGATGATAATGATATAATGCTATATGATCTTGTTCCTGATTTTGTAAAAATTTAAGATAAGGATGAATAGTTCTGGGTCTTGTTTGTGAAGAAGAAGATGAAAACAGTTAATGGTTAGATAAATATTAGGTGCAATATATTTCAGAAAAGTAAGACAGAGCAAACGGTTAGGGGCATGTGTGTTAACCGAGAGGTCAAGAGTTCGAAACCAGGCCATGGCGATTTATTTATTTTTTTTTACAATAGAAACTGTTGGGTCACTTAGGTTTAGATGGACTCGAAGCTTGGGCTTTGATTTGCTGTTGGGCCACAAGATCCTAGTATCTGAGTTGGGCCGTGAGTTGTTTTAACTTGGGCCGAATACTTGCTTAGTGGTTGGGCCGAAGGATTGGATTTAGGGGTGATCGACTGTGTTGTTAAAGAAGGAGGAAAAGATGAGAAACAGATTTAAGGACGGAATATATTTATTAGTTTCGGCATAATTACAGAAAAGTATGGGCAGTACAATGGTTTAGAACGTTAGGAGAGAACTAGAGGTCACGGGTTCGATTCTCGTCTGCGACATTTCTTTTTTTTTTTTTTTAGAAAAAGCTTGGAGAGGGTATACACTTTTATCTTAATTCTATCATTATTATTATTAGTTATTATTATTGTTATTATTATTACTATTATTATTATTATTATCATAAAATAAGTATCATTATTAGTATTAATATTATTATCATTATTACTATTATTATTATAAAAATTATATAACTCTTAATTTATTATCATTAATAAAACAAATAAAGGTTATTTTATAACTATTACAAATACCATAATATTACATATATCATAATTTTCTTAAAAGGATATATTATTATAATTGTAACATATTATGACAAACATTAATATATAATAATAACTAAAATTGTAATATACCATAATAAATGATAAGTTATAAAATAAAATAGTTAAAATACATTAATAAGTATTAATATTAAAACCTGCTTTTAAAAATTTAATAAATGATATTCATAAATATATATAGCAAGTATAAGATTTCTATAACTATTTTATAACTATAACTATAACTATATATATATATATATATATATATATATATATATATATATATATATATATATATATATATATATATATATATATATATATATATATAAACTTGTTCGATTACTATTTGGTGTTAATACATATACATGATATAGGTTCGTGAATCTGAAGCCAACCATGCATTGTTCAATATAGTCATATGTATTTTTACTACAAAATACAGTAGGTGAGTTTCATTACTCCCTTTTTAAATACTTTCGCAATATATATTTTTGGGACTGAGAATACATGCGCTGCTTTTATAAATGTTTTACGATATAGACACAAGTAATCGAAACTACATTCTATGGTTGAATTATCGAAATCGAATATGCCCTCTTTATTAAGTCTGGTAATCTAAGAATTAGGGAACAGACACCCTAATTGACGCGAATCCTAAAGATAGATCTATCGGGCCCAACAAGCCCCATCCAAAGTACCGGATGCTTTAGTACTTCGAAATTATATCATGTCCGAAGGAGGATCCCGGAATGATGGGGATATTCTTATATGTATATTGTTAATGTCGGTTACCAGGTGTTCAATCCATATGAATGATATTTTTGTCTCTATGTATGGGACGTATGTTTATGAGAAATGAAAATATGAAATCTTATGGTCTATTAAAATTTTGAAATGTTTATTTATGTTAAACTAATGAACTCACCAACCTTTTGGTTGACACTTGAAAGCATGTTTATTCTCAGGTACGAAAGAAATCTTCCGCTGTGCATTTGCTCATTTTAGAGATATTACTTGGAGTCATTCATGTCATATTTCAAAAGACGTTGCATTCGAGTCGTCAAGTTCATCAGAATTATTATTAAGTCAATTATAGATAGATATACTTTGAAATGGGATGCATGCCGTCAACTTTCGATGTAATGGAAGATTGTATTTTCAAAAACGAATGCAATGTTTGTAAAATGTATCATATAGAGGTCAAGTACCTCGCGATGTAATCAACTGTTGTGAATCGTTTATAATCGATATGGACTTCGTTCGGAGGGATTAAGATGGGTTTTCACATTGCATTTCCGTCGGTACTAAACGATATGGATTTTTAGCAATGGGGGTAGCCCCCGGAACCAACTCAATGCGAAATTCAACTTGTCTTTCCGCCGGAACACCCGTTAACTCATCCGAAAAAACGTCTTCAAACTCATTTACCACCGGAATTTCACGAATGGATGGTGGCTCATCTCGAGTATCAACCACATGGGAAAGAAAAGCCATGCCACCACTAACAAGTAAACGACGTGTCCGTGCAAAAGTGCATATCGGCACAAGTCTTCTCTGCTTTACGCCATGAATAATTAACTCTCCCCCACTTGGGGTCTTTACCCGAATAAACTTATCATGTCATGCAATATCGGCTCTATTATGATCGAGCCAATCCATACCAACAACGATATCAAAATCACCCAAAGTCATCGGGATGAGATCAATTTTAAAACTTTCGGCACCAAACACAACATTACAATTTTTACACACATCAACCACTAGCGCCGTCTTGCAATCCGCTATTTCAACTTATACCGGACGACTTAACTTAACTAGCGGTTTATTTAACTTAGGCACAAATCTTGGAGACACAAACGACAAATTAGCACCACTATCAAAAAGTATCCGTGCCGGATTAGAGTTAACCATGAAAGTACCTGAAACTACTTCGTTGGATTGCTTGGCCTCCTCATTCGTCATCAAATAGTTGCGACCCCTAGCCGTGCCCGCCGTTTTCTCCAACTGTTTAACATGATCGGTGTTCAAACCGGGACACTCGGGCCTTTTGTGCCCTTCTTTACCATAATTGTAACATGTAACTTTGTTCGGCTCATTTGGACAATCACGAGCCATGTGTCCTTTTTGCCCACAAGTATAGCAAGTGACCACATGACCACCGGATCCACCCTTCTTCACGCTATTAACATTTTCGGAGCCCTTCTTGCTATTCTTGTTTGAAAAGTTCGAATGGCTCGAACCCTCAAACTTTCTTTTGCCGAAGGTAAAACCACTCTTTCTCAAAACGAGAGCCTCAAAACCCTTTGCCATGTTGAACAATTCATCAAAGCTTTTTACCACATTAACACTAATATTCTCTTGATAGTTATCATTCAAGATTCGGTAAAAATCTTCTTTCAACATTTTATCATTCCCGACATACTCCGGGAAAAATTGGGTCTTCGACAAGAAAACGGATTTGAGAGTGTTCAAATCCATTGACCCTTGCCTCAAGGAACATAACTCATCCTTAAGCCTCGTGAGATCGGCCGAAGTTCGGTATTCATCGAAAAACTCCTTCTTGAATTCATCCCAAGTGAATTCCATGCATTGTTCTTCGCCATAAAGTCGGATCTTCGCGTCTCACCACAATTTAGCATCACCTCTTAACATGCTACAACCATATCTCGTCTTTTTATCGAGAGGGCATTCACATGTACAAAAAGCCTCTTCCATAGCGGAGATCCAACGGGCACTGTTAAGTGGGTCCCGTTCACCTTCAAAGGTGGGAGGTTGGGAATCCTTGAAATTCTTAAAGAAAAAGTCCCGTCTCCCCACATTATCCTCTTGTAGAACAAGCTTAACTTGTTCTCTAACCACATTAACTAGTTGCTCGTTGATCGTATCAAGAAACATTTTCTTAACATCTTCGAGAAACTCCGCTTTTTGGCGTTTAAAGATGGCCTCAACTTTGGCCGTGAACTCGGGGTCCTCGCTCGTGCCCCCATTATCGGTGTCGTGTCCATTTCTCATCTTCATTCTATAAAACGAAAGAGGTTAAGCAATGAATGAAAAGACATGACACGCATATATACACCCATAACAATGGTAGCAATGGTAGCTAGTCATTGCTACGCGAGCACGTCGCATTAACTTGCTAGTACAATGCCTATCTCGCTTGATGATTACATCTACAACACAAAACAATTAGTGCAAGGTTAAATCACATAGACCTAAGCACTAACAATTCCCGATTCGACCCGAAGTCCTACAAGTCCCGCATAAAAGCGCATACACAATAAAGTCTAAGTCTAGGCACCTATCTCAAGTCGCCTAAATCCCTTAGACCATGCTCTGATACCACTTGAAACAACCCAACCCGTATTCCATACGATAAATTTTTTTTTAAAAAATAATAAACCATTTGCGCCCAAATGAACGGTTACATAAAACCCATTAAACAACATCACAAGTTAAATGTTTCATTTAACAAGAGGCACGAAGGCCATTAACAAATGTAATACAAGTTTGACCCATTCAAAAACGATAGTTTTAATCCAAAAAACACTTCGAGCATGGTTTGGGGCTAAACTACCCAAAACGTTAGGCCAACTTCAAAAGCTTCACAATAATCCAACATGGGGAACTAGTATCCAATAACCCCCTTCCCTTTGTTCGCACCTGCATCTAAAAAGATAAACAACGAGAGGGGTAAGCTAACGCTTAGTGAATGCAATAATTATACATGTTCATATATAACCTACTTATTTGCAAACACTTACACAACACCGCATACAAGCTAGCAATATGACAACCATGCAAACATCATGCATAAACTACTATCCACAATTCATAAGAAGCTAGCAACACCAATAGCATATAGTTCAATATTGAATATGCTAATACCAAATTCACACAACCATGGTTAACCAATAGTAAAAGGAATGGTACTCGAATTTCCCATCGGTGTTCATAACAACCATTAGTGTACAACACATATATCACTAACCCTTGGACAACACATATTCGTTCATAAGATCGTTAGTGTACAACACATATATCACTAAATTGGACAACACATATCCATTCGTAAAACGTTAGCGTACAACACATATAACACTAACTTGGACAACACATATCCATTCGTAAAATGTTAGCGTACAACACATATAACACTAACTTGGACAACACATATCCAATCATACATATAAACACATCATATACGTACATGTATACTTATTCCACTCACCTTGACACAAGGATGATGATTGTGCACTTTCGAACTTCAAAGCAATGTACCTAATTCATTAAGTACACATTCAATTACACAACTAGTGGAATTAACCACAATGCTTACACTTGAGCATTTAACGACCCAATTTGCATTAAATGACTCAACTACACCACAACCGCCCATAAATGGCCAAGACTCATATTAAATCACTAAAGTTAATGAATTCAAGTCTACAAACTTCAACTAGCACAAACTTAGGGCATTTCATACCCATTTTACCCAATTAGGTCAACTAGTACTCATTTGACCCATTTTAACACTTACTCTTTCAAACTTAGTCAAACATGACCCATTTACAATTCTTTCAACCTTTAACAAGTGTTTTAATGCTTAACAACACAATCTAATACTTACAACCCCAAATCATAAGACCAAACCTTAGGTTATGACCATTAGGGTTCATTTTCATAAATCTAACCCAAAACCCACCCATTTAACCTTCAATTGGGTCACACAAGCTCCATATGAGCCAAACCCTAGCTCAAACTTAAATAAACTCAAAACATAGAGTTAGAACTTACCGAGACTATCAAAGTGTAGCTAGAGACACGAGGAACAACTTTAACACTTGGGTTCAGGCAAGATTCAACCTTCCTCTTCACCAAAATAAACTTTCCCACTCTTAAAACTTCACTATCTCTCTAAACTTTAATTCAATTAAATGGAAAAGTCATAAATGGAGAGGGGATAAGGTTGAACCAGCCTTAAAGTCTCAAAAACTGGCCATAGGTGAAAATACCTAAACACCCCTAAAAGATTCCAATTAAAATGGCTAAAATTATCAAACAACGACATTTGTCGCGTTTCGCGACACAGTGTCACGTTTCGTGACAACCAAACGCGATAAACATAATTCAAACTCGATAACCTTGACAGAACTGGGGTTCTAGAGCTGTCGCATCCCAGCCCACTTTGTCGCGTATCGCGACACACCAGGACGCGATGGGACACCTTCAGACGTGACAGAAGGCCTGATCAAACCATTTTCCACTATTTTTTAATATTTGAACAGTACAAACTCAAACATAGTTACAAAATTAAACGTACACGGAGTTAGATGCGCACCTTAAGTCATATTCGGGAAAAACGGGATGTTACAATATCAAGTAATACTAATAATAATAATAAGAATAATGACTAAAAGTAATAGAAATAATAATAATAATAATTTTGGAATAAAAATGATAATTTTTAGTAATAATAATGATATAACAAATTACATGTGTTAACTTTCATATGTTTTATATTGAAAATAATAAAATAGCTAATACTGATCTTTATATTAATAATGAAAGTAATAATAATATTTGTATAACAATTATATTTTAATTTGTAACTACATTTAATATATTAATATTACAATCTATTAATTATGTAATTATATCATTCATTATATGATAACATTATTTAAATATTTGATACTTATACATTTTATATATATGACATTTATATATATATATATATATATATATATATATATATATATATATATATATATATATATATATATATATATATATATATATATATATATATATATATATATATATATATATATATATATATATAGGGGCACGATCCATGGATAAGCTTAAAAGGAGTACAAGCGGGATAAGCAAAATAAATTTTTTTTTTTTTTGAATTTTGTTTTACATTCATAAATCTGCATTAAAATGCACCTCTAATCAATTTTTTTCATAAAAAAAAGTTCAAAATCTTTCAAAAATCGATGATGAATGGTAAAATTAACCATTCATCTGGTTAATTTATCATTCATTTTGTTCGCGATGAATGATAAAATTAATCAATGCTAAAAAAACCAGATGAATGGTTAAATTAACCATTCATCTGTTTTTTATCATTCATCATAAACAGATGAATGGTTAAATTAACCATTCATCTGCTTTTTTTAGCATTGATTAATTTTATCATTCATCACGAACAAAATGAATGATAAATTAACCAGAAGAATGGTTAATTTTACCATTCATCATCGATATTTACCATTCATCATCGATTTTTGAACGATTTTGTTAAAAAACTTTTTAAATTTTTTTCGTTTTCTTCTATTTTCATATTAAAGGATCGTTTTTTTTAAAAAAAAATTGAAATTTTACTTATCCCGTTTGTGCCCCATTTAGTGCTTATCCATGGATTAGTCCACTATATATATATATATATATATATATATATATATATATATATATATATATATATATATATATATATATATATTTATTTATTTATTTACAAGTACAAGTTCGTGAATCATCGGGAATGGTCGAAAATCAATTGAATATATGAAACAGTTCAAAATTTTTGAGACTCAACATTAAAGACTTTGCTTATCGTGTCGAAATCATATAAAGATTAAGTTTAAATTTGGTCGGAAATTTTCGGGTCGTCACAGTACCTACCCGTTAAAGAAATTTCGTCCCGAAATTTGAGTGAGGTTATCATGGCTAACAATAAAAATGTTTTTATGACGAATATGACTTGATAAATAGGGTTTTATCATTATTGATAAATATAGATAAAACGATTCGATTATGTGGAGCGTTCGAGTGAAGCTGCCACAAAATATTGAGATAAAGATTTAACTTTTGACATAGATACGGTAGATTTCCGGAATTCAAGGAATTTAAAAGAAAATCTTGGAAATCTAAAAGATCTGATTCTTCGGAATTTATGGAAACTAAGATCTCTTTTAATTAAATGCGATCATCTGTCTCGATTGCTTTGTCTGATATTTTACTATAAATTCATCTCTTCTGCTCCATTATTTCCACCATTCCTATACTTCCTTCCTTATTTCCTACTTCCAAAAGATTGTGGAAATGCTTAATCCAGTTCTGGTCCTTGACCTTATTCTGACTATCACAACAATCATTCTTCTATTCCAACTCCCACCGGAGGAATTTGTTTACTTCTACTTAGCCCTTGAGGTAGTGATTTTCATATTCCTTTCTTGCATCTGTCTTTCCATAATTATTGACATACACGGTTAATGACATTTCTATTTGCTGTGATTTATACTCCTATTTATATTTTGAAGCTCTATGCTTTTATTTTCTCTTCCCGACCTTAAGTCAAGCGATCAAGACGTCTCGGATTATAGGTATGAAGTTCGAAAGAACATAACTAAGATTATAAACAGAAAGGAGAGGTAATAGCACGATTTGACTTGTTAAATTACCATAATCACAGAGGATAGAACTATCAAGAATATATTTTCTTGATATGATTAGAGGTTAAGTAGAATGAAAGAGTTATGTAACATGACACATGATGAGGGTATGATCTGTGAACCATCATCACGTCCATTAGAAATTCAGCATGACTTACTGTAATATAATCACGTTGGCCAAGCGCCATTATATTATACTAACTCATGCTTCAATTCCCTACACTTCTCCACAATTCATTTATAATTTATACTTAGATTTTACAGAAGTTTTCAATATAATGGAATACAGAAAGCACGAAGAGGTAGATAATTTCGGACAAGAATATTTATGAAAATATCGAAGAAATATCAAAGAAATCTTCCGCTGTACATTTGCTCATTTTAGAGATATTACTTGGAGTCATTCATGGCATATTTCAAAAGACGTTGCATTCGAGTCGTTGAGTTCATCAAGATTATTATTAAGTCAATTATAGTTGGATGTATTATGAAATGGTATGCATGCCGTCAACTTTCGATGTGATGAAAGTTTGTCTTTTAAAAACGAATGCAATGTTTGTAAAATATATCATTTAGAGGTCAAATACCTCGCAATGAAATCAATTGATATGAATCGTTTATAATCGGTATGAACGGGTCCTTTCAGTTGGTATCAGAGCCAGAAAATCATATTACTTACAGTATGATTGTAACGTGAAACAGATTTTGATTCTGTGTTTGCATAATTCTGTATTTAATCAATCTAAATACAATACATATAGTGTATCTGTATATATATATATATATATATATATATATATATATATATATATATATATATATATCTATTTTTATATATCTGTATAAACATATATCTGTATTTATATATCATTACTATATATAATTTGTATTAACAAATAATTAGGTATATTAATAATAATAATATTATTAATATCCAAGTAATACTAATAATAATAAGAATAATGACTAAAAGTAATAGAAATAATAATAATAATAATAATTTTGGAATAAAAATGATAATTTTTAGTAATAATAATGACATAACAAATTACATGTGTTAACTTTTATATGTTTTATATTGAAAATAATAAAATAGCTAATACTGATCTTTATATTAATAATGAAAGTAATAATAATATTAGTATAACAATTATATTTTAATTTGTAACTACATTTAATATATTAATATTACAATCTATTAATTATGTAATTATATCATTCATTATATGATAACATTATTTAAATATTTGATACTTATACATTTTATATATATGACATTTATATATATATATATATATATATATATATATATATATATATATATATACATATACATATTTATTTACAAGTACAAGTTCGTGAATCGTCGGGAATGGTCGAAAATCAATTGAATATATGAAACAGTTCAAAATTTTTGAGACTCAATATTACAGACTTTGCTTATCGTGTCGAAATCATATAAAGATTAAGTTTAAATTTGGTCTACAATTTCCGGGTCGTCACAAATGTAATGTAGACCACGAGATTTCAGTGCTTCAACCAGCTTTTCAAATCAGTATGATAAAGTATATGCTTATCCGTGGGCACCCGGTAGCTAACTTAAAAAAGTAATATAAATATCACCCCCTAAAGGTACACTTGGCGAGTGCGTATGTTCTCGAAGTATTAAACACCTGTTAAATGCTAGCGCGACTAGCCCGAGTGGGGATGTCAAACCCTATGGATCCATATCTAATATTCGCATTCACCGGTTCAAAAACCAATGATTAAACGTTACCGTGCTAAGGGGAATATTTGTGCCGTTATATCACCCACACATATATAAAGTTTAAGTACTCATGCCTAGTAAGTAAAACATAAAAAGCGCATGTATTCTCAGTTCCAAAAATAGTAAGGTAAAAAGGGAGCTATAACTCACAGTGAAAGTGCAGTAAAGTCGATACGAAAAGTATGCAAGTAGTAAGTCTGTCCGAAAGGTCCTAAACCTAAGTCAAAGGTGACTAGGTTAGTAAATCATCCCCAAAGGTTTAAAAGTAATAAATTAAGTCTTAAGTATCATCATCATCATCGTCATACGTAAAAGATAAAGTAAGTTTTCAACGAGAATAGAGATCAAAACAAAGGGCTGATTTCGTTCAGCTGCTACGACCTCTATACAAACTGAAATGACGCGCGGTCAGTGGCCAAGGCTCCTTATGTGAGTCCTCGTACTGCTTTCCAATTTTCAGATCCTAACTCGATGTCGTTTGACCGTGGTGACGGTTCAAGCGCGAGTAGGTCAGAAATTTCAGCATGTCGTTTCAAGGGCGTAGTGACTTTCGGAAGGCTATAAATCCTAAACCATATATCGGATTTAGGCGAGTCTTAAACGAAAAGTCATCTACTCGAACCGAACTATCTGGAAATCATCTTTTCAAGAAGCCCAGGAGTCTGATCAGACCCTGAAAAACAGAAAATATGTGCTCCAGTTGGTTTTTTGGTGTTTGATTCTCATCACGGTTCTCATCCTTGATGCGTGTAAGCTTCAAGTGTACAACTCTTGATATTTTAACATCAATTTAACCAAGGTTTAACTATCAACACACAAAGTCAAGACTAAGAAATAAAATACAACTCATCTAAGAGTTTGAGCAAGATGATGAACCAAAGTTACATCAAATTCTTAGTTTGACACAAGTACAAGTTCTATTAAGCTATAAACTTTGAATCAAACTAAACAAGCAAGACCTTAAGTTATAGAGCTTAGATCTTAGCTAAATATGAAAGACCTTAAACTAGAAAGTCTAGATCTTATGTCCTTGGTGAAACCCTAAGTCATAGAACTTAGACTTTCAACTTTTACAACACCATAAGTTATGAAACTTAGATTTTGTAAAGTAAAATGAATGTAAGCTTATGAGCTTTTGTTTAAACAAAGTAGAAGACCATAAGTTACATAACTTAGATCAAACACAAAAATGAAACCCTAAGCTAGAAAGCTTGAATTCCTAACAACACTTATGAGACTTCAAGCTAGTAAGCTTGTATCTTTTATTTAATGAAAACACAAATTACAAACTTAAAGTACAATAAATTAAAGAAGATCACAAGTTCATGAACTTGATCTTCCAACCAAATTTTTGTAGAAACCTCAAGCTAGAAAGCTTGGATTTCAAATTTTCTTGAAGATCCTTAAAGTAAAAAGTTGGATCTACAAGTTATACGAAGATCATAAATATAGGTTTTGATCTTTTAACTTAAATAAAGAGATCTTAAGTTATAAAACTTAGATCTAACAAGATAATGAAGATTCAAAGCTAAAAAGCTTGAATCCTTCATGTTCTTGAAGACTTTTCAAAATAAAGTTTGAATCTACAAGAGTTATGAAGATTCAAGTTACAAAACTTGAATCTTTGATCATGATGATGATGATTCACGAAAAATGAAGAAAGAAAATAAGAAAGAAAATCAAGAACACTTGCAAGTTCTTCAAAGTTTTAGAGAGAAGTTAGAGTGAGAAGCAACTAGAGAGAAAAGTGTGTGTGTTTTGAGAGAAAATGGAATGAAATTTGAAAAATAAAATGGTGGTGGTGGTGCTTTATGGCCGACGACCAAAGGGGTGTTGGGGGACCATTTTGGCCTTATGTGGTGGTGGCATGGTGTGGTCCATGGTGGTGGTACAAGGTAGTGTTGGTATGTTGGGTGGCATGCAACAAAGTATAAGTAATAGTACATGAGCATGCTTAAACTTGTCTTATTACTTACATGAGTTAGTCATTAATTTAAATAGACTAACTAGTCCATTAATTAGCTCACTAAACTAGTCCATCACTTGAGTAGGTTGGGCCATGGAAGTCCATTAAGGTAAAAGTCCATTAAGACAATCTAGTGAGCATTAGTAAACACTAAGCATAATTAAGGAACCAACGAGCCAAGTAATTGTCATTAATAAATAACAATTACGATTAAGTAGTCATAACACTCCAATTATGACAAAAGTTTAACGTGTACCAAGTACGTAGCTCGTTTCAAACAATAAATGACACTAACGGTCATAAATGCATTCGAGGATCAAGTTAAGTAACTAAGTGCTTAATAAAACGTTGCAAGGCATTACGAAAGTAATTAACATAAATAATGATCCTAGAATATAATCTAACTTAGTACACACAAATACGCAGTTTCATGAAAGTATAAAATATAATTATAAGTCGAAAAAGGTCGGGTCGTTACACAAACCACACCATTAAATCTGACCAATCTTCAAACCTTGGAATATCCTTATCGATCCATGTAGCAACTTTACTCCAGATCTGTCTTGCAATTTCACACTCGAATAAAACATGTTGTAACGATTCAATTTTGTTTGAACATGACACACAATGAATATGTTCTATCTCCAAACCACGATGAGATAAATTAAGTCTTGCCAGTAATCATCCCGAGCCACCTGCCAAATAAATATGTTAATTTTTCTAGGTAACTCCTTTATCCAAAAAGTACCCGGTACTGAAACCCGTAAAACCTCATTCTCGATACATTTTCTAGTGTTGTTCACTGAAAAGCCTCCTTCATCCGCCAACTCCCAACACCATCTTGATGGAAAATCGTGTGTACTTTTAAATTTAAATAACGCAGCGGAACGATTAAAATAAATATATTTTCATTTATTAATAAACAACTTTTATTAACATTAAAATAAACATCATTTATTTTATTATAAACTTTCACATGATTAACGGTTCCCAACAAGATCCAATTACACCACTAATAATTGTCAAATAAATAATTAACAAAGTAGAGTTTAGATATACCTTTAGCGAACAATGCAAAAACGGTAGAAACAAGTGTCCACATCTAGATTGAAACATATATTCAAAGTGTATGAATATCTCTATGGTTGATCCACACAGCACATCAAGCAACACCAATCGAATGCTAGTCCGTATAACCCGTTAACAATATCAAATATTGTTTGATTTGTAAGAAAGCAAAAAGAATGAAAACTAAAAGAATTTGTTTCGTTATTTCCTGTCGAATCACAACACGTAGCACAATTTCTATCTAATTCAATAATCAAGATCTTGATTATTTTATTAGATCAACACGAATGTTTCATATTTTGAGAAAAGCAAAGTTAAGTCCTTTAATTGTGTTTTAAAAAACCACAAAACCAACAATCCGCCTTCTTCTTTTATTTGTAAAAACTTAATAAATATCAATGTTGTTCTTCTATTTTTTTTTTCACAAAACGATAGATAAATATATATGTATCAAAAATGACGGCTGAACTTGTTTTCATATTAGGCCATTTAACAAATTGATTGTGATGACTTCTCAATAACTACGGCCTAAACAAAAAACATATATAATATTTTATTTAAACCCAAAATAAAATAAGTCCATCTATTAATTTGTGGTTCAACGGTCCGTTAAATCTTTTATATTTAATTAAATCATATTTAATTAAATTATGCTTTCGAACTAAAGGTTATATAATTATATATCAACAATATATAATAATTAAATGGTGTCTAAATGCTAAAGTGTGTGACCCCATAGGCCTGTATATAAGCGGTAGTATAGATTTGGTTATTACATGCACACTAAACCAACAAACTCCCACTTGTGCATGCCATAACATCTAGAAAACTATACAGACATATATTGGCGTCTAGCAACACGTCAATGCCCCCGAAAATATACAAGTGTTTGTTTCAGCTAAATGAACTATCATTATTATTAAAATGATTTCAATGATTGAGTGTCTATCGTCCATTTATTACCGATACCGAGTTGACATGAGACATGGATTTAGTCATTCTCATTTGTCAACTAATTTTGTTTCTCGATCTAGAAAGACTGAATGCAATCACCAAGTTAGAATTGATCATCAATCAATATAGCTTGGACACGGCCGTGCAAATATCCATTCATTTTCATCGAGGGGCCCAGTGGTATCATACTCTCACATAGAGGAATAAATCCCATTTTGATTATATGCGTTCGTCATGTACTTCACATCATACCCAATGATTGCCTTTATAACTACCTTGTTCAGGACAGCGTTTAACCATATCAAAGTATAATATGTCATACAATTGAAAACCAACATATACAACTCAGGTCTAAGGACACAAGACATAACCATTTTGAGATTCACTATTGACGACGATCCATGTAGTGACATCTCATGATTGGGTCATTCCAATATTCATCATCAATGAATACATATGAATTTTAGCCTCAACTAGTTAACTATTCACCATCAGTGAATAAAACTAAATTTCATAATAATCTTAATTCATGTTATTCCCATAACATGACCGATTATGGAGATTTTGAATAATCAACAATTATTCATGGATTAAACATGCTAATATAGAACACAGTGATATAAATGAAAACGACAGATAAAACTGCTTAATGTTCCAAAATATCCAAATACTAAATTACAAATGAAAAAGATCAGTAGCTTAACGAAGTCCAATATTACTAGCATGATCATCATGCTTGTTGTGCATCAAGGGCTTCGTGAACAGATCAGCCACGATATATTTGTATAAACCTTAAAAATATTAATTTCATTCCTCTCAATGACTACACGAATGTAGTCAAACTTTCGAAGAATGTGTCAGATAATTTTATGTACATGTGATTCTTTCGGAAGTGTTATAACAACCAAACTATCACAATACATCTTTATAGAAGATTTATTGTTGTGTACTACTTTGAGTTTAATAACAAACTTCCTTATCCAGACAGCTTTCTGAGAAGCATCTCAGGCAATAATGTATTCTGCTTCTGTTGTAGATTGTTCAACTGTGCTCTTCTTAGAGCTTTTCCAGTCAATGGTCTTGCCCATCATGACAAAGAAACAATGTGACTGGGTGGGATCGAGAATCATCTCAATCAGTTTAGAAACCAGCATTTCAACTCTTCTTCCAAATTATTGTAAACCAAGAACATATCTTTAATACTTTGCAAATACTTAAGAATGTTCTTCACAACAATCCAAGGTTCTTAACCTAGATTTTGTTGATAACGACTTGTCATACTCAAAATAACGAGACATCATTTCAGTACAAACCTGACATACATAATGGATCCTATAGCCGAAGCATATGGGATACATTTCATTCGTCTTATCTCATCATGTGTGATAATACTTTGAGACTTGCTCAAGGATATGCCCTTTTGCACAGACAATGCTCCAAGGTTGGAGTAATGCATGCTAAAACTCTGCAAGAAAATGTTTGTACTTTTACTCAAACCAATAAGCAATTCAAATCTATTTCTATAGATCATGATTCCAAGTATATAAGTAGCTTCTCCAAGATCCTTTATGTAAAAACATTTTTCAAGCCAAGACCTGAAATCTTACAAGTTGGAATGTATTTTCCAATAAGCAGTATATTATCAACATACAAGATCGAGAAGACTACTTTGCTCCCACTAGCTCAAACGTAAACACGGGGCTCATCTTGGCTTTGAGAAAAACCAAACTCTTTGATTTCTCATCAACCTTAAGATTCAAGCTCCTGAATGCTTGCTTTAATCCATAAATGGATTTTAGAATCTTGCATACTTTATTAGGATGCTTAGGATATATAAACCCTTTCGGCTGAACCATATATACGTCCTCGCTTAGGTCGCCATTTAGGAAAGCGGTTTGATATCCATTTACCATACTTCATAATCATGAAAAGTAGCTATGGCAATAAGTATCCTAATTTATAAAGCTCATGATCAGTGAAAAAGTTTATCATAACCTTTTGCCATGAATAGAACTTTAAAAGTGTTTACATTTCCGTCCATGCCAGTCTTCTCTTTGAAGACTCATTTACACCCTAATGTCTTACAATTGGGTAGAAGATTAATCAAGTCTCATACTTTATTATCTTTCATGGACTGCATCCTTGCATTCATAGTATCTCATCATTTGGCATATTCTCATAATCTGATATGACCCTTCACCATAGCTAGAGGGTTCATCATAATCCCCTAAATGAGGTTCATCTGAATTAATCAGAAGATAATACCTCAGGTCTATGAAGAGTTCTACTAGATCTATGACGTGCAGGTGCAACACGTTCTGGCTCACCAACAGTGTGTTCAGCTTTAACGTGTGGATAGCTAGTGTTTATAGAAGGTATGTTACTTTGTGTCTCTTGAATTCTTCAAGATCTACTTTACTCCCACTAAATTCTTGTAAGAGAAGATCTCTTTAAAAGAACTCAACAGACCGAGTAGAAAACACGTTGTTTTCAACTTGGTAGTAAAAGTAGTAACCCATTATTTTCTTTGGGTATCCCACAAAGTGACATTTAATACTTCTGGATTTTAATTTGTTTGAAGTGTCATGCTTCACATACGCTTCAAAATTCCAGACTTTCAAATAAGACAACTTGGGACTCTTCCCATGCCATAAATCATGGTGTCTTTTATACCTTCTTGGTTGGAACCATAATGAGTATGCCTGCTACAGCAGACTCAAATTCATATCCCAAAAAGATTCGATAGAGTAGTCAGACTCATCATAGATCGAACCATAACAAGTAAAGTTTGATTCTTCCGTCCAGACTCATCATTGACTAGTGCTGGGTAAGGTGGAGTGAATTGTGAGACAATCTCACAATTCTTCATGTGGTCCAAAAACTATTGACTCATAAACTCACCTCCTCCATCAGAGTGAAGTGATTTAATGATATTTCCAAGCTGATTGTTTACTTCGTTATTGAAGAACTTGAACGTTTCAAAAACTTAATGTTTATGTTTCAGCAAGTAAACATAACCATATCTACTATAACCATAGTTAATTTAACGAAGTAAGATTTACCATTTCTAGACATTGTTCTAAAGGGCCACATACATCAATATGTATTAGTCGTAAAAGATACGTAGCTCTTTCACCTAAATCGGAGAAATGAGCCTTTGTCATCCTTTCACATAAACATTACTGACATACATCAAATGACTCAAATCCATTTGATTCCAAAAGTCCATAAGAATGGAGTATTGAAATGCGTTGTTTATATGTCCAAGACGACAATGTCATAGATAGGTCTTATTCAAGCGTTGCTTGAATCGCTTGGTGGTACAGGTATACATAGAAGTCTCATTTGAAATCACACAATGCATATCAATTTCAAAAATACCATCACTTGGATAGGCATTAAGATAAAAAATATTATCCTTAGAAATTGAAATATCAAAGTGCGTAAATGCAAGTTCAAAACCAACATCTTTCAAACTATATTGCTCATATATTAGAAGCATTATAATATTGTTCCAACAAAACAATAAGACCACTTGCAAGAGTAAGCTCATAGTGACCAATGGCTTCAGTTGAAGCTTGATTCCCATTGCCCACTCGCAAATCCAGTGTGCCTTTCTTCAGTCTATTACTTCTTCTCATTCCTTTCATATTGTTAGAGGTGTGAAGACCACAACTGGTTAACAAAGATCCGGGAATCACTAGAAAAAGTATATAACTGTATATGAAATATACCTGAGTTTGCTAGTCTTACCAGCATTGCCTTTTTTCAGTTCAGATGGGTAGATAGGACAACTTCCTTCTCCAATTGCCAACCTTTCCACAATGGAAATATTCGGCATCTTTAGTTGGGATTTCCTTCTTGGAATGTGAAATTTTTTTCCTGTAAAATTATTTACCATATCCCTTCCACAAAGTATTCGACTTATTCTTTTTCACCCTTCCATCATATTTCTTCCTAATCATCGAACAACATCCGATAAGCATTTTGCTGAGTAGCAGCAACTGCCACAGCAGGAAGAACGGATAAGGGTTCTAAATTTCGTTCAACTTCCATTTATGCTCGAGAACAGTTCTCAGGTTGCAGTGTCAGTCTAGGAAGTTTGAACATTGAGTTTATCCTTCTCCAACAAAGAAGGATGTGTGTTTTGGCTTACGTTTGATTATTTGACATCTACAACGGATATAAGATTCAATTTAGTATTTTCGATATTGCGCTTTAGTAAATTAACTACCCAAGTTTTTATACTTTTTTTAAAAACAATTAATTTACGAAAGCCTAAGATCCACATAGAGGTTCCATAGCCACATCTGTTGATCAGCTAGCAGTTATGGAGTCTATTGGTAGGTAGCGGGTACCAATTGCATTACAAGTACAACTCTTAGATCTTTATGGGACCTAGAGATATATGTAGTCCTACAAACCACTATTATCTACTGGCATGTTTGTCCCATCCTTGCCTCGAACTCAGGTCTCACCGTGAATACGATTAAGTCGTCCAATTTGGAAACAGTGAAAATTCACGCTAGTCTCACTAGATCGAAAAATCCACCTCGTGGCTATAATTCGGCCTAGTCTCACTAGATCAGAAAAATAACAAGGAGTGTTTGCAAGTTCATTGGATGGCATGAATTAAATTTGACGGGTATTTTAGAAAAAGTCTGTGTCAACGAATAATGCATGCACACAAGATTCGCTACACTATTAGTTAAATTTTTTTAACCAATTATATATGTCGATTATGTTTGTGCGTAAAATTTGTTACTTAATTTCTAGCATATTAAAAATAACAAATACACAAACGTGTATCGTTTTAAAACACTTTTAAAAGATGTCGCTCATATATATTATTTGAGTTTTAAAATCATCAATTTTAAACTCGTTAGAGTTTAACTTTTAAAATCATCAATTTTAATCTTTAAACTCGTTACATGTTCTATTCAACATTTCCATCAAAAATATTTAGCATATACTATAATCAACAATTATATGTATAAATGCGAAAAATAAAACACAATCATGCATCACACACATACATATCCTAGCCCAAAAATCCTATACTTGATCTCATGAGCCGACATGAGATCAAGAGGTCAAACTAAGGACAATACCATAGCTCCCACTTGATTCAAGTACCAAGTGAAAACTTGTGCTGAACGCCACTGCCGTTAACTTGATCTAAACGCCATCTTCTAAGCCAAAATCTCGTGTCGTAACTTTAACTTCAATCTTCAATCTTCATCTTTTACATTTATTTAAAATTGAAAAATACAACTAATCTAATACTTTTACAATTTGAAATAAACCAAATTACAAAACTATGAAATTGAAAACAAATACAATACAACATGGCTTCTATGGCCTCTCAATAAATCAAATAACCAACATGACTTAAAACTGCCATGACCAACAATCACAACAATCACCCAAAACCAAACACAATGGTCAGGGCATGATGGGCTATGTATGCAACCACAATCTTAATAACTACATTATTAAAACCTACATATGGCTTGTCCATGGTTACAATGCATGTGTATAACCATGGAATAAAATAATCAACAATTATAATAAATATTCAAGCCATAACAATTAAATCTACAATTTAATAGTGATATTCTTTCAATCTTATTTGTGCGTCATGAGGTTAAGTCTAAATCAACCGAGTTGACTTTAAAAACCAAAAAGGTTTTGACTTTCACCAATACACCACAAAGCTAGATCTAAAGAATAATCACACGACAATTAAAACGGTGTAAAAGCGGCTCTGATTACCACTGATGGAAAATCGTGTGTACTTTTAAATTTAAATAACGCAGCGGAACGATTAAAATAAATATATTTTCATTTATTAATAAACAACTTTTATTAACATTAAAATAAGCATCATTTATTTTATTATAAACTTTCACACGATTAACGGTTCCCAACAAGATCCAATTACACCACTAATAATTGTCAAATAAATAATTAACAAAGTAGAGTTTAGATATACCTTTAGCGAACAATGCAAAAACGGTAGAAACAAGTGTCCACGTCTAGATTGAAACATATATTCAAAGTGTATGAATATCTCTATGGTTGATCCACACAGCACATCAAGCAACACCAATCGAATACTAGTCCGTATAATCCGTCAACAATATCAAATATTGTTTGATTTGTAAGAAAGCAAAAAGAATGAAAACTAAAAGAATTCGTTTCGTTATTTCCGTCGAATCACAACACGTAGCACAATTTCTATCTAATTCAATAATCAAGATCTTGAATATTTTATTAGATCAACACGAATGTTTCATATTTTGAGAAAAGCAAAGTTAAGTCCTTTAATTGTGTTTTAAAAAACCACAAAACCAACAATCCGCCTTCTTCTTTTATTTGTGAAAACTTAATAAATATCAATGTTGTTCTTCTATTTTTTTTTTCGCAAAACGATAGATAAATATATATGTATCAAAAATGACGGCTGAACTTGTTTTCATATTAGGCCATTTAACAAATTGATTGTGATGACTTCTCAATAACTACGGCCCAAACAAAAAACATATATAATATTTTATTTAAACCCAAAATAAAATAAGTCCATCTATTAATTTGTGGTTCAACGGTCCGTTAAATCTTTTATATTTAATTAAATCATATTTAATTAAATTATGCTTTCGAACTAAAGGTTATATAATTATATATCAACAATATATAATAATTAAATGGTGTCTAAATGCTAAAGTGTGTGACCCCATAGACCTGTATATAAGCGGTAGTATAGATTTGGTTATGACATGCACACTAAACCAACACATCTATCTGCTACATTTGACAGTGACACCGAGGTTAGCAAATTTGTTAGCTGCTGAAGAGATTCGCGATTTCTAGACCCAATATCACTTCGCAACCATGACCATGTCCAAACCCCATTTACAAATCGATCCGCAAGACAACAATTTTTATGAATTTCTAGCAAATATAACCTGGGAAAACATGTCTTTAACGTCTCACCTCCTAACCAAAAATCATTCAAAAACTTATAGAAGGACCATTTCCAACCTTTAACTTTAGAATATCATTTGGTAACCAATTATTTCTTCTCGCGGTATAAAAACTTTGCAACATGTTGAACAAAATACCTTTTATATTTACGGCGTTAGGATTAAAGACCGAATGATCACCATATATCGACTTTATCTCCTTAACCCACAATGAATTAGGGAATTCCACATATCGCCAAATCCACTTATAAATCAAACCAAGATTAAACGCCCTCAAGCTACCAACCTCAAGACCTCCATTTTCATGGGAATTAAGAACAACTTCCCATTTAACCCAATGCATTTTCTTATTCTCTTCACTCCCACCCCAAAAGAACTTTGCCAGTAAGCTCTCCAAATCTTTTAACACCGCATCCGGACATTTAAACAATGACAGATAATAAATTCCCATACTACCTAACACAGCTTTTAGAAGCGTATATCTCCCTCCAATAGAAAGCAAATTAGCTTTCCAACCCGACAACTTTTTACGGAACCGATCACATAAAGGTTTTCAATTACAAGGAGTATTCATATTGACACCAATTGGAACACCCAAGTATGTAAATGGAAACTTACCTTTCGAGCAACGGAACTCGTGAACAAAATCATCAACAACCGCCTCATGAACTCCAAGACCAAATAAGTGAGACTTGGAAACATTTAACTTTAACCCTGGATATCGAAAGAAATCATTCAACACTTGAATCGTATTATACAGACTTTCTCTATTCCATTCTGAAATAATTACCGCATCGTCCGCATAAAAAAGATGGGAAACATTTATCCCCGTTTCCGACACTTTTGCACCCTTAATGAAACCCGCATCCACCTTTTCTTTTAAACAAAGATGCAAACCTTCCATAATAATTAAAAATAAAAACGGACTTAGAGGGTCACCTTGTCTCAAACCGCGTCCAATCGAGAATTCTGCCGTTGGACTACCATTTACCAAGACTAAAGATCGACCATTCTTTAAATGCATTTTTATCCAATCGCGCCAACGGGAACCGAAACCTAAGGTGCCAAGCATATGATCCAAAAAAATCCCAATTTACCGAGTCATACGCCTTCTCAAAATCCACCTTGAAAATCATCAACTTACGCTTTCTCTTTTTATACCACCCGATCAGCTCACTTATAATAAACGACCCGTCCAGAATTTGTCTATCTTTGATAAACGCCGATTGAACCTCGCTAATAATTTCATCGATCACCATAACCAATCTATTCGCTAAAATTTTGGATATGATTTTGTATTGTACCCCTATCAATGAGATCGGACGAAAATCTTTAATACATAATGGATCTTGAACTTTAGGAATAAGAGATACAAAAGCTGATGATGAACCAAACGGTAACGAACAGGTTTGAAACGCTTCCTGTATCGAGCTGAAAATATCTCCTTTGAGTAACTCCCAATATTTTTTAATAAACAAAAAAGTAAATCCGTCGGGTCCGAGAGATTTGTCACTACTACAATCCCACACCGCTTTTTTAATATCCTCTTCCGTAATCTCTCCTTGTAAGTACTCGTTATCCTCTTCTGAAACAGTTCGATCAGGCTGAAAATTTGGAGCCGAAATACAATTTGGATCACAATTAAATTTCACCCCATAAAATTCTTTGAAAGCATTTTTAATGATTAACGGATTTTCTACCCAAACACCATTTAACGATAGACCATTAATCGATTGCTTCGATGATCTCCGATGTTTAAGCAGAGTATGGAAAAACTTCGAGTTTTCATCGCCATCCGCTAACCATTTCACCTTTGTTTTTTGAACGATATCCTTTTCGTCTATCGCTTGAATATCACTCATTTCATGCAAAATATAAGCCCTTTGTTGAAGTTCACTTGCATCAGCTATACCCCCATCCATTTTCAGCTCTATCTCATCAAGTTTCTCGGCTAAAACCTCATACTTTGACCTTCTAACAGCCCGATTTGATGCAACCCAAGGTTTTATACCCCCATCCTTGCTATCTTTAGATGATTCTTAATCTTCTGGTTGTCGGTTAGATTGGACTACATCTTTTTCGTGTTGTTTAGTTTAGTTTTGTAGGTCTTATGGCTTTGTTATTGGTTTTGCGACCTTTGGTTTGGTTTTCTTTATTTATGCTCGGTTCTTTGGTTTGTATGTTTAAGGAGATTTCATTATTTTGATGAATCTTCTTTTGTTATATGAAATTTTATCAGTTTTTGAGAAAAAAAATTAGCTCCCGATATATTGATGTTTAATTAATGCCACTAACTTGAAATGTAAAAGTAAATATGTTGTAAAGACTTACCTAACATACTCACACGAACGGAAACATGGTGTAATTTAAGATAAATTTGCGAAAAATAATATAAATTAATATAAAGTGACTGAAAAATATGATGATTTACGTGGATCAGTAAAACTATATCTACGTCCACGTTCAAATATTTCCTTTATTCTTATAGTGAAAAAGATTTAATTACAAGATATACTACATTACCACAAACCACAAAAATTTTAGTTCAAAACTAGAATTTAAAAAAAAATTATTTTTAACCTTTAACAATAATCTCTACTCTCTAAGAAAAGTCTTTGGATTAGACACTTGCGCATGAAACATATTGGCGGGGTGGTTTCTGTCACTAGGTTTTAATAAACTGTAGTATTTACAATGACACATTAAAAATGTGTTAACTATGTACAACTTAACAATACTGGTACAAAGTTAAAAAAGCCACAAATTACATAGATATTCAGTGGCATATTAAACAATTCCCACTAAGAAACTATTTATAATAGTATAATGACACATAATGAACTAACCATTAGAAATGTATGTCACTAATTTTCAATTTATTTATAGTGAAGTCACAGAAAATGCACACTTTCTACACCCGTAAAAGGAAACTTCATAATATTCACTACAAAAAATCTATCTTTGTGGCGAGGAAACTCACCGCATAAATGGGCAATCTCGCCGCAATAGGTCATTTGCGGCTAGGTATAGTCGCATTATACCTCGTCATCGTAGGTTTGCCGCCTTAATTCTTTTGCGTCGAAGTTTTGCTGCTAACGAAAGTGGGACCAACATTTATTAAGAGAAAGGAAAAAGTAAAGGGAAATTATATGGGCGGAACCTTGCTATATATGGGCGGAACCTATAACTCGAAAGAAACCCCTGAGTACTCCATAACCAATTTCAAACCAAATTGCATTATAAAAATTCTCATTTGAAGCTCGTAATAAAGACCTCCGGACACTCAAAAAAGGGCAACCACTTTACAAAATGGAGATAGTTAAACTATTGATGAATAGAGACCATTCTCGTCGATCTGTGATGATAGTGTGTAATATTATCGTGATGGCATGAAGCCTTTGGCACCAATAAGCCATTAGCTCGCCATTCATGATTCATGATGCTCGGCGTCAATCTCAAGCATATTTATTGAAGATACTCACGATGATGCCGAAGGCTTCAACACTCAAATTGAAGATGATGCACTTGCTCAAGAGCCCAGATTATCTTCTCAATATACTCGACACAGGAGATAATGACTTACAACAAACGTATTTAAGTAGATCCAATGTTATAGTGATGTAATTTATGTAGTCAAGAAAAGTCAACTATAGAAAGTCAAAATTAGGAAAAGTCAAATTATGTTAAAGTTAGTTGTAGATGTCTGTGTGTATATATATAGGTCTATTGTTCCCCATTGAATGTAATTTCATTTTCTAATGCAATCAACAATTTGTTGCAACTGATCTCCATTTACTTTCATGGTATCAGAGCTATAAACTAGCTCCGATCACCGATCACCATTATTTCCGGTCATCTTCTCCGGTCATCCATCACCTTTTCTGGTCGTCTTCTCCGGCCATACCTGCAATACATATTTTTCGAGCACTACATGCTTCCGCAACTCAATCACATCAAATACAGATCACAATTAATCAAATTGACAACCTAATTCAATCGAAAACCTAACAATTCACAATTAACTCAATCATAACACAAATTTACAAACTCACGATGCCGATTGCTGTTTCATCACTTGAAGAGGATCTGAACTCGCCAAATCATCCTCTGTATCTACATCAAAATGATCATCCTGGTTTAATACTCATATCAAAGAAGTTGACAGGATCTGATAACTACAGTTCATGGAGGAGGTCAATGATGATAGCATTAAATGCTAAGAATAAACTCAAAATTGTGACAGGAGACATCATTGAACCTGCTGCAAACTCACCAGTCAAGGCATTTTGGGAAAGAACTAATGACATGATCATCTCCTGGATCTTGAACACTATCACTGATCAGATAGGTAATTCTTTGAACTTTGTTAACAATGCTGCTGAATTGTGGAGAGAGCTACATGAACGTTACTCACAGTTAGATGGACACATAATCTATCAACTCACTAATGAAATCACACAATTAAAACAAGATAGCATGACAGTTGAGGCCTATTACCAGAAATTGAAGGGCTATTGGGATGAAATGGATGCCCTAGAGGCACCATACACCTACACATGCACATGTAACTGTGAAAATGGGAAACAAATGGTGAAAGGGATCAAAGAAATAGGTTAATTCAATTTCTCATGGGTTTAGATGAATGCTATACAAATGTTAGGGGGCAAATCTTGTTGATGCAGCCTATGCCTAAAGCAGCTAAAGCCTATGGAATGGTAAGACAAAAAGAGAAGCAAAAGGAGCACACTTCCACAAGACCTACAATCTCAGCAGCACTGTCCATGCAAATCAACAATACATCAAGATGGGGTGCACAAAGGGCATCATTCAACAACAAATCATATGAAAGAAAGGGCACATTCAAGAAAGGAATCTTCTGTGGCAACTGCAGCTTAGAAGGTCACACTAAAGAGGAATGCTACAAGCTAGTTGGCTATCCAATTGGACATCCACTGCATGACAAATTCAAACCACCAATGAAGACTAACAACTACTCAAAACCTGTGAAAAGCATCACTGCTGCAACCACTACCACTGAAAATGATGGTGACTCATCAAACTCAAATGAAATGGCTATGAATGCAAGGATGGACCAACTTCAAAATCAATTAAATTAAGTGGTTCTAATGATGCAGTCCAACAACACCACAGGTATACACAAAATTGCCTCACATATTAGTGTTCAGCAATACAGATTTATAGCTTCTATTGTTAATCATTTAAAAGATGCTTGGGTTGTGGACAGTGGTGCCATAGACCATGTATCCACATCTCTATCAAATATGCATGATGTCGACACATATCACAAACCTATCTTTGTCACTCTACCTAATGGTCACAACACTCAGTCACTAACTACGGTTCTGTAACAATCAATTCAGCCATAACCCTACATGATGTACTCTACATTCCAAGTTTTTCCTATAACTTACTATCTGTAAGCAAATTAGGTAAAGACTTACCTCTATCTGTGCTATTCACTCCTTTATCATGCTATTTTCAGGACCACAACAAGAGGATTGCACATGGCACCCTCTGTAATGGTCTCTACCTCCTCCAACAAGTCAAAACAAGCCCACAAAGATCACAAGCTTTTATCAATCAAACTTCATCAAGACCTGCTACATCAACTGATGCTCAACTCTGGCACTCAAGACTTGGCCACTCATCTTTTCATGTTTTAAAACACATAGAATCAATCTCTTCTGTAATAAAGTGCAATTATGACAATAATGATTTTACAGTATGTCCTCTTGCTAAACAACACAAATTACCTTTCTCTGAGAGTGTATCACATGCTACTGCATTATTTGATCTTGTGCACATGGACATATGGGGTCCATATAAACATTCTACCATGTAAAACTGTAAATACTTCCTAACCATTGTAGATGATCATTCAAGGGCCATCTGGACCTATATTCTTTCAACTAAATCACATGCCACATCATACATAAAATCCTTCCACAAATACACACAAAACCAATTCAACTTAACAATTAAAACTGTTAGGACTGACAATGGCACCAAATTTCTAAACAGCACTCTAAGTGAATTTTTCCTAACAAATGGCATCATACATCAAACCTCATGTCCCTATACACCACAATAAAATGCTAGAGTGGAAAGAAAGCATAGACAATTACTTGAAATAGCAAGATTAATCAGATTCTAATCTCACCTTCCCATCCACTTTTGGAGATAATGTATCCTCACAGCCACATACATCATCAATACACTACCTTCAAAGCCTCTAAATAATCAAAGTCCATATCAACAGATATACAACAAACCACCAAATCTATCTCATCTCAGGGTTATAGGCTGTCTAGCCAATGCTCATACCCACACAAATGACAAGTTTGCTCCTAGATCTATACCCTCTGTTCTCATTGGATACTCAACCACACAAAAAGGTTATACACTCTATGACTTACAAACACACAAAATCTTCACTAGCAGACATGTAACCTTCAATGAAAACATATTCCCATTCAAAACTAAATCAACTAATCCTACACATCCTAATCCAAACTCCACTTCATTCTCATTGATACCCATTATGAATCAAATGGATCACAATCTCTACCTCCACCATCTAATTCTACTACCACAAATACCAATACACCAGAACTAGTACTTAATCAAACACCATCCTCCACTCCTGACTCTACATCAACATCCAACCGAATTCAAACCAATCAATCTACCATAAATACCTCACAAAATACTCCAACTCAGTCATATAACTCTCCCACACAAATGTCCTCTACATCTAACTCAAACTCTAACTCCATCACTGAACATACTCATACACACATCCTGAATCCAATTCCTGACAAAAGTACATCCAGCAGAGTGCCAAAGATCCCAATCAAATTCAAAAACTTTCATCATTCCATTCCATCTAAGTTTGTTCACTCTATTTCCAAATTCCATCACTCCAAATATCTCAACTATAACAACATCTACACACCTAAAGTCAGACATCTTATCTGTGAAATTAACCACACAGTGGAACCACACACATACAACCAAGAATCCAAGAATGAAAAATGGGTAGAAGCTATAAATAAGGAATTGCAGGCACTAGATACCAATGCCACCTGGACCATCACAACTCTACCAGAAAAACAAGACTGCTATTGGTTGTAAATGGGTCTTCAAAGTCAAACTTAAGGCAGATGGTTCAATTGAAAGATACAAAGCTAGACTAGTGGCTAAAGGCTTCGCACAAAAGGAAGGAACGGACTATAAGGAAACATTTACTCATGTTGCAAAAATGGTCACAGTTAGAACTGTTATTGCTTTAGCAGTTCACAATAACTGGACCATAGAATAACTAGATGTAAACAATGCCTTTCTTCATGGTGATCTCAATGAAGAGGTTTACATGACTATTCCACAAGGTTACAACAAGCAATTACCACCCAACTCAGTCTGCAAACTTCTTAAATCATTATATGGTCTTAAACAGGCAAACATGTAATGGTTTATCAAATTGACCAACTTCCTACTTCAGCTCAGATTTAAATAGAGCTACTCAGACACATCCTTATTCACTTACAACCAAGGCAATGATTTTCTGGCATTAATCATCTATGTTGATGATCTCATTCTAACTAGCAACAAAACACTCTAATTTCTCACATCAAGACTCAGCTAGATAACTGCTTCAGCATTAAAGACCTTGGCACCATTAATATTACTTAAGGATTGAATTTCTAAGAAACAAAGGTGGAATCATAATGACACAGAGGAAATATGCCTTAGAATTATTGCATACAGCAGGTATTCTAGATGAGAAGCCCTCAAATGTTCCCATTGACCCAAATCACAAACTTACTGCCACTTCAGGACAGTCATTGGAAGATTTAACTTTATATAGAACACTTGTGGGCAAACTCATCTACCTCACAATCACAAGACCTGACCTATCTTTTGCAGCATAACATCTAAGCCAATTCAGCCAACAACCTAGAAGTGAACACATGAAAGCACTCTACAAGGTTCTAAGATACATCAAACTATGTCCAACTCAAGGTCTTTTCTTCCCTACAACTAAAGATCTACATCTACAAGCTTACTGTGACAGTGATTGGGGCAATTGTGAAACATCAAGAAGATCCATTACAGGCTATTATGTATTCTTAGGCAATTGTCTCATTTCCTGGCAATCTAAAAAGCAAAGTGTAGTGTCTATATCATCTACAGAAGCTGAATATAGAGCCCTAGCAGACTGCACTTGTGAACTAACATGGTTACAAAGCTTACTCAAAGACCTAAAAGTGCAAGTTTCTACTCCAATCTCTATTCATTGTGACAATGAATCTGCTATTGCACTTGCATCTAACCCTGTACAGCATGCTCGGACAAAACACATTGAAATTGACTGCCATTTTTTAAGGAATAAAATTAAAGCAGGGAAAATTATTACCAGATCCATACCTTCTTCAGCACAAATAGCAGATGTTCTTACCAAGCCATTAAGTCGTTCTCTACATTACAATTGCATCTCCAAGAATGGCATTTGTGATCCATACACACTGCCAACTTATACGGGGAGTATTGAAGATACTCACGATGATGCCGAAGGCCTCAACACTCAAACTGAAGATGATGCACTTGCTCAAGAGCCCATATTATCTTCTCAATATGCTCGGCACAGGAGATACATGACTTACAGTAAACGTATTTGTTGGTTGAATGTTGGTTAATGAACTAAATGACACATTTAAGTATGATAATTAACCAAAGAATATGTTTTGATGATGACACATACATATGCATAAATGATGACTGATATCTTAACATAAAACACGCAAGGTCACTAATCCATACTTTATCTTGCAAACAACCAAGTCAAACATAGGTTAAAGAATGAAATTAAAAGTTCAGCTAAATACACGGTCAAAGTACGGTCGACCGCATAGCCAACCGTGAAACCCCAAACTGAATTGCAACGCAGTTTTATAAAAACAATTTGCACGATCGCCACCACGGTCAACCGCAGTGCGACCGCAGTTTGCTCTGTTACCGATTTTGACCAAATAAAGTTTGACTAGTTTTCGACATCTATAATTCATGAAACCTTTCTCAACATGCTTAGAATAGATGCCTTCTCCATACTCAATTGAGTTTTGGTCATAAAAACACTAATTGTGATTAATTATGCCTAATGACATCTTAATGACAAATTAACCAAAATTAGGCATAACACATAAGTGTTAATCAACAACTTGTGATCTTAATTCTTATCTAGATATCCTTAGTATGATCATCAAGTACCAACACACTTAAGCCAATGTCACTAGAACAATAATTGATATTGAAAATGACTTAGTGATTAATTAAGGCTAAATGAGGAATAATGCTCTCAAGTGTAACTAGTAAAGACTTGTAATCCTAAAATACACTTAGATACATTTAGGATGGTCACTAAGTCCCAACTAGAGATTGCTCTTACCTTGTGCATGTGTTGGACATTAATGTGTGCTTACACATTAATCATGCAATATATTATATTGCAAGTAAGCTTGCTAAAAGCTTAAAATACAAGTTGTGCAAGTATCTATATGATTGATCCTAGAATAACAATCTCTTGCTATGTGTGAGTATTACTTGCTACTTGACAATATGCTTAATACTCATAAACTTTTTAACTTGATTAATATGTTTGCTATGTGCTCACTAGTTAGGATTCAAGTAACTAACATACTCCAATAGATTAAGTGTAAAATGGTTTACAATGAAATTATAGTCAATTGTCTATTTGATCTAAGTAACTAAGTATGATTTCTTGTTCAAGTATGATTTAACTTTGATGTCTTTACATACTTCATGATTATCTTATAAAGACTTCATTCAATTAATCTCTACCTAAACCCAAATGGAACATGCTTGTGATTAATTAAAACTAGGAAGTTACTGACATAGTGACTAGTCTTTAGAATTGAACCAAAGGCATTAATGTGACTAACTAAATCTTGATCAAACTGAGATTTCCCAAAATATCAATCAAGACACTTCTCCAAGAATGTTGGGTTTACCACTTTTGGAATGTTAAGTCACTTTCATACAATAAGACCAAATCTCACACACTTAATGCATATAGTACTTGTACAGGATGTTTGGTTTCTTTTGCAGGTGCTAGAAGGAGTAAAGGTGCCAAAATGTGGTGTTCAAATTTGAGTCAAACGGCTATACAACGGATACTAAATTTGGATTGGAGCACGCACGGTCGAACCACGTTCGACCGTGATGGCAACCGTGTGTCAACGGCTACTTTTTGAATCCCACTATAAAAGGAAAACATTAAGGAGCATTTGAAGCTGACCCTCTTGCATACTTCAAAGGCATATTTCCAGAGATCACAAGGGCTCTAATTACTACTCAAATGTAATCAAGCAAGAGAAGATTCTATGATCTTAGAGATATAGAATTTGGTTGTTGTAAACTTACTAATCAAAATCATTAATATTGTGAGTTTACTTAGTGTAATGTATGTCCTACTATTGTCTTAGGATCATCATTGAAAAGTGTATAAGTCTTGTAACTTCAATTAATAGAAGTTGATTAATCTTATTTGGAGATTAATACTTTAATTAGTGATCTACTTCCTTAAAGGGACTTAGGAAGTTGATTAATCTTATTTGGAGATTAATACTTGTCCAAGGTGAAGACAAGTTGATCTAGGTTGGATTTGATCTTTCAAAGGGATAGAAATATTAGGTTTGTTGTCTACCAAAGAAGTTGAAGACTTGTAAATCGGATCTCCACTGGGTTTGGAGAAAAGTGCTTAGTGAAGCAACAAATCTCGATTAGTGTAATCGGGGAGTGGACTAAGGTGGATTAGTTAACATCCACCCGAACCACTATAAATCCTTATGTCTATGTTCTTTACATTACTTCATTTATCATTTTGAACATATACACAACACACATCAAGTTTGAGTTGAATTGGTTGATTAAAGCTAATCGAATTTGGTGATCAATCGAAAAAGTTGTGACAACCCGGAAATTTTTGAACAAATTTTAACTTAATCTTTATATTATTTCGACACGATAAGCAAAGTTTGTTAAGTTGAATTTCAAAATTTAAACTTTATTCATACATTCATTTAACCTCGACCAAATTCCGACGATTCACGAACCATTATATAATTGGATATGATTATATATATATATATATATATATATATATATATATATATATATATATATATATATATATATATATATATATATATATATATATATATATATATGTATGTATGTATATTATAACTTGAGAATATTAACAAAGTATTAAATGTATAATACTTTACATGAACATATTTGTTTTAATATGTTTATCGATGGAATTAGAAGATTGTGACGACCCGGAAATTTCTGACCAAATTTAAACTTTAATCTTTATATATTTCTGACACGATAAGCAAAGTTTGTTAAATTGAATATCAAGAATTTTAAATTGTGTTCATACATTCATTTAACCTCGACCAAATTTCAATGATTCACGAACCATTAGCTAAATGGATATAATTATATATATACGTATATATTATACCTTGAAAATATTAACAAAGTATTAGATGTATAATAATTTACATGAACGTATTTGTTTCAAAATATATATAAAGATATTTATCAACGGAATTAAAAGATAATATCAAATGATTGAATTATCAGATACATTGAATTATGATTACGAGTCTCTGTCGAGAGGCCCACGTTGATTTGAGAAATCTTTTCATTTTAACAATATTCGGAAAATGGTAAAGTGATTTACGAGTAAGAACAAATTGTCAATCATTGAGATTTAGACAAAGGATAGTGGAAGATTAAATTTCATAACACTCGATTGATTTATTTTTCAAACGTGCGAAAACGCTTTATGATATAATGGAAATTGATAATTAAAACGTCCTTGTTTAAATAATGTAAATTGGAATATTAGTTGTTAGATATATAAATAACTTACAACGTGTATTTAAAACGTGTTCATTAATATATATGTTTTTCAAATTAGTTAAGTACGCGATAGTAACACTCGCTTAATAATGCGATTGATATTTAAAACATTAGTGCATAAATGAATTGTATCTATTTAAGTTTTAAGTATAAACGATACATGTTATAATATTTTCTAAATGAAAAATAAAACGAACTTTGAAATATAATTGGTTTTGAAAGACTAAATATTATAT
The DNA here is from genome assembly GCF_046630445.1 of Rutidosis leptorrhynchoides. Taxonomy (NCBI): domain Eukaryota; kingdom Viridiplantae; phylum Streptophyta; class Magnoliopsida; order Asterales; family Asteraceae; genus Rutidosis; species Rutidosis leptorrhynchoides. The sequence goes on along the minus strand of NC_092340.1, from coordinate 102,260,921 downwards.
CATTAGATAAATATTCCAAACATATATATTACGTACGAATTTACAGTTTTAAATAATATATATATATATGTATATATATATATATATATGTATATATATATATATGTATATATATATATGTATATATATATATGTATATATATATATATGTATATATATATATATATATATATATATATATATATATATATATATATATATATATATGTATATATATATATATATGTATATATATATATATATGTATATATATATATATATACATATATACATCTATATATTTTAACTTAGTCATAAAATGTCCTGATTTAAAATAATATATTTTGATAAACAACGAGTCACTGATTTATAGAAGCAAATGACCACAACACTCATGAAATACCCCGTTCATATTAATTATAAATGTTTCATATTAATTGGTTTCTTTGCGAGGTTTTGACCTCTATATGAGATGTTTTTATGAGACGTTTTTCAAATCTTGCATTCGTTTTTAAAAACAACCATAACCATTATTATTGAATAAAGGTCTTAATGACATAATTTAGATTGTCTATCAAAGATAATCTACTCAAATAAATAAGTTTTTACACAACCCATTACAACATGATCAAATATATTACAACAAACACTCCGAATGCAAGTTTAAACAATATAAACAATTATGCTGACTCCAAATCTTGACCTTGGGATGGCATACGATAGCGGAAGCGTTTTTAATATTCACCTGAGAAATAACATGCTTAAAACGTCAACAAAAATGTTGGTGAGTCATAGGTTTAATTTCTATATAATAATCATAATATTTAATAAGCCACAAGATTTCATTTAATTAAATGTGCAGGATCATTACAACTGCAAAAATCATTCATACGATGAGTCGCCTGGTAACCGACCTTAACATAGAGCGCTTAAGATATATGACATCATACATTTCACTATTCAAATGTATGACAAGAACCCTTCGAAGTACTAAAGTATTTCCAATATTCAAAAATGGGGGTGGTTGGTGCCCGTAGATCTACCTTTAGGATTCGCGTCAATTAGTGTTTTTCACTAATTCTTAGGTTACCAAGCATAATAATAATAATAAGTACAGATATCCGGTATAACAAAACAATCGTAGAATGTAGTTTCATGAACTTGTGCTTATTTTGTAAAACATTTATAAATTTGCATGTATTCTCATCCCAAAATAATTTAGATAGTAAAAATGGGACTATAACTCACTTGTGATGATTTCCGAAAAGATGGTAATAAGACTTGGCCTTTGACAAATTCACGAACCTAATAACAATATTCTTGTGTCAAGATATATATATATATATATATATATATATATATATATATATATATATATATATATATATATATATATATATATATATATATATATATATATATATATATATATATATATATAATTAATATATATATATATATATATATAATTAATATTCCATACTTATGATACTTGTGATAATTTTAATTGTCCATTGTTAGTAGTCCAACGTTCGTAGTCCAATAGTCCAATAGTATAAATATATATATAAATATAAATGCATATATTGTGTTAGAATTCACTAACACTATAATATATTTTCTTAATATAATAAGACACATAATATGTATATTGTCTGAAGCAATCCGCGACCCATTGTATACATGTCTCAGGCTCAATCACAACTCAAAGTATATAATATTTTGGTATCCACTTCGACCCACAGCTAACTCGAAATTACTGCCGATGGTGTCTTATAGTTTGTTCCAATAATATATATAGAAGAAATCAAAATGATATGTCAAAACGCTGTATACGGATCCACGGCGATCAAGTCATATATATATATGGTGCCTTACGATCTTTATTAAGACTATAATATATTGTCGTAGAACTTAATCACGACTATTATAAATTGTATTTTCATAAGTTCGGGAACAAGACATGTATAAATACATGTAGGATACAAGGTAAGTTAGCTAGGATAAGGTTAGCATCCATTTTTATGAATCATGTCCGTAGCTAAAAATTAAGAAAAATATCCAATTTTGTTTTACCCATAATTTCTTCGTTACAAATCCGTTTTGAGTGATTCGAGTTGCCATGGTTTCATATAGAACTCAACATTATTAATCTTAACATAAAAAGTATAGGTTTATAGTCGAAAATACAGCTTAGGTGTCAAATAAGAGAAGACAGTCATATCCGTCGTAAGAACGACATCTTGATGACCCTTTTTGAAAAACATACTTCCACTTAGAGTTTAACCATGGATTTTGGATATATTTCATATCCATATAAAATAAGATTTTTCACCAAAGGAAATCTTTTAATTCAAAGTTTAAGTTAGGTTTTTAAAATTAAACCCAAAACAGCCCCCGATGATCTATGACGGCGTATGTTCAGTTTTAAGGTGTTCTTCATTTTTACAAGTTTTATATCCTTATGTTAGCTTGACATATAGTCATAATACATGTGTTGAAATATTTTAAAAGTCAAGTTAGAAGGATTAAGTTTGTTTGCAAACAAGTTTAGAAATAATCTAAACTATGTTCTTGTTATTATTAGTTATAAACTCAAAATAAGGTAGCTATGTGAATATAAATCGAATAAGATTATGAATAAGGATACTACCTCAAATCAAATGAACAAAGTTTCTGGAAAAATAAAGAGAATATCTTGAGTTCAAAGATATCCTTGATGGCTTGGAATTCTTGAAGTAAAATCATGAAATGAACAAAAGTTCGAATAAGAATTCTATCTTGAAATAAGATAGTTATAAGTACATGAATTGAACTAAAGCTTATATATGATTCTTACCTTGATTATAAGATGAAAAGCTACTGGAAAAGAAGTAGAATTAGTGATCCTAAAGAGTTGTTGAGTTAGCTTGAAAGATTGGAAGTAAACTTCTTCATGTTGGAAGGTTATCTTGATATGTTCTTGAATGATTCTTGTTATGATGTTTTAAGCTTGTTCTTGAAGTGGTTTATGAGATATATGATGAAAATGAAATGTCCCGTTCTTATTGATTAAAAACGTTCCATATTAATTGATTTCGTTGCGAGGTTTTGACCTCTATATGAGACGTTTTTCAAAGACTGCATTCATTTTTAAAACAAACCATAACCTTTATTTCATAAATAAAGGTTTAAAAAGCTTTACGTAGATTATCAAATAATGATAATCTAAAATATCCTGTTTACACACGACCATTACATAATGGTTTACAATACAAATATGTTACATCGAAATCAGTTTTTTGAATGCAGTTTTTACACAATATCATACAAACATGGACTCCAAATCTTGTCCTTATTTTAGTATGCAACAGCGAAAGCTCTTAGTATTCACCTGAGAATAAACATGCTTTAAACGTCAACAAAAATGTTGGTGAGTTATAGGTTTAACCTATATATATCAAATCGTAACAATAGACCACAAGATTTCATATTTCAATACATATCCCATACATAGAGATAAAAATCATTCATATGGTGGACACCTGGTAACCGACATTAACAAGATGCATATATAAGAATATCCCCATCATTTCGGGACACCCTTCGGATATGATATAAATTTCGAAGTACTAAAGCATCCGGTACTTTGGATGGGGTTTATTAGGCCCAATAGATCTATCTTTAGGATTCGCGTCAATTAGGGTGTCTGTTCCCTAATTCTTAGATTACCAGACTTAATAAAAAGGGGCATATTCGATTTCGATAATTCAACCATAGAATGTAGTTTCACGTACTTGTGTCTATTTTGTAAATCATTTATAAAACCTGCATGTATTCTCATCCCAAAAATATTAGATTTTAAAAGTGGGACTATAACTCACTTTCACAGATTTTTACTTCGTCGGGAAGTAAGACTTGACCACTGGTTGATTCACGAACCTATAACAATATATACATATATATCAAAGTATGTTCAAAATATATTTACAACACTTTTAATATATTTTGATGTTTTAAGTTTATTAAGTCAGCTGTCCTCGTTAGTAACCTACAACTAGTTGTCCACAGTTAGATGTACAGAAATAAATCGATAAATATTATCTTGAATCAATCCACGACCCAGTGTATACGTATCTCAGTATTGATCACAACTCAAACTATATATATTTTGGAATCAACCTCAACCCTGTATAGCTAACTCCAACATTCACATATAGAGTGTCTATGGTTGTTCCGAAATATATATAGATGTGTCGACATGATAGGTCGAAACATTGTATACGTGTCTATGGTATCTCAAGATTACATAATATACAATACAAGTTGATTAAGTTATGGTTGGAATAGATTTGTTACCAATTTTCACGTAGCTAAAATGAGAAAAATTATCCAATCTTGTTTTACCCATAACTTCTTCATTTTAAATCCGTTTTGAGTGAATCAAATTGCTATGGTTTCATATTGAACTCTATTTTATGAATCTAAACAGAAAAAGTATAGGTTTATAGTCGGAAAAATAAGTTACAAGTCATTTTTGTAAAGGTAGTCATTTCAGTCGAAAGAACGACGTCTAGATGACCATTTTAGAAAACATACTTCCACTTTGAGTTTAACCATAATTTTTGGATTTAGTTTCATGTTCATAATAAAAATCATTTTCCCAGAATAACAACTTTTAAATCAAAGTTTATCATAGTTTTTAATTAACTAACCCAAAACAGCCCGCGATGTTACTACGTCGGCGTAAATCCGGTTTTACGGTGTTTTTCGTGTTTCCAGGTTTTAAATCATTAAGTTAGCATATTATACAGATATAGAACATGTGTTTAGTTGATTTTAAAAGTCAAGTTAGAAGGATTAACTTTTATTTGCGAACAAGTTTAGAATTAACTAAACTATGTTCTAGTGATTACAAGTTTAAACCTTCGAATAAGATAGCTTTATATGTATGAATAGAATGATGTTATGAACATCATTACTACCTCAAGTTCCTTGGATAAACCTACTGGAAATGAGAAAAATAGATCTAGCTTCAAAGGATCCTTGGATGGCTTGAAAGTTCTTGAAGCAGAATCATGACACGAAAACAATTTCAAGTAAGATTTCCACTCGAAATAAGATTGTTATAGTTATAGAAATTGAATTAAAGTTTGAATATGATTATTACCTTGTATTAGAAAGATAACCTACTGTAAGTAACAAAGGTTTCTTGATCTTGGATGATTACTTAGAATGGATTTAGAAAACTTGGAAGTAAACTTGCAATCTTGGAAGTATTCTTGATTTTATGAAACTAGAACTTTTGGAATTTATGAAGAACACTTAGTACTTGAAGATAGAACTTGAGAGAGATCAATTAGATGAAGAAAATTGAAGAATTAAAGTGTTTGTAGGTGTTTTTGGTCGTTGGTGTATGGATTAGATATAAAGGATATGTGATTTTGTTTTCATGTAAATAAGTCATGAATGATTACTCATATTTTTGTAATTTTATGAGATATTTTATGCTAGTTGCCAAATGATGGTTCCCATATGTGTTAGGTGACTCACATGGGCTGCTAAGAGCTGATCATTGGAGTGTATATACCAATAGTACATACATCTAAAATCTGTGTATTGTACGAGTACGAATACGGGTGCATACGAGTAGAATTGTTGATGAAACTGAACGAGGATGTAATTGTAAGAATTTTTGTTAAGTAGAAGTATTTTGATAAGTGTCTTGAAGTCTTTCAAAAGTGTATGAATACATATTAAAACACTACATGTATATACATTTTAACTGATTCGTTAAGTCATCGTTAGTCGTTACATGTAAATGTTGTTTTGAAACCTTTAGGTTAACGATCTTGTTGAATGTTGTTACTGAAATGTCCCGTTCTTATTGATTAAAAACGTTCCATATTAATTGATTTCGTTGCGAGGTTTTGACCTCTATATGAGACGTTTTTCAAAGACTGCATTCATTTTTAAAACAAACCATTACCTTTATTTCATAAATAAAGGTTTAAAAAGTTTTACGTAGATTATCAAATAATGATAATCTAAAATATCCTGTTTACACACGACCATTACATAATGGTTTACAATACAAATATGTTACATCGAAATCAGTTTCTTGAATGCAGTTTTTACACAATATCATACAAACATGGACTCCAAATCTTGTCCTTATTTTAGTATGCAACAGCGGAAGCTCTTAATATTCACCTGAGAATAAACATGCTTTAAACGTCAACAAAAATATTGGTGAGTTATAGGTTTAACCTATATATATCAAATCGTAACAATAGACCACAAGATTTCATATTTCAATACACATCCCATACATAGAGATAAAAATCATTCATATGGTGAACACCTGGTAACCGACATTAACAAGATGCATATATAAGAATATCCCCATCATTCCGGGACACCCTTCGGATATGATATAAATTTCGAAGTACTAAAGCATCCGGTACTTTGGATGGGGTTTGTTAGGCCCAATAGATCTATCTTTAGGATTCGCGTCAATTAGGGTGTCTGTTCCCTAATTCTTAGATTACCAGACTTAATAAAAAGGGGCATATTCGATTTCGATAATTCAACCATAGAATGTAGTTTCACGTACTTGTGTCTATTTTGTAAATCATTTATAAAACCTGCATGTATTCTCATCCCAAAAATATTAGATTTTAAAAGTGGGACTATAACTCACTTTCACAGATTTTTACTTCGTCGGGAAGTAAGACTTGGCCACTGGTTGATTCACGAACCTATAACAATATATACATATATATCAAAGTATGTTCAAAATATATTTACAACACTTTTAATATATTTTGATGTTTTAAGTTTATTAAGTCAGCTGTCCTCGTTAGTAACCTACAACTAGTTGTCTACAGTTAGATGTACAGAAATAAATCGATAAATATTATCTTGAATCAATCCACGACCCAGTGTATACGTATCTCAGTATTGATCACAACTCAAACTATATATATTTTGGAATCAACCTCAACCCTGTATAGCTAACTCCAACATTCACATATAGAGTGTCTATGGTTGTTCCGAAATATATATAGATGTGTCGACATGATAGGTCGAAACATTGTATACGTGTCTATGGTATCTCAAGATTACATAATATACAATACAAGTTGATTAAGTTATGGTTGGAATAGATTTGTTACCAATTTTCACGTAGCTAAAATGAGAAAAATTATCCAATCTTGTTTTACCCATAACTTCTTCATTTTAAATCCGTTTTGAGTGAATCAAATTGCTATGGTTTCATATTGAACTCTATTTTATGAATCTAAACAGAAAAAGTATAGGTTTATAGTCGGAAAAATAAGTTACAAGTCGTTTTTGTAAAGGTAGTCATTTCAGTCGAAAGAACGACGTCTAGATGACCATTTTAGAAAACATACTTCCACTTTGAGTTTAACCATAATTTTTGGATATAGTTTCATGTTCATAATAAAAATCATTTTCCCAGAATAACAACTTTTAAATCAAAGTTTATCATAGTTTTTAATTAACTAACCCAAAACAGCCCGCGGTGTTACTACGACGGCGTAAATCCGGTTTTACGGTGTTTTTCGTGTTTCCAGGTTTTAAATCATTAAGTTAGCATATCATATAGATATAGAACATGTGTTTAGTTGATTTTAAAAGTCAAGTTAGAAGGATTAACTTTTGTTTGCGAACAAGTTTAGAATTAACTAAACTATGTTCTAGTGATTACAAGTTTAAACCTTCGAATAAGATAGCTTTATATGTATGAATCGAATGATGTTATGAACATCATTACTACCTTAAGTTCCTTGGATAAACCTACTGGAAAAGAGAAAAATGGATCTAGCTTCAATGGATCCTTGGATGGCTCGAAGTTCTTGAAGCAGAATCATGACACGAAAACAAGTTCAAGTAAGATCATCACTTGAAATAAGATTGTTATAGTTATAGAAATTGAACCAAAGTTTGAATATGATTATTACCTTGTATTAGAATGATAACCTACTGTAAGAAACAAAGATTTCTTGAGGTTGGATGATCACCTTACAAGATTGGAAGTGAGCTAGCAAACTTGAAAGTATTCTTGATTTTATGAAACTAGAACTTTTGGAATTTATGAAGAACACTTAGAACTTGAAGATATAACTTGAGAGAGATCAATTAGATGAAGAAAATTGAAGAATGAAAGTGTTTGTAGGTGTTTTTGGTCGTTGGTGTATGGATTAGATATAAAGGATATGTAATTTTGTTTTCATGTAAATAAGTCATGAATGATTACTCATATTTTTGTAATTTTATGAGATATTTCATGCTAGTTGCCAAATGATGGTTCCCACATATGTTAGGTGACTCACATGGGCTTCTAAGAGCTGATCATTGGAGTGTATATACCAATAGTACATACATCTAAAAGCTGTGTATTGTACGAGTACGAATACGGGTGCATACGAGTAGAATTGTTGATGAAACTGAACGAGGATGTAATTGTAAGCATTTTTGTTAAGTAGAAGTATTTTGATAAGTGTCTTGAAGTCTTTCAAAAGTGTATGAATACATATTAAAACACTACATGTATATACATTTTAACTGAGTCGTTAAGTCATCGTTAGTCGTTACATGTAAATGTTGTTTTGAAACCTTTAGGTTAATGATCTTGTTGAATGTTGTTAACCCATTGTTTATTATAACAAATGAGATGTTAAATTGTTATATTATCATGATATTATGATATATAATATATCTCAGTATGATGTATATACAGTTAAATGTCGTTACAACGATAATCGTTACATATATGTCTCGTTTCGAAATCATTAAGTTAGTAGTCTTATTTTTACATATGTATTTCATTGTTAATACACTTAATAATATATTTACTTATCATTTAACATAATTAACCAAGTGTATCAATATCTTAATATGATTCATATGTACCTAGTAAGACGTTGTTATAACGATAATCGTTATATATATCGTTTTCGAGTTTCTTAAATTAATAGTCTCATTTTTATGTATATAACTCATTGTTAAAATACCTAATGAGATACATACTTATAATAAAAACATGTTAACTATATATATAACCATATATATGTCATCGTATAGTTTTTACAAGTTTTAACGTTCGTGAATCACCGGTCAACTTGGGTGGTCAATTGTCTATATGAAACATATTTCAATTAATCAAGTCTTAACAAGTTTGATTGCTTAACATGTTGGAAACATTTAATCATGTAAATATCAATCTCAATTAATATATATAAACATGGAAAAGTTCGGGTCACTACAGTACCTACCCGTTAAATAAATTTCGTCCCGAAATTTTAAGCTGTTGAAGGTGTTGACGAATCTTCTGGAAATAGATGCGGGTATTTCTTCTTCATCTGATCTTCACGTTCCCAGGTGAACTCGGGTCCTCTACGAGCATTCCATCGAACCTTAACAATTGGTATCTTGTTTTGCTTAAGTCTTTTAACCTCACGATCCATTATTTCGACGGGTTCTTCGATGAATTGAAGTTTTTCGTTGATTTGGATTTCATCTAATGGAATAGTGAGATCTTCTTTAGCAAAACATTTCTTCAAATTCGAGACGCGGAAAGTGTTATGTACAGCCGCGAGTTGTTGAAGTAACTCAAGTCGGTAAGCTACTGGTCCGACACGATCAATAATCTTGAATGGTCCAATATACCTTGGATTTAATTTCCCTCGTTTACCAAATCGAACAACGCCTTTTCAAGGTGCAACTTTAAGCATGACCATCTCTCCAATTTCAAATTCTATATCTTTTCTTTTAATGTCAGCGTAGCTCTTTTGTCGACTTTGGGCGGTTTTCAACCGTTGTTGAATTTGGATGATCTTCTCGGTAGTTTCTTGTATAATCTCCGGACCCGTAATCTGTCTATCCCCCACTTCACTCCAACAAATCGAAGACCTGCACTTTCTACCATAAAGTGCTTCAAACGGCGCCATCTCAATGCTTGAATGGTAGCTGTTGTTGTAGGAAAATTCTGCTAACGGTAGATGTCGATCCCAACTGTTTCCGAAATCAATAACACATGCTCGTAGCATGTCTTCAAGCGTTTGTATTGTCCTTTCGCTCTGCTCATCAGTTTGTGGATGATAGGCAGTACTCATGTATAGACGAGTTCCTAATGCTTGCTGTAATGTCTGCCAGAATCTTGAAATAAATCTACCATCCCTATCAGAGATAATAGAGATTGGTATTCCATGTCTGGAGACGACTTCCTTCAAATACAGTCGTGCTAACTTCTCCATCTTGTCATCTTCTCTTATTGGCAGGAAGTGTGCTGATTTGGTGAGACGATCAACTATTACCCAAATAGTATCAAAACCACTTGCAGTCCTTGGCAATTTAGTGATGAAATCCATGGTAATGTTTTCCCATTTCCATTCCGGGATTTCGGGTTGTTGAAGTAGACCTGATGGTTTCTGATGCTCAGCTTTGACCTTAGAACACGTCAAACATTCTCCTACGTATTTAGCAACATCGGCTTTCATACCCGGCCACCAAAAATGTTTCTTGAGATCCTTGTGCATCTTCCCCGTTCCAGGATGTATTGAGTATTTGGTTTTATGAGCTTCTCTAAGTACCATTTCTCTCATATCTCCAAATTTTGGTACCCAAATCCTTTCAGCCCTATACCGGGTTCCGTCTTCCCGAATATTAAGATGCTTCTCCGATCCTTTGGGTATTTCATCCTTTAAATTTCCCTCTTTTAAAACTCCTTGTTGCGCCTCCTTTATTTGAGTAGTAATGTTATTATGAATCATTATATTCATAGATTTTACTCGAATGGGTTCTCTGTCCTTCCTGCTCAAGGCATCGGCTACCACATTTGTCTTCCCCGGGTGGTAACGAATCTCAAAGTCGTAATCATTCAATAATTCAATCCACCTACGCTGCCTCATATTCAGTTGTTTCTGATTAAATATGTGTTGAAGACTTTTGTGGTCGGTATATATAATACTTTTGACCCCATATAAGTAGTGCCTCCAAGTCTTTAATGCAAAAACAACCGCGCCTAATTCCAAATCATGCGTCGTATAATTTTGTTCGTGAATCTTCAATTGTCTAGACGCATAAGCAATCACCTTCGTTCGTTGCATTAATACACAACCGAGACCTTGCTTTGATGCATCACAATAAATCACAAAATCATCATTCCCTTCAGGCAATGACAATATAGGTGCCGTAGTTAGCTTTTTCTTTAATAACTGAAACGCTTTCTCTTGTTCATCATTCCATTCAAATTTCTTCCCTTTATGCGTTAATGCAGTCAAGGGTTTTGCTATTCTGGAAAAGTCTTGGATGAACCTTCTGTAGTAACCAGCTAGTCCTAAAAACTGGCGTATGTGTTTCGGAGTTTTCGGGGTTTCCCACTTTTCAACAGTTTCTATCTTTGCCGGATCCACCTTAATACCTTCTTTGTTCACTATGTGACCGAGGAATTGAACTTCTTCCAACCAAAATGCACACTTTGAAAACTTAGCGTACAATTCTTCCTTCCTCAATACTTCTAACACCTTTCTCAAATGTTCACCGTGTTCTTGGTCATTCTTTGAGTAAATAAGTATGTCATCAATGAAAACAATGACAAACTTGTCAAGGTATGGTCCACACACTCGGTTCATAAGGTCCATGAACACAGCTGGTGCATTAGTTAAACCAAATGGCATGACCATAAACTCGTAATGACCGTAACGTGTTCTGAAAGCAGTCTTTGGAATATCATCTTCTTTCACCCGCATTTGATGATACCCGGAACGTAAGTCAATCTTTGAATAAACAGACGAGCCTTGTAGTTGATCAAATAAGTCATCGATTCTCGGTAGTGGGTAGCGGTTTTTGATGGTAAGTTTGTTCAACTCTCGATAGTCGATACACAACCTGAATGTACCATCTTTCTTCTTGACAAACAAAACAGGAGCTCCCCACGGTGATGTGCTTGGTCGAATGAAACCACGCTCTAAAAGTTCTTGTAATTGGCTTTGCAGTTCTTTCATCTCGCTGGGTGCGAGTCTGTAAGGAGCACGAGCTATTGGTGCAGCTCCTGGTACAAGATCTATTTGAAATTCAACGGATCGATGTGGGGGTAATCCGGGTAATTCTTTCGGAAATACATCGGGAAATTCTTTTGCAATGGGAACATCATTGATGCTCTTTTCTTCGGTTTGTACTTTCTCGACGTGTGCTAGAACAGCATAGCAACCTTTTCTTATTAGTTTTTGTGCCTTCAAATTACTAATAAGATGTAGCTTCGTGTTGCCCTTTTCTCCGTACACCATTAAGGGTTTTCCTTTTTCTCGTATAATGCGAATTGCATTTTTGTAACAAACGATCTCTGCTTTCACTTCTTTCAACCAGTCCATACCGATTATCACATCAAAACTCCCTAACTCTACTGGTATCAAATCAATCTTAAATGTTTCGCTAACCAGTTTAATTTCTCGATTCCGACATATATTATCTGCTGAAATTAATTTACCATTTGCTAATTCGAGTAAAAATTTACTATCCAAAGGCGTCAATGGACAACTTAATTTAGCACAAAAATCTCTACTCATATAGCTTCTATCCGCACCCGAATCAAATAAAACGTAAGCAGATTTATTGTCAATAAGAAACGTACCCGTAACAAGCTCCGGGTCTTCCTGTGCCTCTGGCGCATTAATATTGAAAACTCTTCCACGGCCTTGTCCATTCGTGTTCTCCTGGTTCGGGCAATTTCTAATAATGTGGCCCGGTTTTCCACATTTATAACAAACTACATTGGCATAACTTGCTCCGACACTACTTGCTCCGCCATTACTCGTTCCGACACCATTTGTTCCTTTCGTTCTATTAACCCCTGGTCCGTAGACCTCACACTTCGCCACGCTATGACCATTTCTTTTACACTTGTTGCAAAATTTGGTGCAGAACCCCGAGTGATTCTTTTCACACCTTTGGCATAGCTGCTTCTGATTGTTGTTGTTGTTGCGGTTATTATTGTTGTTGGGATGATTGTTGTAGTTGCTGTTGTTATTATTGTTGTTGTTGTTGGGCCGTTTGTTGTAGTTGCGATTGATGTTGCGATTGTTGGGATAATTGTTGCGATTATTGTTGTAATTGATGTTGTTGTTGTATTGGTGATTCTTATCACCGTTTTCCTCCCACTTTCTTTTGACTTGCTTCACATTGGCCTCTTCAGCAGTCTGTTCTTTAATTCTTTCTTCAATCTGGTTCACGAGTTTGTGAGCCATTCTACATGCCTGTTGTATGGAGGCGGGCTCGTGTGAACTTATATCTTCTTGGATTCTTTCCGGTAATCCTTTCACAAATGCGTCGATCTTCTCTTCCTCATCTTCGAATGCTCCCGGACACAATAGGCACAATTCTGTGAATCGTCTTTCGTACGTGGTAATATCATATCCTTGGGTTCGTAACCCTCTAAGTTCTGTCTTGAGCTTATTGACCTCGGTTCTCGGACGGTACTTCTCGTTCATCAAGTGCTTGAATGCTGACCACGGTAGTGCGTACGCATCGTCTTGTCCCACTTGCTCTAGATAGGTATTCCACCATGTTAACGCAGAACCTGTGAAGGTATGCGTAGCGTACTTCACTTTGTCCTCTTCAGTACACTTACTTATGGCAAACACCGATTCGACCTTCTCGGTCCACCGTTTCAATCCGATCGGTCCTTCGGTTCCATCAAATTCCAAAGGTTTACAGGCAGTGAATTCTTTGTAGGTGCATCCTACACGATTTCCTGTACTGCTAGATCCAAGGTTATTGTTGGTATGTAGCGCAGCCTGTACTGCGGCTATGTTTGAAGCTAGAAAAGTACGGAATTCCTCTTCATTCATATTCACGGTGTGTCGAGTAGTCGGTGCCATTTCCTTCAAAATAGTCAAATGGAACAAGTTAATCATACAGAATATTAAGAGTAGTTAATAGTATTTCGTAGCATAATATGAACTCATTTATAAAAGCTTTTTCTTCATATTAGCATTTTATAAGTTTAAATTCGGGTAGTACTTACCCGTTAAGTTCATACTTAGTAGCTAATATACAATTCAACTACTTCAATTCTATATGAAAAACTGATTATAATAATATTTCGCGTTCAAACTTTTACACAATATTTTAGAAACTTACAATACCGCTTATTTTACATAAAGCATGAAATATAGCACACAATAACTTTGATACAAGATAGTTGTGAAGATAATTCTAGCTAGTACACAAGTCGTTCAGCAAAGGCAATAAAGACACGTAATTCATACGTCCAGAAACAAGTCATGCATTCTGGTTTTACTAGGACTACTTCCCATCCTTGGTCTTGTGCAACATAACCGTTATGGCTGTTGATAAGACAGCGTGTTGTAACATCGTCAAAGGGACGAGGGTTACGTAATGTCCAACAGTCCCGTAATAATCTAAAAACCTCATTTCTTACCCCAATTACCGACTCCGTCACTTGTGGAAACGTTTTGCTTAATAGTTGTAGCCCGATGTTCTTGTTCTCACTTTGGTGAGAAGAGAACATTACTAATCCGTAAGCATAACATGCTTCTTTATGTTTCATGTTAGCCGCTTTTTCTAAATCACGAAGTCCAATATACGGATATATTGAGTCAAAATAATTTCTTAACCCGTTGCGTAAAATAGCATTTGGGTTCCCCGCAATATATGCGTCAAAGTAAACACATCGTAACTTATGGGTTTCCCAATGTGATATCCCCCATCTTTCAAACGAAAGTCTCTTATAAACCAAGACATTCTTGGAACGTTCTTCGAATGTCTTACAAACTGATCTCGCCTTAAATAGTTGTGCCGAGGAATTCTGGCCGACTCTAGACAAGATTTCATCAATCATGTCTCCGGGTAGGTCTCTTAAAATATTGGGTTGTCTATCCATTTTGTGTTTTTATACTGTAAAATAGACAAGAGTTAGATTCATAAAAAAAATATACTTATTAATACAAGCAATTTTTACATATATCATAAAGCATAAGCACACTATATTACATATATTACACCACACGAATACAACTATCTTATTCCGACTCGCTTGTTTCTTCTTCTTCGGTTTTGGTTCGTTTTGCCAAGTTTCTAGGGATATATGATGTTCCCCTAATACGAGCCGTCGTGATCCACATTGGTTTAGAAAAACCTGGTGGTTTAGAGGTTCCCGGGTCATTGTTACAACTTAAGGACTTCGGGGGTTGACGATACATATAAAGTTCATCGGGGTTGGAATTAGATTTCTCTATTTTTATGCCCTTTCCCTTATTATTTTCTTTTACCTTTTTAAATTCAGTTGGGGTAATTTCTATAACATCATCGGAATTCTCGTCGGAATCCGATTCATCGGAGAATTGGTAATCCTCCCAATATTTTGCTTCCTTGGCGGAAACACCATTGACTATAATTAACCTTGGTCGGTTGGTTGAGGATTTTCTTTTACTTAACCGTTTTATTATTTCCCCCACCGGTTCTATTTCTTCATCCGGTACCGATTCTTCTTCCGGTTCCGATTCTTCTTCCGGTTCCGACTCTTCTTCCGGTTCCTCTTCGGGAACTTGTGAATCAGTCCACGAATCATTCCAATTTACATTTGACTCTTCATTATTATTAGGTGAGTCAATGGAACTTGTTCTAGAGGTAGACATCTATCACATAATATCAAACGCGTTAAGAGATTAATATATCACATAATATTCGCATGTTAAAAATATATAGTTTCCAACAAAATTTATTAAGCAATCATTTTTCAAGTAAACACGGTCGAAGTCCAGACTCACTAATGCATCCTAACAAACTCGATAAGACACACTAATGCAAAATTCTGGTTCTCTAAGACCAACGCTCGGATACCAACTGAAATGTCCCGTTCTTATTGATTAAAAACGTTCCATATTAATTGATTTCGTTGCGAGGTTTTGACCTCTATATGAGACGTTTTTCAAAGACTGCATTCATTTTTAAAACAAACCATAACCTTTATTTCATAAATAAAGGTTTAAAAAGCTTTACGTAGATTATCAAATAATGATAATCTAAAATATCTTGTTTACACACGACCATTACATAATGGTTTACAATACAAATATGTTACATCAAAATCAGTTTCTTGAATGCAGTTTTTACACAATATCATACAAACATGGACTCCAAATCTTGTCCTTATTTTAGTATGCAACAGCGGAAGCTCTTAATATTCACCTGAGAATAAACATGCTTTAAACGTCAACAAAAATGTTGGTGAGTTATAGGTTTAACCTATATATATCAAATCGTAACAATAGACCACAAGATTTCATATTTCAATACACATCCCATACATAGAGATAAAAATCATTCATATGGTGAACACCTGGTAACCGACATTAACAAGATGCATATATAAGAATATCCCCATCATTCCGGGACACCCTTCGGATATGATATAAATTTCGAAGTACTAAAGCATCCGGTACTTTGGATGGGGTTTGTTAGGCCCAATAGATCTATCTTTAGGATTCGCGTCAATTAGGGTGTCTGTTCCCTAATTCTTAGATTACCAGACTTAATAAAAAGGGGCATATTCGATTTCGATAATTCAACCATAGAATGTATTTTCACGTACTTGTGTGTATTTTGTAAATCATTTATAAAACCTGCATGTATTCTCATCCCAAAAATATTAGATTTTAAAAGTGGGACTATAACTCATTTTCACAGATTTTTACTTCGTCGGGAAGTTAGACTTGGCCACTGGTTGATTCACGAACCTATAACAATATATACATATATATCAAAGTATGTTCAAAATATATTTACAACACTTTTAATATATTTTGATGTTTTAAGTTTATTAAGTCAGCTGTCCTCGTTAGTAACCTACAACTAGTTGTCCACAGTTAGATGTACAGAAATAAATCGATAAATATTATCTTGAATCAATCCACGACCCAGTGTATACGTATCTCAGTATTGATCACAACTCAAACTATATATATTTTGGAATCAACCTCAACCCTGTATAGCTAACTCCAACATTCACATATAGAGTGTCTATGGTTGTTCCGAAATATATATAGATGTGTCGACATGATAGGTCGAAACATTGTATACGTGTCTATGGTATCTCAAGATTACATAATATACAATACAAGTTGATTAAGTTATGGTTGGAATAGATTTGTTACCAATTTTCACGTAGCTAAAATGAGAAAAATTATCCAATCTTGTTTTACCCATAACTTCTTCATTTTAAATCCGTTTTGAGTGAATCAAATTGCTATGGTTTCATATTGAACTCTATTTTATGAATCTAAACAGAAAAAGTATAGGTTTATAGTCGGAAAAATAAGTTACAAGTCGTTTTTGTAAAGGTAGTCATTTCAGTCGAAAGAACGACGTCTAGATGACCATTTTAGAAAACATACTTCCACTTTGAGTTTAACCATAATTTTTGGATATAGTTTCATGTTCATAATAAAAATCATTTTCTCAGAATAACAACTTTTAAATCAAAGTTTATCATAGTTTTTAATTAACTAACCCAAAACAGCCCGCGGTGTTACTACGACGGCGTAAATCCGGTTTTACGGTGTTTTTCGTGTTTCCAGGTTTTAAATCATTAAGTTAGCATATCATATAGATATAGAACATGTGTTTAGTTGATTTTAAAAGTCAAGTTAGAAGGATTAACTTTTGTTTGCGAACAAGTTTAGAATTAACTAAACTATGTTCTAGTGATTACAAGTTTAAACCTTCGAATAAGATAGCTTTATATGTATGAATCGAATGATGTTATGAACATCATTACTACCTTAAGTTCCTTGGATAAACCTACTGGAAAAGAGAAAAATGGATCTAGCTTCAATGGATCCTTGGATGGCTCGAAGTTCTTGAAGCAGAATCATGACACGAAAACAAGTTCAAGTAAGATCATCACTTGAAATAAGATTGTTATAGTTATAGAAATTGAACCAAAGTTTGAATATGATTATTACCTTGTATTAGAATGATAACCTACTGTAAGAAACAAAGATTTCTTGAGGTTGGATGATCACCTTACAAGATTGGAAGTGAGCTAGCAAACTTGAAAGTATTCTTGATTTTATGAAACTAGAACTTTTGGAATTTATGAAGAACACTTAGAACTTGAAGATAGAACTTGAGATAGATCAATTAGATGAAGAAAATTGAAGAATGAAAGTGTTTGTAGGTGTTTTTGGTCGTTGGTGTATGGATTAGATATAAAGGATATGTAATTTTGTTTTCATGTAAATAAGTCATGAATGATTACTCATATTTTTGTAATTTTATGAGATATTTCATGCTAGTTGCCAAATGATGGTTCCCACATGTGTTAGGTGACTCACATGGGCTGCTAAAAGCTGATCATTGGAGTGTATATACCAATAGTACATACATCTAAAAGCTGTGTATTGTACGAGTACGAATACGGGTGCATACGAGTAGAATTGTTGATGAAACTGAACGAGGATGTAATTGTAAGCATTTTTGTTAAGTAGAAGTATTTTGATAAGTGTCTTGAAGTCTTTCAAAAGTGTATGAATACATATTAAAACACTACATGTATATACATTTTAACTGAGTCGTTAAGTCATCGTTAGTCGTTACATGTAAATGTTGTTTTGAAACCTTTAGGTTAATGATCTTGTTGAATGTTGTTAACCCATTGTTTATTATAACAAATGAGATGTTAAATTGTTATATTATCATGATATTATGATATATAATATATCTCAGTATGATGTATATACAGTTAAATGTCGTTACAACGATAATCGTTACATATATGTCTCATTTCGAAATCATTAAGTTAGTAGTCTTATTTTTACATATGTATTTCATTGTTAATACACTTAATAATATATTTACTTATCATTTAACATAATTAACCAAGTGTATCAATATCTTAATATGATTCATATGTACCTAGTAAGACGTTGTTATAACGATAATCGTTATATATATCGTTTTCGAGTTTCTTAAATTAATAGTCTCATTTTTATGTATATAACTCATTGTTAAAATACCTAATGAGATACATACTTATAATAAAAACATGTTAACTATATATATAACCATATATATGTCATCGTATAGTTTTTACAAGTTTTAACGTTCGTGAATCACCGGTCAACTTGGGTGGTCAATTGTCTATATGAAACATATTTCAATTAATCAAGTCTTAACAAGTTTGATTGCTTAACATGTTGGAAACATTTAATCATGTAAATATCAATCTCAATTAATATATATAAACATGGAAAAGTTCGGGTCACTACAGTACCTACCCGTTAAATAAATTTCGTCCCGAAATTTTAAGCTGTTGAAGGTGTTGACGAATCTTCTGGAAATAGATGCGGGTATTTCTTCTTCATCTGATCTTCACGCTCCCAAGTGAACTCGGGTCCTCTACGAGCATTCCATCGAACCTTAACAATTGGTATCTTGTTTTGCTTAAGTCTTTTAACCTCACGATCCATTATTTCGACGGGTTCTTCGATGAATTGAAGTTTTTCGTTGATTTGGATTTCATCTAACGGAATAGTGAGATCTTCTTTAGCAAAACATTTCTTCAAATTCGAGACGTGGAAAGTGTTATGTACAGCCGCGAGTTGTTGAGGTAACTCAAGTCGGTAAGCTACTGGTCCGACACGATCAATAATCTTGAATGGTCCAATATACCTTGGATTTAATTTCCCTCGTTTACCAAACCGAACAACGCCTTTCCAAGGTGCAACTTTAAGCATGACCATCTCTCCAATTTCAAATTCTATATCTTTTCTTTTAATGTCAGCGTAGCTCTTTTGTCGACTTTGGGCGGTTTTCAACCGTTGTTGAATTTGGATGATCTTCTCGGTAGTTTCTTGTATAATCTCCGGACCCGTAATCTGTCTATCCCCCACTTCACTCCAACAAATCGGAGACCTGCACTTTCTACCATAAAGTGCTTCAAACGGCGCCATCTCAATGCTTGAATGGTAGCTGTTGTTGTAGGAAAATTCTGCTAACGGTAGATGTCGATCCCAACTGTTTCCGAAATCAATAACACATGCTCGTAGCATGTATTCAAGCGTTTGTATTGTCCTTTCGCTCTGCCCATCAGTTTGTGGATGATAGGCAGTACTCATGTATAGACGAGTTCCTAATGCTTGCTGTAATGTCTGCCAGAATCTTGAAATAAATCTACCATCCCTATCAGAGATAATAGAGATTGGTATTCCATGTCTGGAGACGACTTCCTTCAAATACAGTCGTGCTAACTTCTCCATCTTGTCATCTTCTCTTATTGGCAGGAAGTGTGCTGATTTGGTGAGACGATCAACTATTACCCAAATAGTATCAAAACCACTTGCAGTCCTTGGCAATTTAGTGATGAAATCCATGGTAATGTTTTCCCATTTCCATTCCGGGATTTCGGGTTGTTGAAGTAGACCTGATGGTTTCTGATGCTCAGCTTTGACCTTAGAACACGTCAAACATTCTCCTACGTATTTAGCAACATCGGCTTTCATACCCGGCCACCAAAAATGTTTCTTGAGATCCTTGTGCATCTTCCCCGTTCCAGGATGTATTGAGTATCTGGTTTTATGAGCTTCTCTAAGTACCATTTCTCTCATATCTCCAAATTTTGGTACCCAAATCCTTTCAGCCCTATACCGGGTTCCGTCTTCCCGAATATTAAGATGCTTCTCCGATCCTTTGGGTATTTCATCCTTTAAATTTCCCTCTTTTAAAACTCCTTGTTGCGCCTCCTTTATTTGAGTAGTAATGTTATTATGAATCATTATATTCATAGATTTTACTCGAATGGGTTCTCTGTCCTTCCTGCTCAAGGCATCGGCTACCACATTTGCCTTCCCCGGGTGGTAACGAATCTCAAAGTCGTAATCATTCAATAATTCAATCCACCTACGCTGCCTCATATTCAGTTGTTTCTGATTAAATATGTGTTGAAGACTTTTGTGGTCGGTATATATAATACTTTTGACCCCATATAAGTAGTGCCTCCAAGTCTTTAATGCAAAAACAACCGCGCCTAATTCCAAATCATGCGTCGTATAATTTTGTTCGTGAATCTTCAATTGTCTAGACGCATAAGCAATCACATTCGTTCGTTGCATTAATACACAACCGAGACCTTGCTTTGATGCATCACAATAAATCACAAAATCATCATTCCCTTCAGGCAATGACAATATAGGTGCCGTAGTTAGCTTTTTATTTAATAACTGAAACGCTTTCTCTTGTTCATCATTCCATTCAAATTTCTTCCCTTTATGCGTTAATGCAGTCAAGGGTTTTGCTATTCTGGAAAAGTCTTGGATGAACCTTCTGTAGTAACCAGCTAGTCCTAAAAACTGGCGTATGTGTTTCGGAGTTTTCGGGGTTTTCCACTTTTCAACAGTTTCTATCTTTGCCGGATCCACCTTAATACCTTCTTTGTTCACTATGTGACCGAGGAATTGAACTTCTTCCAACCAAAATGCACACTTTGAAAACTTAGCGTACAATTCTTCCTTCCTCAATACTTCTAACACCTTTCTCAAATGTTCACCGTGTTCTTGGTCATTCTTTGAGTAAATAAGTATGTCATCAATGAAAACAATGACAAACTTGTCAAGGTATGGTCCACACACTCGGTTCATAAGGTCCATGAACACAGCTGGTGCATTAGTTAAACCAAATGGCATAACCATAAACTCGTAATGACCGTAACGTGTTCTGAAAGCAGTCTTTGGAATATCATCTTCTTTCACCCGCATTTGATGATACCCGGAACGTAAGTCAATCTTTGAATAAACAGACGAGCCTTGTAGTTGATCAAATAAGTCATCGATTCTCGGTAGTGGGTAGCAGTTTTTGATGGTAAGTTTGTTCAACTCTCGATAGTCGATACACAACCTGAATGTACCATCTTTCTTCTTGACAAACAAAACAGGAGCTCCCCACGGTGATGTGCTTGGTCGAATGAAACCACGCTCTAAAAGTTCTTGTAATTGGCTTTGCAGTTCTTTCATCACTCTGGGTGCGAGTCTGTAAGGAGCACGAGCTATTGGTGCAGCTCCTGGTACAAGATCTATTTGAAATTCAACGGATCGATGTGGGGGTAATCCGGGTAATTCTTTCGGAAATACATCGGGAAATTCTTTTGCAATGGGAACATCATTGATGCTCTTTTCTTCGGTTTGTACTTTCTCGACGTGTGCTAGAACAGCATAGCAACCTTTTCTTATTAGTTTTTGTGCCTTCAAATTACTAATAAGATGTAGCTTCGTGTTGCCCTTTTCTCCGTACACCATTAAGGGTTTTCCTTTTTCTCGTATAATGCGAATTGCATTTTTGTAACAAACGATCTCTGCTTTCACTTCTTTCAACCAGTCCATACCGATTATCACATCAAAACTCCCTAACTCTACTGGTATCAAATCAATCTTAAATGTTTCGCTAACCAGTTTAATTTCTCGATTCCGACATATATTATCTGCTGAAATTAATTTACCATTTGCTAATTCGAGTAAAAATTTACTATCCAAAGGCGTCAATGGACAACTTAATTTAGCACAAAAATCTCTACTCATATAGCTTCTATCCGCACCCGAATCAAATAAAACGTAAGCAGATTTATTGTCAATAAGAAACGTACCCGTAACAAGCTCCGGGTCTTCCTGTGCCTCTGGCGCATTAATATTGAAAACTCTTCCACGGCCTTGTCCATTCGTGTTCTCCTGGTTCGGGCAATTTCTAATAATGTGGCCCGGTTTTCCACATTTATAACAAACTACATTGGCATAACTTGCTCCGACACTACTTGCTCCGCCATTACTCGTTCCGACACCATTTGTTCCTTTCGTTCTATTAACCCCTGGTCCGTAGACCTCACACTTCGCCACGCTATGACCATTTCTTTTACACTTGTTGCAAAATTTGGTGCAGAACCCCGAGTGATTCTTTTCACACCTTTGGCATAGCTGCTTCTGATTGTTGTTGTTGTTGCGGTTATTATTGTTGTTGGGATGATTGTTGTAGTTGCTGTTGTTATTATTGTTGTTATTGTTGGGCCGTTTGTTGTAGTTGCGATTGATGTTGCGATTGTTGGGATAATTGTTGCGATTATTGTTGTAATTGCTGTTGTTGTTGTATTGGTGATTCTTATCACCATTTTCCTCCCACTTTCTTTTGACTTGCTTCACATTGGCCTCTTCAGCAGTCTGTTCTTTAATTCTTTCTTCAATCTGGTTCACGAGTTTGTGAGCCATTCTACATGCCTGTTGTATGGAGGCGGGCTCGTGTGAACTTATATCTTCTTGGATTCTTTCCGGTAATCCTTTCACAAATGCGTCGATCTTCTGGAAATAAATGCGGGTATTTCTTCTTCATCTGATCTTCATGCTCCCAGGTGAACTCGGGTCCTCTACAAGCATTCCATCGAACCTTAACAATCGGTATCTTGTTTTGTTTAAGTCTCTTAACCTCACGATCCATTATTTCGACGGGTTCTTCAATGAATTGAAGTTTCTCATTGATTTGGATTTCGTCCAACGGAATAGTGAGATCTTCTTTAGCAAAACATTTCTTCAAATTTGAGACGTGGAAAGTGTTATGTACAGCCGCGAGTTGTTGAGGTAGCTCCAGTTGGTAAGCTACTGGTCCGACACGATCTATAATCTTGAATGGTCTAATGTACCTTGGATTTAGTTTCCCCCGTTTACCAAATCGAACGACGCCTTTCCAAGGTGAAACCTTAAGCATGACCATTTCTCCAATTTCAAACTCTATATCTTTTCTTTTACTGTCCGCGTAGCTCTTTTGTCGACTCTGGGCGGTTTTCAATCTTTGTTGAATTTGGATGATTTTCTCAGTAGTTTCTTGTATTATCTCCGAACCCGTAATCTGTCTATCCCCCACTTCACTCCAACAAATCGGAGACCTGCACTTTCTACCATAAAGTGCTTCAAACGGCGCCATCTCAATGCTTGAATGGTAGCTGTTGTTGTAGGAAATTTCTGCTAACGGTAGATGTCGATCCCAACTGTTTCCGAAATCAATAACACAAGCTCGTAGCATGTCTTCAAGCGTTTGTATTGTCCTTTCACTCTGCCCATCAGTTTGTGGATGATAGGCAGTACTCATGTCTAGACGCGTTCCCAATGCTTGCTGTAATGTCTGCCAGAATCTTGAAATAAATCTGCCATCCCTATCAGAGATAATAGAGATTGGTATTCCATGTCTGGAGACGACTTCCTTCAAATACAGTCGTGCTAACTTCTCCATCTTGTCATCTTCTCTTATTGGCAGGAAGTGTGCTGACTCGGTGAGACGATCAACTATTACCCAAATAGTATCATAACCACTTGCAGTCCTTGGCAATTTAGTAATAAAATCCATGGTAATGTTTTCCCATTTCCATTCCGGGATTTCAGGTTGTTGTAGTAGACCTGATGGTTTCTGATGTTCAGCTTTGACCTTAGAACACGTCAAACATTCTCCTACATATTTAGCAATATCGGCTTTCATACCTGGCCACCAAAAATGTTTCTTAAGATCCTTGTACATCTTCCCCGTTCCAGGATGTATTGAGTATCTGGTTTTATGAGCTTCTCTAAGTACCATTTCTCTCATATCTCCAAATTTTGGTACCCAAATTCTTTCAGCCCTATACCGGGTTCCGTCTTCCCGAATATTAAGATGCTTCTCCGATCCTTTGGGTATTTCATCCTTTAAATTTCCCTCTTTTAAAACTCCTTGTTGCGCCTCCTTTATTTGAGTAGTAAGGTTAGTGTGAATCATTATATTCATAGATTTTACTCGAATGGGTTCTCTGTCCTTTCTGCTCAAGGCGTCGGCTACCACATTTGCCTTCCCCGGGTGGTAACGAATCTCAATGTCGTAATCATTCAACAATTCAATCCACCTACGCTGCCTCATATTCAGTTGTTTCTGATTAAATATGTGTTGAAGACTTTTGTGGTCGGTATATATAATACTTTTGACCCCATATAAGTAGTGCCTCCAAGTCTTTAATGCAAAAACAACCGCGCCTAATTCCAAATCATGCGTCGTATAATTTTGCTCGTGAATCTTCAATTGTCTAGACGCATAAGCAATCACCTTCGTCCATTGCATTAATACACAATCGAGACCTTGCTTTGATGCGTCACAATAAATCATAAAATCATCATTCCTTTCAGGCAATGAAAATATAGGTGCCGTAGTTAGCTTTTTCTTCAATAATTGAAATGCCTTCTCTTGTTCATCCTTCCATTCAAATTTCTTCCCTTTATGCGTTAATGCAGTCAAGGGTTTTGCTATTTTGGAGAAATCTTGGATGAATCTTCTGTAGTAACCAGCCAATCCTAAAAATTGACGTATATGATTCGGAGTTTTTGGGGTTTCCCACTTTTCAACAGTTTTGATCTTTGCCGGGTCCACCTGGATACCTTCTTTGTTCACTATGTGACCGAGGAATTGAACTTCTTCCAACCAAAATACACACTTTGAAAACTTAGCGTACAGTTTTTCTTTCCTCAATACTTCTAGCACTTTTCTCAAATGTTCTTCGTGCTCTTGATCATTCTTTAAGTAAATAAGTATGTCATCGATGAAAACAATGACAAACTTGTCAAGATATGGCCCATACACTCGGTTCATAAGGTCCATGAACACAGCTGGTGCGTTAGTCAATCCAAACGGCATAACCATAAACTCGTAATGACCATAACGCGTCCTAAAAGCAATTTTTGGAATATCATCCTCCTTTACTCACATTTGATGATATCCAGAACATAAATCGATCTTCGAATAAACCGACGAGCCTTGTAGTTGATCAAATAAGTCGTCAATTCTCGGCAGTGGATAACGGTTTTTGATGGTAAGTTTGTTCAACTCTCTGTAGTCAATACACAACCTAAATGTACCATCCTTCTTCTTGACAAACAAAACAGGAGCTCCCCATGGTGATGTGCTTGGTCGAATTAAACCACGTTCTAATAGTTCTTGCAGTTGGCTTTGCAGTTCTTTCATCTTGCTGGGTGCGAGTCTATAAGGAGCACGAGCTATTGGTGCAGCTCCTGGTACAAGATCTATTTGAAATTCAACAGATCGATGTGGAGGTAGTCCCGGTAATTCTTTCGGAAATACATCGGGAAATTCTTTTGCGACGGGAACATCATTGATGCTCTTTTCTTCAGTTTGTACTTTCTCGACGTGTGCTAGAACAGCATAGCAACCTTTTCTTATTAGTTTTTGTGCCTTCAAATTACTAATAAGATGTAGCTTCATGTTGCCCTTTTCTCCGTACACCATTAAGGGTTCTCCTTCTTCTCGTACAATGCGAATTGCATTTTTATAACATACGATCTCTGCTTTCACCTTCTTCAGCCAGTTCATGCCAACTATTACATCAAAACTCCCTAACTCTACTGGTATCAAATCAATCTTAAGTATTTCGCTACCCAGTTTAATTTCTCGATTCCGGCATATATTATCTGCTGAAATTAATTTACCGTTTGCTAATTCGAGTAAAAATTTACTATCCAACGGCGTCAATGGACAACTTAATTTAGCACAAAAATCTCTACTCATATAGCTTCTATCCGTACCCGAATCAAATAAAACGTAAGCAGATTTATTGTCAATAAGAAACATACCCGTAACAAGCTCCGGGTCTTCCTGTGCCTCTGCTGCATTAATATTGAAAACTCTTCCGCGGCCTTGTCCATTCGTGTTCTCCTGGTTCGGGCAATTTCTAATAATGTGGCCCGGTTTTCCACATTTATAACAAACTACATTGGCATAACTTGCTCCGACACTACTTGCTCCGCCATTACTCGTTCTGACACCATTTGTTCCTTTCGTTCTGTTAACCCCTGGTCCATAGACCTCACAATTCGCCGCGCTATGACCATTTCTTTTACACTTGTTGCAAAATTTGGTGCAGAACCCCGAGTGATACTTTTCACACCTTTGGCATAGCTGCTTCTGATTGTTGTTGTTGTTGCGGTTGTTATTATTATTGGGATGATTGTTGTAGTTGCTGTTGTTATTGTTGTTGTTGTTGTTGTTGGGCCGTTTGTTGTAGTTGCGATTGATGTTGCGATTGTTGGGATAATTGTTGCGATTATTGTTGTAATTGTTGTTGTTGTTGTATTGGTGATTCTTATCACCGTTTTCCTCCCACTTTCTTTTGACTTGCTTCACATTGGCCTCTTCAGCAGTCTGTTCTTTAATTCTTTCTTCAATCTGGTTCACTAGTTTGTGAGCCATTCTACATGCCTGTTGTATGGAGGCGGGCTCGTGTGAACTTATATCTTCTTGGATTCTTTCCGATAATCCTTTCACAAACGCGTCGATCTTCTCTTCCTCATCTTCGAACGCTCCCGGACACAATAGGCACAATTCTGTGAATCGTCTTTCGTACGTGGTAATATCAAATCCTTGGGTTCGTAACCCTCTAAGTTCTGTCTTGAGCTTATTGACCTCGGTTCTGAGACGGTACTTCTCGTTCATCAAGTGCTTGAATGCTGACCACGGGAGTGCGTACGCATCATTTTGTCCCACTTGCTCTAGATAGGTATTCCAACATGTTAACGCAGAACCTGTGAAGGTATGCGTAGCGTACTTCACTTTGTCCTCTTCAGTACACTTACTTATGGCAAACACCGATTCGACCTTCTCGGTCCACCGTTTCAATCCGATCGGTCCTTCGGTTCCATCAAATTCCAAAGGTTTGCAGGCAGTGAATTCTTTGTAGGTGCATCCTACACGATTTCCTGTACTGCTAGATCCAAGGTTATTGTTGGTATGTAGCGCAGCCTGTACTGCGGCTATGTTTGAAGCTAGAAAAGTACGGAATTCCTCTTCATTCATATTCACGGTGTGTCAAGTAGTCGGTGCCATTTCCTTCAAAATAGTCTAATGGAACAAGTTAATCATAGAGAATATTAAGAGTAGTTAATAGTATTTCGTAGCATAATATGAACTCATTTATAAAAGCTTTTTCTTCATATTAGCGTTTTATAAGTTTAAATTCGGGTAGTACCTACCCGTTAAGTTCATACTTAGTAGCTAATATACAATTCAACTACTACAATTCTATATGAAAAACTGATTATAATAATATTTCGCGTTCAAACTTTTATACAATATTTTACAAACTTACAATACCGCTTATTTTACATAAAGCATGAAATATAGCACACAATAACTTTGATACAAGATAGTTGTGAAGATAATTCTAGCTAGTACACAAGTCGTTCAGCAAAGGCAATAAAGACACGTAATTCATACGTCCAGAAACAAGTCACGCATTCTGGTTTTACTAGGACTACTTCCCATCCTTGGTCTTGTGGAACATAACCGTTATGGCCGTTGATAAGACAACGTGTTGTAACGTCGTCAAAGGGACGAGGGTTACGTAATGACCAACAGTCTCGTAATAATCTAAAAACCTCATTTCTTACCCCAATTACTGACTCCGTCACTTGTGGGAACGTTTTTTTAATAGTTGTAGCCCGATGTTCTTTTTCTCACTTTGGTGAGAAGCGAACATTACTAACCCTTAAGCATAGCATGCTTCTTTATGTTGCATGTTATCCGCTTTTTCTAAATCATGAAGTCCTATATTCGGATACATTGAGTCAAAATAATTTCTTAACCCGTTGCGTAAAATAGCATTTGGGTTCCCCGCAATATATGCGTCAAAGTAAACACATCGTAACTTATGGGTTTCCCAATGTGATATCCCCCATCTTTCAAACGAAAGTCTCTTATAAACCAAGACATTCTTGGAACATTCTTCGAATGTCTTACAAACTGATTTCGCCGTAAATAGTTGTGCCTAAGAATTCTGACCGACTCTAGACAAGATTTCATCAATCATGTCTCCGGGTAGGTCTCTTAAAATATTGGGTTGTCTATCCATTTTGTGTTTTTATACTGTAAAATAGACAAGAGTTACATTCATAAAAAAAATACTTATTAATACAAGCAATTTTTACATATATCATAAAGCATAAGCACACTATATTACATATATTACACCACACGAATACAACTATCTTATTCCGACTCGCTCATTTCTTCTTCTTCGGTTTTGGTTCGTTTTGGCAAGTTTCTAGGGATATATGATATTCCCCTAATACGAGCTGTCGTTTTCCACAACGGTTTAGAAAAACCTGGTGGTTTAGAGGTTCCCGGGTCATTGTTACAACTTAAATGCTTCGGGAGTTGACGATACATATAAAGTTAATCGGGGTTGGAATTAGATTTCTCTATTTTTATGCCCTTTCCCTTATTATTTTCTTTTTCCTTTTTAAATTCAGTTGGGGTAATTTCTATAACATCATCGGAATTCTCGTCGGAATCCGATTCATCGGAGAATTGGTAATCCTCCCAATATTTTGCTTCCTTGGCGGAAACACCATTGACCATAATTAACCTTGATCGGTTGGTTGAGGATTTTCTTTTACTTAACCGTTTTATTATTTTCCCCACCGGTTCTATTTCCTCCTCCGGTTCCTCCTCTTCCGGTTCTGATTCTTTTTCCGGTTCTGATTCTTCTTCTGGTTCTTCTTCGGGAACTTGTGAATCAGTCCAATATATATTCGACTCTTTGTTATTATTAGGTGAGTCAATGGGATTTGTGCTAGAGGTAGACATCTATCACATAATATCACACATCTTAAGAGATTAATATATCACATAATATATACATGTTAATAATATATAGTTTCCAACAAAAATGTTAAGCAATCATTTTTAAAGAAAACACGGTCGAAGTCCAGACTCATTAATGCATCCTAACAAACTCGATAAGACACACTAATGCAAATTTCTGGTTCTCTAAGACCAACGCTCGGATACCAACTGAAATGTCCCATTCTTATTGATTAAAAACGTTCCATATTAATTGATTTCGTTGCGAGGTTTTGACCTCTATATGAGACGTTTTTCAAAGACTGCATTCATTTTAAAACAAACCATAACCTTTATTTCATAAATAAAGGTTTAAAAAGCTTTACGTAGATTATCAAATAATGATAATCTAAAATATCCTGTTTACACACGACCATTACATAATGGTTTACAATACAAATATGTTACATCGAAATCAGTTTCTTGAATGCAGTTTTTACACAATATCATACAAACATGGACTCCAAATCTTGTCCTTATTTTAATATGCAACAGCAGAAGCTCTTAGTATTCACCTGAGAATAAACATGCTTTAAACGTCAACAAAAATGTTGGTGAGTTATAGGTTTAACCTATATATATCAAATCATAACAATAGACCACAAGATTTCATATTTCAATACATATCCCATACATAGAGATAAAAATCATTCATATGGTGGACACCTGGTAACCTACATTAACAAGATGCATATATAAGAATATCCCCATCATTCCGGGACACCCTTCGGATATGATATAAATTTTGAAGTACTAAAGCATCCGGTACTTTGGATGGGGTTTGTTAGGCCCAATAGATCTATCTTTAGGATTCGCGTCAATTAGGGTGTCTGTTCCCTAATTCTTAGATTACCAGACTTAATAAAAAGGGGCATATTCGATTTCGATAATTCAACCATAGAATGTAGTTTCACGTACTTGTGTCTATTTTGTAAATCATTTATAAAACCTGCATGTATTCTCATCCCAAAAATATTAGATTTTAAAAGTGGGACTATAACTCACTTTCACAGATTTTTACTTCGTCGGGAAGTAAGACTTGACCACTGGTTGATTCACGAACCTATAACAATATATACATATATATCAAAGTATGTTCAAAATATATTTATAACACTTTTAATATATTTTGATGTTTTAAGTTTATTAAGTAAGCTGTCCTCGTTAGTAACCTACAACTAGTTGTCCACAGTTAGATGTACAGAAATAAATCGATAAATATTATCTTGAATCAATCCACGACCCAGTGTATACGTATCTCAGTATTGATCACAACTCAAACTATATATATTTTGGAATCAACCTCAACCCTGTATAGCTAACTCCAACATTCACATATAGAGTGTCTATGGTTGTTCCGAAATATATATAGATGTGTCGACATGATAGGTCGAAACATTGTATACGTGTCTATGGTATCTCAAGATTACATAATATACAATACAAGTTGATTAAGTTATGGTTGGAATAGATTTGTTACCAATTTTCACGTAGCTAAAATGAGAAAAATTATCCAATCTTGTTTTACCCATAACTTCTTCATTTTAAATCCGTTTTGAGTGAATCAAATTGCTATGGTTTCATATTGAACTCTATTTTATGAATCTAAACAGAAAAAGTAAAGGTTTATAGTCAGAAAAATAAGTTACAAGTCATTTTTGTAAAGGTAGTCATTTAAGTCGAAAGAACGACGTCTAGATGACCATTTTAGAAAACATACTTCCACTTTGAGTTTAACCATAATTTTTGGATTTAGTTTCATGTTCATAATAAAAATAATTTTCCCGGAATAACAACTTTTAAATCAAAGTTTATCATAGTTTTTAATTAACTAACCCAAAACAGCCCGCGGTGTTACTACGACGGCGTAAATCCGATTTTACGGTGTTTTTCGTGTTTCCAGGTTTTAAATCATTAAGTTAGCATATCATACAGATATAGAACATGTGTTTAGTTGATTTTAAAAGTCAAGTTAGAAGGATTAACTTTTATTTGCGAACAAGTTTAGAATTAACTAAACTATGTTCTAGTGATTACAAGTTTAAACCTTCGAATAAGATAGCTTTATATGTATGAATAGAATGATGTTATGAACATCATTACTACCTCAAGTTCCTTGGATAAACCTACTGGAAATGAGAAAAATAGATCTAGCTTCAAAGGATCCTTGGATGGCTTGAAAGTTCTTGAAGCAGAATCATGACACGAAAACAATTTCAAGTAAGATTTCCACTCGAAATAAGATTGTTATAGTTATAGGAATTGAATTAAAGTTTGAATATGATTATTACCTTGTATTAGAAAGATAACCTACTGTAAGTAACAAAGGTTTCTTGATCTTGGATGATTACTTAGAATGGATTTAGAAAACTTGGAAGTAAACTTGCAATCTTGGAAGTATTCTTGATTTTATGAAACTAGAACTTTTGGAATTTATGAAGAACACTTAGTACTTGAAGATAGAACTTGAGAGAGATCAATTAGATGAAGAAAATTGAAGAATTAAAGTGTTTGTAGGTGTTTTTGGTCGTTGGTGTGTGGATTAGATATAAAGGATATGTAATTTTATTTTCATGTAAATAAGTCATGAATGATTACTCATATTTTTGTAATTTTATGAGATATTTTATGCTAGTTGCCAAATGATGGTTCCCATATATGTTAGGTGACTCACATGGGCTGCTAAGAGCTGATCATTGGAGTGTATATACCAATAGTACATACATCTAAAAGCTGTGTATTGTACGAGTACGAATACGGGTGCATACGAGTAGAATTGTTGATGAAACTGAACGAGGATGTAATTGTAATAATTTTTGTTAAGTAGAAGTATTTTGATAAGTGTCTTGAAGTCTTTCAAAAGTGTATGAATACATATTAAAACACTACATGTATATACATTTTAACTGAGTCGTTAAGTCATCGTTAGTCGTTACATGTAAATGTTGTTTTGAAACCTTTAGGTTAACGACCTTGTTGAATATTGTTAACCCATTATTTATTATAACAAATGAGATGTTAAATTGTTATATTATCATGATATTATGATATATAATATATCTTAGTATGATATATATACAGTTAAATGTCGTTACAACGATAATCGTTACATATATGTCTCGTTTCGAAATCATTAAGTTAGTAGTCTTATTTTTACATATGTATTTCATTGTTAATACACTTAATAATATATTTACTTATCATTTAACATAATTAACCAAGTGTATCAATATCTTAATATGATTCATATGTACCTAGTAAGACGTTGTTATAACGATAATCGTTATATATATCGTTTTCGAGTTTCTTAAATTAATAGTCTCATTTTTATGTATATAACTCATTGCTAAAATACCTAATGAGATACATACTTAT
Source organism: Rutidosis leptorrhynchoides (assembly GCF_046630445.1). NCBI lineage: Eukaryota > Viridiplantae > Streptophyta > Magnoliopsida > Asterales > Asteraceae > Rutidosis > Rutidosis leptorrhynchoides. The sequence goes on along the minus strand of NC_092340.1, from coordinate 102,227,858 downwards.
AATAAAATCATTTTAACTATATATATAACCATATATATGTCATCGTATAGTTTTTACAAGTTTTAACGTTCGTGAATCACCGGTCAACTTGGGTGGTCAATTGTCTATATGAAACCTATTTCAATTAATCAAGTCTTAACAAGTTTGATTGCTTAACATGTTGGAAACACTTAATCATGTAAATAACAATTTCATTTAATATATATATAAACATGGAAAAGTTCGGGTCACTACAGAAAGGTTGCTGAATACTTTGAGTATGTGTTTAAGAGTGAGTTAAAATGAAGATGTAAATGAAATGAGATGTGTATATATACACATACATACATACATACATACATGAATATAGATATAGATATATGATATGTATTGTTTGGTTTTGTTACAAATAAGTCATGGTTAATGACAAAGGATGGTTCCCACAAGTCTCCATCATGTTTATACATGTCTAACAACTGATTGAGGGCCGTTAAAATCAATGATTTGGTATGTATATACCAATAGTAAATACGTTTAGAAGCTAGGTATGATACGGGTATAAATACCGAATGAATACGAGTAGAATTCTTGATAGAATTGAATGAGATTATGAGTATAGCTATCTTTATTGAGTATAATTATGTTGATATATGTATTTAAGTCTTTCAAAAGTGTATTAATCTATATTAATACAATACATATATATACATTTTAATTTAGAAGTTATTACAACGTTAATCATTATATATATGTATATAGTCTTGAAGTCTTTAAGTTAGTAATCTCATTTTATGTATATAACCAATTGTTATTATATATAATGAGATGCTTAAATATCATTTTAACAAATCATAAGTATATATATATATATATATATATATATATATATATATATATATATATATATATATATATATATATATCCCTATATATATCATTATATAATTATTTCAAATTATGACGTTCGTGAATCGTCAGATAGACTGGGTGGCCAAACGTTTGTATAAAATTCATTTCAAATAACCAATTCTTAATGAGTTTGATTGCTTAACATGTTGGAAACATTAATTATGTAAATATTAATCTTCAATATATTAGCGGAAAAATCCGGGTCGTTACATTACACACCCGTTAAATTAAATTTCGTCCCGAAATTTAGAATAGTACCTAGTTAACGTGCGATATCGGAAAACAAATGTGGGTACTTCAGCTTCATTTGGTCTTCTCGTTCCCAAGTGAATTCAGGTCCTCTACGAGCATTCCACTGAACTTTAACGATTGGTATCTTACTTTGTTTGAGTTGTTTGACCTCACGATCCATAATTTCGACGGGTTCTTCGACGAAATTTAGTTTCTCGTCAATCTTAATTTCGTCTAAAGGGATAATGAGATCTTCGGTAGCTAGGCATTTCTTCAGGTTCGAAACATGGAAGGTGTTGTGAATATTTTCTAATTGTGGAGGTAGTTCAAGTCGATAGGCCACCGGCCCAATGCGTTTTTCGATTTTGAATGGCCCAATGTATCTTGGGCTCAATTTCCCTCGCTTTCCAAAACGAATAACACCTTTCCAAGGTGATACCTTAAGCATAACCATATCACCCTCCTCAAACTCTAAAGGTTTCCTTCTAACATCCGCGTAGCTCTTTTGCCGACTCCGGGCTGTTTTCAATCATTGCTGAATCTGAATGACCTTGTCGGTAGTTTCCTGGATAATTTCCGTACCTGTAATCTGTTTTCCCCCCACATCACTCCAACAAATCGGAGACCTGCACTTCCTCCCATAAAGTGCCTCGAATTGTGCTGCCTCAATTCTAGAATGATAGCTGTTGTTGTAGGAAAACTCAGCTAATGGTAGATGTCGATCCCAACTGCTTCCAAAATCAATAACACATGCTCGTAGCATGTCTTCGAGTGTCTGAATCGTCCTTTCACTCTGCCCATCAGTTTGTGGATGATAGGCAGTACTTAAATCTAGACGAGTTCCCAACGCTTCGTGTAATGCCTGCCAAAATCTGGAAGTAAATCTGCTATCTCGATCAGAGATAATAGAGATTGGTATACCATGTCTAGAAACAACTTCTTTCAGATATAATCGTGCTAATTTCTCTATATCATCCTCTTCTTTTATTGGCAGAAAGTGTGTTGACTTAGTAAGATGATCGACTATTACCCAAATCATATCATTACCACCTGCGGTTCTCGGTAACTTAGTAATGAAATCCATGGTAATATTTTCCCATTTCCATTCTGGGATTTCAGGTTGTTGGAGTAGATCCGATGGTTTCTGATGCTCTGCTTTGACTTTAGAACAAGTCAAACATGCTCCTACATATATGGCTATATCGGCCTTCATTCCTGGCCACCAAAAGTTTCTCTTGAGATCTTGGTACATTTTCTCCGCTCCGGGATGTATTGAATATCTGGTTTTATGTTCTTCATCTAGTACCACTTTCCTCAAATCTCCATTCTTTGGTACCCAAATTCTTTCAGCTAAATACCTGGTTCCGTCTTCCCGAATATTAATCTGTTTTTCTAACCTTTTAGGTATTTCCCTTCCAAAAATTCCTTCCTTCAAAACCTCCTGTTGTGCCTCTTTTATTCGAGTAGTAAGATTAGTATGAATAATCATGTTCATAGATTTTACTCGAATAGGTTCTATTTCCTTTCGACTCAAGGCATCGGCTACCCCATTTGCTTTCCCCGGGTGGTAACGGATTTCACAATCATAATCATTTAGTAGCTCAACCCACCTACACTGCCTCATATTTAGTTGCTTTTGATTTAAAATATGTTGGAGACTTTTGTGGTCAGTGTATATGATGAACTTGACCCCATATAGATAATGTCTCCACATCTTTAATGCAAAAACAACGTCGCCCAATTTCAGATCGTGTGTGGTGTAGTTTTGTTCATGAATTTTGAGTTGTCGAGAAGCATATGCAATCACCTTCTTCCGTTGCATAAGAACACACCCAAAACCCATTCTTGATGCGTCGCAGTAGATAACAAAATCTTCCATTCCGTCAGGTAACGATAAAATAGGTGCCGTATTCAACTTCTTTTTCAACAATTGGAAGGCACCCTCTTGTTCGGAAGTCCATTCATACTTCTTCCCCTTATGTGTCAATGCGGTTAAAGGTTTGGCTACTCGGGAGAAATCTTGAATAAATCTCCTATAATAACCGGCTAAACCCAAAAATTGACGTATTTGCGTTGGAGTTTTCGGGGTTTCCCAATTTTTGATGGCTTCGATCTTGGCGGGATCAACTTTGATTCTATTACTAGTGACTACGTGGCCAAGAAATTGTACTTCATTAAACCAAAAAGCACATTTAGAGAACTTAGCATAAAGTTGTTCTTTTCTTAACAACTCTAACACAAGTCTCAAGTGTTGTTCGTGTTCTTGGTTATTCTTCGAATAGATAAGGATGTCATCAATAAAGACAATAACAAACTTATCTAAATATGGACTACATACTCGGTGCATGAGGTGCATGAAAACTGCGGGTGCATTGGTTAAACCGAATGGCATAACCATGAATTCGTAGTGGCCATAACGAGTTCTGAAGGCTGTTTTCGATATATCGGCTTCTTTAACCCTTAGTTGATGATAACCCGACCTTAGGTCGATTTTGGAGTATACGCTCGAACCCTGGAGTTGATCGAATAGGTCATGGATTTAGGGTAAAGGGTATCGATTTTTTAATGGTGACTTTGTTCAGCTCACGGTAATCAATACACATGCGAAAAGATCCATCTTTCTTTTTAACGAACAAAATTGGAGCTCCCCATGGTGACGTACTCGGTCGGATGAAACCACGTTCTAATAATTCTTGTAGCTGACTTTGTAATTCTTTCATTTTGGTGGGCGCAAGTCTATATGGAGCACGAGCTATTGGTGCCGCTCCTGGTACAAGATCTATTTGGAATTCAATGGATCGGTGTGGAGGTAGTCCCGGTAATTCGTCCGGAAACACCTCAGGAAATTCTCTTGCAACGGGAACGTCATCGATTTTCTTTTCTTCTTTTTCAACCTTCTCGACGTGTGCTAGTATGGCATAGCAACCTTTTCTTATTAGTTTGCGCGCCTTCAAACTACTAATAAGATTTAATTTAGCATTACCCTTTTCTCCGTACACCATTAAGGGTAATCCGTCTTCTCTCGGAATGCGAATCTCCTTCTCATGACAAACAACTTTGGCTTTCACCTTGGACATCCAGTCCATTCCAATAATTACGTCGAAGCTTCCCAATTCCACCGGTATTAAATCAATTGCAAACGTTTCGCTAACTAAACTAATTTTTCAATTTCGGCAAATTTTATCAACCTTAATTAGTTTACCGTTTGCTACTTCAACTATACACTTTTTATCCAAAGGCATTAACGGGCAATTTAATTTGGCACAAAATTCTCTACTCATATAACTTCTATCGGCACCCGAATCAAATAAAACATAAGTAGGTGTATTGTTGATAAGAAACGTACCCGTAACAAGTTCCGGGTCTTCCTGTGCTTTCTCCCCATTAATGTTGAAAGCTCTCCCACGGCCTTGCCTATTTCCATTCCGGCACTGGTTTATGGTATGGCCAGGTTTTCCACATCCATAGCAAACAAAGCCGTTATTATTTGTTCCGGCGTTATTTGCTCCTCTGTTTCTATTTTGTCCGTAGACTTCACACTTTGCCGCAATATGGCCATTCCTATTGCACTTGGTACATAATTCTCTACAAAACCATTCCGGATGAAATGTATCACACCTTGGGCATATAGTCCTTTGCTTTTTGTTGTCGTTGTTGTTGTTGTTAGGGTTATTGTTGTTGAGACATTTTTTGTTGTTATTGTTGTGATTGGGATTGTTGTTGTTGTTATTATTATTGGGATGGTTGTTGCGGTTATTGTTGCGATTATTGTTGTTGTTGGGGTGGTTGCGATTGTTGTTGTAATTGTTGTTTTGATTGTTGTTGTTGTACTGTTGACCCTGATCACCGCTTTCCTCCTACTTTCTTTTCCCTCTTGCTTTCTGCATTGTTGCAGGGTCGTTAGCACCAACATGCTCTTGGATTTATTCCGGCAACCCTTTTATGAATGCTTCAATTTTTGCTTCTTCGTCCTCAAATGCTCCAGGACACATTAAAGCCAGTTCATTGAAACGTCGCTCGTAGGTAGTGACATCTAACCCTTGGGTTGTCAGTGCTTTAAGCTCTGCCTTGAGCTTGTTGATTTCGGTTCTGGGACAGTACTCTTCCGTCATCATGTGCTTGAAAGCGGACCATGGAAGTGCGTATGCGGTATTCTGTCCTACGTAATCCATGTAGGTATTCCACCATGTCAAAGCAGTACCCCTGAAAGTATGTGTGGCATACTTAACTTTATCCTCTTCTGCGTAGTTGCTGATTGCGAACACAGCTTCAACCTTCTCTGTCCACCGCTTTAGTCTAACGGGTCCTTCGGTTCCTTCAAACTCATTGGGTTTGCAGGCCATAAAAGATTTGTAGGAACATCCTATCCGGTTGCCATTGTTTCCCTCACTGCTGGAACCCGATTGGTTATTGTTGTTCATTGCATTCACCACTGCAGCCACATTTGCAGCGAAAGCTTGAAGTTCTTCTGTGTTCAATTGTTGTTGTCTAGTAGCTGGAGGAGCCATTTCCTTCAAAAATAGCCGAATGAGTTAATCATATAGAATTTTTAGAAGTAGCCAAAAAGTATTTTGTAGCTTAATATGAACTTATTATTATAAAAGCCTTTTCTTCATATTAGCGTTTTATAACTGTAATAATGTTCATACTTAGCAGCTAACACACAAATTAACTACTAAAATTCTAATATGAAAAACTATGGTAAGTTATTACGTTACTACATAATAATAAGTTGTAATAACAATAATAAACCTTCCATGCTTATTCTTATTATTATACAATCATAAGGAAAATCACATTGCGGATTTTCTTACAAACTTAAACACACAATATAATACATATTTCACAATGCATGAAATACAGAATAGCTGCCGATGGTTCAAGAACAGCGAGATTTCTTAGATGTTGACGTTGTTTCTTTCTCGGCCATACGTTTGGATTTTCGTTTGGATAGTTCTTTTTCCAATTCCTCCCAATTGGTTCTTTCGGCTAATTGTTTGGGAGCAAAACTAACAGTCGTTATACGATCGGTCATTTTATAAACTGGTCTCTTAGGTGGTTCAGGTGGATGATCACAAACATTTTGGGTCATAATAGGTTCATCGGGTTTGGGATCGGGTATAACAGCCAAAGATTTTCCCAAATCACGTTGTGGTTTGGTAATTTCCACAACTTCTTCAGGATCCTCTTCTACGGGTTCCTCTTCGGGATCTTCTTCTGGATCCTCTTCTGGAACCTCTACTGGCAATTGTGAATCTTCCCAATTTTCTCAACAATTTTCCACTTTAATGGTAGCATCAAAAGTTAACTTTTCCGTTAGTTCATAAGTCGTATGCTTTGACTCAGCCTCCGAATCACTTGATAAGTAAATGAAATCTAAATCACTAGAGATGCTTATATGATCGGATGAAGTCATCTATCACATAATAGCAGGCATGTTAAGAGAATGATATATCTCATAATATTTATATGTTAATAATCTTATGTTTCCAACAATTAGATTAAGCAATCATTTTTAAAACAATTACGGTCGAAGTCCAGACTCACTAATGCATCAAAAATCAGTTAGACACACTAATGAAAAATTTTCTGATTCTCTAAGACCAACGCTCGGATACCAACTGAAATGCCCCGTTCATATTAGTTATAAATGTTTCATATTAATTGGTTTCTTTGCGAGTTTTGACCTCTATATGAGACGTTTTTCAAATCTTGCATTCGTTTTTAAAAACAACCATAACCTTTATTATTGAATAAAGGTCTTAATGACATAATTTAGATTGTCTATCAAAGACAATCTACTCAAATAAATAAGTTTTTACACAACCCATTACAACATGATCAAATATATTACAACAAACACTCCGAATGCAAGTTTAAACAATATAAACAATTATGCCGACTCCAAATCTTGACCTTGGGATGGCATACGACAACGGAAGCGTTTTTAATATTCACCTGAGAAATAACATGCTTAAAACGTCAACAAAAATGTTGGTGAGTCATAGGTTTAATTTCTATATAATAATCATAATATTTAATAAGCCACAAGATTTTATTTAATTAAATGTGCAGGATCATTACAACTGCAAAAATCATTCATATGATGAGTTGCCTGGTAACCGACCTTAACATAGAGCACTTAAGATATCTGGCATCATACATTCTATTATTCAAATGTATGACAAGAACCCTTCGAAGTACTAAAACATTTCCACTATTAGAAAATGGGGGTGGTTGGTGCCCGTAGATCTACCTTTAGGATTTGCGTCAATTAGTGTTTTTCACTAATTCTTAGGTTACCAAGCATAATAATAATAATAAGTACAGATATCCGGTATAACAAAACAATCATAGAATGTAGTTTCATGAACTTGTGCTTATTTTGTAAAACATTTATAAATTTGCATGTATTCTCATCCCAAAATAATTTAGATAGTAAAAATGGGACTATAACTCACTTGTGATGATTTCTGAAAAGATGGTAATAAGACTTGGCCTTTGACAAATTCACGAACCTAATAACAATATTTTTGTGTCAAGATATATATATATATATATATATATATATATATATATATATATATATATATATATATATATATATATATATATATATATATATATATATATATATATATATATAATTAATATTCCATACTTATGATACTTATGATAATTTTAATTGTCCATTGTTAGTAGTCCAAATTTCGTAGTCCAATAGTCCAATAGTCCAACAGTATAAATATATATAAATATAAATGCGTATATTGTGTTAGAATTCACTAACACTATAATATATTGTCTTAATATAATAAGACACATAATATGTATATTGTCTGAAGCAATCCGCGACCCATTGTATACATGTCTCAGGCTCGATCACAACTCAAAGTATATAATATTTTGGAATCCACTTCGACCCACAGCTAACTCGAAATTACTGCCAATGGTGTCTTATAGTTCGTTCCAATAATATATATAGAAAAAAATCAAAATGATATGTCAAAACGCTGTATACAGATCCACGGTGATCAAGTCATATATATATGGTGCCTTACGATCTTTATTAAGACTATAATATATTGTCGTAGAACTTAATCACGACTATTATAAATTGTATTTTAATAAGTTCGGGAACAATACATGTATAAATACATGTAGGATACAAGGTAAGTTAGCTAGGATAAGGTTAGCATCCATTTTTATGAATCATGTCCGTAGCTAAAAATTAAGAAAAATATCCAATTTTGTTTTACCCATAATTTCTTCGTTACAAATCCGTTTTGAGTGATTCGAGTTGCCATGGTTTTGTATCGAACTCAACATTATTAATCTTAACAGAAAAAGTATAGGTTTATAGTCAAAAATACAGCTTAGGTGTCAAATAAGAGAAGATAGTCATATCCGTCGTAAGAACGACATCTTGATGACCCTTTTTGAAAAATATACTTCCACTTAGAGTTTAAACATGTATTTTGGATATATTTCATATCCATATAAAATAAGATTTTTCACCAAAGGAAATCTTTTAATTCAAATTTTAAGTTAGGTTTTTAAAATTAAACCCAAAACAGCCCCCGATGATCTATGACGGCGTATGTTCAGTTTTAAGGTGTTCTTCGTGTTTACAAGTTTTATATCCTTATGTTAGCTTGACATATAGTCATAATACATGTGTTGAAGTATTTTAAAAGTCAAGTTAGAAGGATTAAGTTTGTTTGCAAATAAGTTTAGAAATAATCTAAAATATATTCTTGTTATTATTAGTTATAAACTCAAAATAAGATAACTATGTGAATATAAATCGAATAAGATTATGAATAAGGCTACTACCTCAAATCAAATGAATAAAGTTGCTGGAAAAATAAGGAGAATATCTTAAGTTCAAAGATACCCTTGATGGCTTGGAATTCTTGAAGTAAAATCATGAAATGAACAAAAGTTCGAATAAGAATTCTATCTTGAAATAAGATAGTTATAAGTACATGAATTGAACTAAAGCTTATATATTATTCTTACCTTGATTATAAGATGAAAAGCTACTGGAAAGGAAGTAGAATTAGTGATCCTAAAGAGTTGTTGAGTTAGCTTGAAAGATTGGAAGTAAACTTCTTCATGTTGGAAGGTTATCTTGATATGTTCTTGATTGATTCTTGTTATGATGTTTTAAGCTTGTTCTTGAAGTGGTTTATGAGATATATGATGAAAGGTTGCTGAATACTTTGAGTATGTGTTTAAGAGTGAGTTAAAATGAAGATGTAAATGAAATGAGATGTGTATATATACACATACATACATACATGAATATAGATATAGATATATGATATGTATTGTTTTGTTTTGTTACAAATAAGTCATGGTTAATGACAAAGGATGGTTCCCACAAGTCTCCATCATGTTTATACATGTCTAACAACTGATTGAGGGCTGCTAAGATCAATGATTTGGTATGTATATACTAATAGTAAATACGTTTAGAAGCTGGGTATGATACGGGTATAAATACCGAATGAATACGAGTAGAATTCTTGATAGAATTGAATGAGATTATGAGTATAGCTATCTTTGTTGAGTATAATTATGTTGATATATGTATTTAAGTCTTTCAAAAGGGTATTAATCCATATTAATACAATACATATATATACATTTTAATTTAGAAGTTATTACAACGTTAATCATTATATATATGTATATAGTCTTGAAGTCTTTAAGTTAGTAATCTCATTTTATGTATATAACCAATTGTTATTATATATAATGAGATGCTTAAATATCATTTTAACAAATCATAAGTATATATATATATATATATATATATATATATATATCCATATATACATCATGATATAATTATTTCAAATTATGACGTTCGTGAATCGTCAGACAGACTGGGTGTCCAAACGTTTGTATAAAATTCATTTCAAATAACCAATTCTTAATGAGTTTGATTGCTTAACATGTTGGAAACATTAATTATGTAAATATTAATCTTCAATATATTAGCGGAAAAATCCGGGTCGTTACAACTCAATTTTATAAGTTACATTTTTTATAAGGTAATTTATTGACGAGTAAGTCAAATTATTAATAAGGGTACACGACGCGTAACATAAAAGGCTAGTTTTCTAAACGTACGAAAGTGCGTCCGAAAAACCGAAAGTGGTACATGAGTCGAGTGATGACGTACATGTCATTTGAATAAAAATTACATTTTTACCATGCACGTGAATATAATATAATATATAATTAATTATATAGATTAAATATTAATTTATATATAATAATAATTATTAGAGTGTCGGTAGGAAAAAGAAATCGAATATGATTCTTTCACTTTAGTCATGCACTCACATGATTTAGCTCTCACAAACCCCATGCACTCGCATGGGGGTTAGGTACCTAGAAAGTAGTATAAAGCTCGAGCGTTCGGATTCTTTTGAATTCATCTACTCCTCACTTCGCATAAACATAAATATATATATATATATATATATATATATATATATATATATATATATATATATATATATATATATATATATATATATATATATATATATATATATATATATATATATATATATTAATATTATTATTATTAAGATTAATATTATTATTAATCTTATTATTATTAATAGTAGTATTGGTATTATTATTAGTTTATACATAAAATACTACGACGGAGTCATGAGCGGGTTATTTCAAAAACGAATTTTTATGAGCTGGATAGAGCTAAGGAGATTATGGGTTATAGCTATGGAGGTTATGGGTATGGATCAGGGGTGTAGCTCGTGAGGTCAAACTGGTGTTTATCATCTCCGTTGTGTCTACGTACCTTTCCTGCAATATTGAATCTCAATATTGATACGTGAGTACTCATAATTTAACTTTTATATATTATTAGTGTATCCCTGACTAGTGCTCGAGTATATAGGATTATACATGCTTGTATTTTTGATATTGTCGTTAGATAGGTTATGTTGAATCCTGAATTAGTTACATATGCGGTTGAGATATGGTATAAGATATGCATGTCGTTGGAAAACTAGCGAAAAATTAAGAACTTTTCATTTAGATATCGAATGGTTTCGATGAACGGATTAGAAGTTATAGTCAATTGAATTTTTGTATTATTATTAAAAATGATTATTTTTATCGTCGTTATAGTTTTTATCTAATTATTATTATTATTATTATCATTATTATTATTATTATTATTATTATTATTATTATTATTATTATTATTATTATTATTATTATTATTATTATCATCATTAACAATAAAAAGTATTATCATTAAAAATTGTTATTTTATTATTATTACTATGGTTATTATCGTTAAAGTTATAATTAGTATTATCATTAATATTATCATAATATTTATTATCATTAGTATTATTATAATTAAAAAAACTAATATTAGTAACACCTAATTATTATGATTACTATTATTATCATTAACATGAACGCGATATAAAAGATGATTAAAAGATATTAAACGAATCGATTAGGAAATAATGAGTATGAGTATCATGATGAAATTAAAATATTGTAAGATATTGATTTAGATAAAAATTATCGTTCTTATTATTACTATTATTATTAAAAGTATCGTTAGTATTAAAACTATCATTTTAACAAAAAAATAGAAATGTCGTTGTTATTATAAAATAATATTATTATTATCATTTTAAATAGAATTATTATTTTAAAGTTAATATTAAAAAGTATCGTAAATATTAAAGTTATCATAATTAGAATTATCATTTTATCATAATATCATTTTTAGTAAATATAAATATTGATATTTTTATTAATAGGATAATAATAATTATTATTACAAAATAGTACAACTTTTACTTATTATTATTATCAATGTTATTTTATCAAATAAATATGTAATACAAATAATATAATTACTTTAATAAAACCTATCATAATATTTTTATGATATTAAATGAACTTTATAAATTTTATTACTTAAGATATATAAAAGTATATTTTTATATAAAATTTTAGTTATTAATAAATGAATTATATTATTTACTCTAATAAATCTTTCAAAAATATTTAAAAATATAAAACGACGATATTTAAACTATATAATAATCATGTATAAATTTTGGAAATCATTTTGAGTCAAATTAACTTTTGTTGACTTTTGCATAGTAGTCTCGAGCATTAGGATTGTGATACACTATGTCTTGACCTAAATTATTAGACAAATATTGACCAACATATAAATATATATAATTAATATAGGTTCGTGAATCCGAGTCCAACCTTGCACTTGTTCAATGCCATCATATGTTTAATTACTATGAAATACAATAGGTGAGTTTCATTTGCTCCCTTTTTAAATACTTTTACAATATATATTTTTGGGACTGAGAATACATGCGCTGCTTTTATAAATGTTTTACGAAATAGACACAAGTAATCGAAACTACATTCTATGGTTGGATTATCGAAATCGAATATCACCCTTTTAGCTTGGTAGCCTAAGAATTGGGGAACAGACACCCTAATTGACGCGAATCCTAAAGGTAGATCTACGGGCCCTAACTCCCCCCATACTGGATAATGGTATGCTTTAGTACTTTGAGTTGTTAATACAGATGGATTTCTGTTTTGGGGATATTCTATATGCATTATGTTAACGTCGATTACCTGGTGTTCAATCCATATGAATGATTTTTGTCTCTATGTATGGGACGTATATTTATGAGAAATGGAAATGAAAATCTTGTGGTCTATTAAAATGATGGAAATGAATGTTTATGATAAACTAATGAACTCACCAACCTTTTGGTTGACACTTGAAAGCATGTTTATTCTCAGGTTTGAAAGAAATCTTCCGCTGTGCATTTGCTCATTTAGATACATTACTTGGAGTTATTCATGACATATTTCAAAAGACGTTGCATTCAAGTCATTGAGTTCAACAAGATTACTATTAAGTCATTTATAGTTTGGATATATTATGAAAGGGTATGCATGCCTGTCAACTTTCGATGAAATGAAAGTTTGTCTTTTAAAACTAATGCAATGTTTGTAAAATGTATCATATAGAGGTCAAATACCTCGCAATGTAATCATATGTTATTGTATTCATTCTTATGGATTAGGACGGGTCTTTACAAAGATAATATCAAGTAATTGATTTATTGTGATATGATTTCGTGTCTCTGTTGTAATATCCCGTTTGTCCCACACATGATTTAAGGTACATATTTAACCGTTAGTACGCTTATAACACGTTCGTTTATGTGATGAAATGAAATAAAGTGTTAGTCGTTGTGTAAATATATATATAAATATATATAAGAGAATGCATGCATGTATAAGTGTATGCATGGGTTTTGTTGGTGTTACGCCATGTGAGGTTTAAAGACGAAGTTTAGAAGTATATAGGAAGCATGAACGAGGTGTACTAGTCGTATAAATCGATGATTGGTTTAACATAGTCGAAATGGTCAGGTACAGGCCATTGCCGCGCCGCGAGTTTCCTGGTCGCGCCGCGACAAATAACATGAATCAGATTCAGGAGGCTTGTTAAATAGCTCGAAATATTAGTGTATCGCCGCGCCGCGGCATTTGAGGTCGCGCCGCGACATTCCTGGCAGCCTGATGCCGATTTCAGTTTTTAAAATAAGTGGTCCAAGGGCAATTTCGTCCTTTTGCGTGTTGATCTGATTGGGGCGTTTAATCTCCACCACTTATCCATTTCATTTCATTTCTTTTCCATTTTCTTTCTCTATTTCCTCTCAAAACATAAAACCTATTTGATTTTAGAGTGAGATTTGAGAGTGAAGATTTGTGAATCAAACCTTGGAGCAAGAATTAAAGTTGTTCTCCTCGTTTGTAGCTACGAGTGGATAGTGTTGGTAAGTATTAATTCCGTATTTTGAGTTTTAGTTAATTTATGGCTAGGGTTTGGCCATTTGAGTCTTGTAAGACCCATTTGGGGACTTAATGGGTGAATTTAGGTTAATTTGATGTGAGGAAGCCTAAATGGAGTTAATCTAGGGTTTTGGTCATATGAATTGAGGTTGTAAGTGTTAAATGGTGTTGTTAGTCACTATTACGCTTGTAAATGTTGAAAGAATTGTTAATAGGTTAAGTTTGACTAAAATTTTGAGTCTAAGTGTTAAAATGGGTCAAATGGGTAATGGTTGACCTATTTGGGTGAAATGGGTATGAAATACGCTAAGTTTGTGTTAGTTGGCGTTAGTAGACTTTAATCACTAGCTTTAGTGATTAAAGATGAGTCTTGGCCATTTATGGGCGGTTTTGGTGTAACTGGAGCATTTAATGCTTTTGGGTCATTAAATGCTCAAGAGTAAATATTGTGGTTAGTTCCACAAGTTGTGTATTGAATGTGTACTTAATGTATTAGGTACTTTTCCTTGAAGCATACGGAAGTGTTTAATCGCCAACACCATGTTAAGGTGAGTGGAATAATTATGCGTGTACGTATATAATGTATTTATTTGTGTAGCATGGAATGTGGAATTGTCGCGGTGTTTAAGACACCACATTCTATGTAACGAGTGGGATTGTCGCGGTGTTTAAGACACCACTCATTGGTTGATTGAAATGTGAAATAGTCGCGGTGTTCAAGACGCCACATTGTCATGGGAGTGGGATTGTCGCGATGTTTAAGACACCACTCACGGGTTTGATTGACATATGGGATAGTCGCGGTGTTCAAGACACCGCATTGTCATGGGGGTGAGTTAGTTGCGGTGTTTAAGAACACTAATGGATATTAAATTGTGAACTCTGACGGTCTTTTAAGTACCGTTCCCTTGTACGATTGGTTAACCATGGTTGTGTGAATATGTGTTGGGATATTAAATTGTGAACTATATGCTCTTGTCGTTGCTAGCTTATTATGAAATGCGGATAGTAGTTATGCATGATGTTTTGCATGGTTGTTGAATTGCTAGCTTGTATGCGGTTTTGTGTAAGTGATTGCAAGTAAGTAGGTTATATATGCATATTTATAATTATTGCATTCACTAAGCGTTAGCTTACCCCTCTCGTGGTTTATCTTTTTAGATGCAGGTGCAGACAAAGGGAAGGGGGTTGTCGGATACTAGTTCCCCATGTTCAATTATTGTTGAAGTTGTGAAGTCGGCCTAGCGTTTTGGGTAGTTTAGCCCCAAATCATGCTCGGGTGTAGTTTGGATTAAAACTATCATTTTAAGTGGGTCGAACTTGTATTACATTTGATTAATGGCCTTCGTGCCTTTTGCAAACATTAAACTTGTGACATTATTCGAATGGGTTGTATGTAACCGTTATTTTGGGTGCTAATGGTTTATTTATTTGAAAAAAAAATTTACTCGTGTTAAATACGGATTGGGTTGTTTCAAGTGGTATCAGAGCATGGTCTAAGGGATTTAGGCGACTTGAGATAGGTGCCTAGACTTAGACTTTATTGTGTGTGCGCTTTATGCGGGACTTGTAGGACTTCGGGTCGGATCGGGTTCTGGTTAGTGCATAGGTTTGTGTGAACTAACCTTGCGCTATTTGTTTGTGTTGTATTTGAAATCCATCAAGTGAAATAGACGTTGTACTAGCAAGTTAATGCGAGTTGATCGCATAACAATGATTAGCTACCATTGTTACGGGTGCAAATCGTGTCAAACATGCGATGTACGACGATTGTTGAGCAAGATGGGGCGGTAAGGTATATATGTGTATATATGTTTGTGTCATGTCTTTTTGTTTCGTTGCTTAACCTCTTCCGTTTTATAGAATGAAGATGAGAAACGGACACGACACAGAAAATGGGGGCACGACCGAGGACCCTGAGTTCACGGCCAAAGTTGAGGCCATTTTGAAAAGTCATCATGCGGCTTTCCTTGAAGATGTTAAGAAAATGTTTCTAGATACGATTGACGAGCAATTAGTCAATGTAGTAAAGGAACAAATTAAGGTTGTCCTTCAAGAGGATAATGTTGGAAAGCGAGACTTTTTCTACAAGAACTTTAAAGATGCTCAACCTCCTACTTTTGAGGGTGAACGGGACCCACTTAAGAGTGCCCGGTGGATCTCCAATATGGAGGGGGCTTTTCGTACTTATGAATGCCCTCTCGATAAGAAGACGAGCTACGGTTGTAGCATGTTGAGAGGTGATGCTAAGTTGTGGTGGGACGCGAAAATCCAACTCTATGGTGAAGAACAATGTATGGACTTTACTTGGGATGAATTCAAGGCGGAGTTTTTCCAAGAGTACCGAACTTCGGCCGATCTTACTAGACTTAAGGACGAGTTGCGTTCCTTGAGGCAAGGGTCGATGGATTTGAACACTCTTAAATCCGTTTTCTTGTCGAAAACCCAATTTTGCCCGAAGTATGTCGGGAATGATAAAATGTTGAAGGAAGACTTCTATCGAATCTTGAACGACAACTATCAAGAGAAGATTAGTGTGAACGTGGTGAAAAGTTTTGATGAGTTGTTTGATATGGCCAAGGGTTTTGAGTCGCTCATCTTGAGAAAGAGTGGCTTTACTTTTGGCAAAAGGAAGTTTGAAGCTACTAGTCACTCGAACAAGAAGAGTAAGGGTGCAACCGAGAGTGTTGGTAGTGTGAAGAAAGGTGCTTCTGGAGCTTTTCCTTACTCTTGTCACAATTGTGGACGAAAGGGGCATATGGCCCGTGATTGTACCAAGCCATCTACTACAACCAAACTCACTTGTTATACTTGTGGTAAAGAAGGGCACCGAAGGACGGAGTGTCCCAATTTGCGGGGTGATCATGTTAAGAGGTTGGAAAAAGCGGCGGGCACGGCTAAGGGGCGAAATTATTTGATGACCAATAATGAGGCCAAGCAATCCAATGAAGTTGTCTCAGGTACTTTCATGGTTAACTCTAATCCGGCAAGGATATTATTTGATAGTGTGCTAATTTGTCTTTTGTGTCGCCTCGATTTGTGCCTAAGCTTAACAAACCACTAGCTAAGTTAAGTCATCCGGTAGAAGTTGAAATAGCGGATGGTAAGACGGTGCTAGGGGTTGATGTGTGTAAAGATTGTAATGTTGTGTTTGGTGCCGAAACGTTCAAAATTGATCTCATTCCGATGACTTTGGGTGAGTTTGATATTGTTGTTGGTATGGATTGGCTCGATCGTTATAGAGCTGATATTGCATGCCATGATAAGTTCAATCGTGTGAAGACCCCAAGTGGGGGAGAGTTGATTATTCATAATGATAAACGAAGAAGACTTGTGCCACTATGCACTATTGCACGGGTACATCGTTTTCTTACTAACGGTGGTATGGCTTTTCTTGCCCATGTAGTTGATACTCGTGATGAGCCACCATCCATTCGTGAAATTCTGGTGGTTAATGAATTTGAAGACATTTTTCCGGATGAGTTACCGGGGGTTCCGGCGAAAAGACAAGTTGAATTTCGCATTGAGTTGGTTCCGGGAGCTACTCCCATTGCTAAAACTCCTTATCGTTTAGCGCCGACGAAAATGCAAGAGTTGTTAAATCAAACCCAAGAGTTGCTTGAAAAGGGTTTCATACGATCGAGTGCTTCGCCATGGGGTGCTCCGGTTTTGTTTGTGAAAAAGAAAGATGGTAGTATGCGGATGTGCATCGATTATCGAGAGTTGAACAAAGTGATGATCAAGAATCGTTATCCATTACCTCGGATTGATGATTTATTTGACCAACTCCAAGGTGCAACGTATTTTTCTAAGATTGACCTACGGTCCGGCTATCATCAAGTGCAGGTCCGTGAGGAAGATATAGAGAAAACGGCTTTTCGAACGCGTTACGGGCATTTTGAGTTTGTAGTTATGCCTTTTGGTCTTACGAATGCACCGGCAGCATTCCTGGATCTTATGAACCGAGTGTGCCAACCTATGTTGGACAAGTTGGTAATTGTGTTCATTGACGACATACTTGTTTATTCTAAGAGTATGAAGGAACATGAGCACCATTTGCGTGAGGTATTGAAGACATTGCGGAGGGAGAAGTTGTATGCTAAATTCTCCAAATGTGAATTTTGGCTAAGGGAAGTCCAATTCCTTGGCCATATTGTGAATAAAGAAGGTATTCAAGTAGATCTGGGGAAGATAGAAACGGTGAAGAATTGGGGAAAACTGGCTACGCCTACGGAAATTCGAAGTTTTCTCGGATTGGCCGGTTATTATCGTCGGTTTATCCAAGACTTTTCTAAAATTGCTTCTCCTTTGACGAAGTTTACAAGGAAGAACGTGAGGTTCAATTGGGAAAACGAGTAAGAAATTGCCTTCCAATTGCTAAAAGAGAAATTGTGTCAAGCTCCGGTGTTGGTATTACCGGAGGGAATCAAAGATATGACGGTTTATTTTGATGTCTCATTAAATGGAATAGGGTGTGTTCTAATGCAAAGAGGTAAATTCATCGCTTACGCCTCTCAACAATTAAAGGAACACGAAAAGAGATACCCGACTCATGATCTTGAATTGGCGCCGGTGGTACATACGTTGAAAATTTGGCGCCACTACTTATATGGTGTCAAGTGTACGATTTATTCAGATCATAAGAGTTTGAAGCATCTCTTTAATCAATGAGATTTGAATTATCGTCAACGTAGATGGATGGATGTGGTAAAGGATTATGATTGTGAAATACTTTATCATCCGGGTAAGGCGAACGTGGTCGTGGATGCGTTAAGTAGAAAGAGTTAACATCCGACAATACAAGTAGGATCGTTATGCATGATTATTACTAATGATTTTCTTGTGAAACTCGGTGAGATTCAAATTGAAGCTTTTGTTAACAACAAACATGAGGAATGAATCGTGGGGCAAACGGAGTCTATTACTTTAGGCCTGCATAGTTTGTTGTCTTTTCAAGGGAGAGTGTGGGTGCCCAAGATGGGTGGCTACCGACAAGTGCTACTTGATGAAGTACATAAGTCAAAGTATTCCATTCATCCGGGTGCAACAAAGATGTACTATGATTTGAAGAAAGAGTATTGGTGACCCGGCATGAAACGTGATGTTGTTAAGTATGTTGAACAATGCGTCACGTGTTTGCAAGTTAAGGCTGAACACCAAAAGCTGTATGGTAAATTACAACCATTGGAAGTCCCGAAATGGAAATGGGAGCACATTACCATGGACTTCATTACTAAGTTACCTAAGACGGCGAGAACCCAATTCGATACGATTTGGGTGATAGTTGATAGATTGACGAAGAGTACTTTGTTTCTTCCCATTCGGGAAACGATATCGTCGGAGACTTTGTCCAAGTTATTTATCAAGGAGGTGATATCGAGACATGGGTTCCTATATCTATTGTTTCGGATCGAGATACTCGTTTCACGTATCGGTTTGGAAATAAGTTTCATGAAGATATGGGTACTCAATTGAAAATGAGCACGGTGTATCATCCTCAAACGGACAGTTAAACCAAGCGTACGAACCAAACGTTGGAGGATATGTTAAGGGCGTGTGTCATTGATTTCGGTGGTAGTTGGGATGAGCACTTACCATTGGTGAAATTCTCGTACAATAATAGTTACCACACTAGTATTGGAATGCCACCTTATGAGATGCTTTATAGGCGTAGATGTCGAACTCCTATTTGTTAGGGAGAAGTGGGTCAAAGAGAAATCGGGAGTACCGATTTGGTTTTGGAGACGAATAGTAAGATTGAGATGATTCGGGCTCGACTTAAGGCGGCGCAAGATAGACAAAAATCTTATGCCGATAAAGGTAGGAGACCGGTTGAGTTTCAAGAAGGTGACATGGTGATGCTTAAGGTTTCGCCATGGAAATGTGTTATTCGGTTTCGGAAATGAGGAAAGTTAGCTCCTTGATTTATTGGTCCTTTCAAGGTTGTGGCACGTGTTGGTGAAGTTGCTTATAGACTAGAGTTACCCGAAGAGCTTGCGGGAATCCATAACACATTTCATGTTTCCCATCTTCGTAAGTGTCTTGCAGATGACTCGACTTGGGTGCCATTAGATGAGATTACTTTGAACAACAAGTTAGAGTACGTAGAAGAACCGATAGCAACTCTTGAGGAAAAGGTCAAATTGTTGCGTAACAAAGAAGTGAGGACTTATAAAGTCCAATGGCGACATCGAAAGGGTTCCGAATTTACGTGGGAATCCGAAGAGTTTGTTTGGGTTTATCTTCCGGCTTGTCATGGCTTGGATCGCGAGGACGCTGATGTTATGCGAGGTGTATACGAAATAGTTATATTTTTATTGCGAAATACTATTAAATACGAGACAATTTTACACAAGTTATTTATTTATTTATAGAGAGAATATACCTAAACCTTGCTACAACACTTATAGGCAGTGTACCTAATCGTACAGTAGTGTAGTTTTTAGTAAGTCCGGTTCGTTCCGCAGGGAGCTAGCCAAGTTTAACGCTATATTTTTAAACTATACTTGTATATATATATATATATATATATATATATATATATATATATATATATATATATATATATATATATATATATATATATATATAAGTAGTATTATTATTATTATTATAAAAAGGGGGTTTTTACCGTTTAGTGACCGGTTTGTCGACTTTATGTCTTAAGTCACAATTAAAACCTAATGTAAAATATTAAATATACAAATAACTTAATTTAAAGCGTAAAGTAAATGACGATAAATAAAAATGCGATAATTAAAAGTGCGATAATTAAAAGTGCAATAAATAAAATGATAGTAAATAAAAGTGCGATAAGATATAAAATAAAGAAATTATGCTTATTTAAACTTCTGTAATCATGATCACTACAACAAAAGTGGGAATATAGGACATTTTTTTCTGGGACCTAGTAAAATAAGGTCGTAAAAGCTACTTAGATATGACCAAACGATATTTAGGGTCCCATTATGATATACACTTTTAGAGTGGGGTCCTAAAGAGCTCTTTTCTGGGACACATTATATTTTTGTGTCCTATTATCAAATATTTTCATAGGACACTTAGAAAGTGGATCCTAACAGAGGAGCTTATAAGGCCTTTATTCGTTAGTGTCTCATTATGTATTTATGTAATAGGACACTTGTTATGAACGTCATATAAAATATACGTTTAGAGGCCATTTATTTCCGAGAGTCTTATTATATTGTAGCATAATAGGACATTTTGTACATATGTCCTATTAATGTATATTATTAGGACGAATTAGTTATTGGGTCCTAATTATCATAATAGTTAATATGATATAATAGGACATTTAAATTGTGTACCATATAAAGGGAGTTTATAAGACATTTAAATGTGTGTGTCTTATTATTTGGTAGAGTAATATGACACATGATATGACGGTCATATGAAAGATACTCTTTATACGACATTTATTTGTGTGAGTCGTATTATATTAGATATAATAGGACACTTAAATTCTTTAATATGACATTTTTAGTTTTTGAGGTGATAATTATCATATGATTTCATAGGACAATTTAATTGTGAATCATCAAATTTTCCGTTATAAGACATTTAACGGTTTAATGTCGCATTATGTGTTAATTCAATAGGACACTTTATATAAAAGTCATATGAAATAAACTATCATAGGACATTTATTTGTCGTAGTTGTATTATATATTTAGCTAATAGGACATGTAATACTTATGCCGTATCATTGTCAATTTTTAGGACACTTTTAGTTTTTGGGGTCATAATTATCATATAATTTCATATGACACTTTTTTTGTGAATCATAAAATGGTACTTTATAAGATATTTAACTGTTTAGTGTCGTATTATGTGTTAATTTAATAGGACACTATGTACAAAAGTTGTATGAAATAAAATATCATAGGACATTTATTTATCATAGTCGTATTACATCAGAAGTTAATTAGACATGTGATGTTTATGTCCTATCATTGTAAATTTTTAAGACAATTTAATTCTTTAATATGACGGAGGAGTTTTTGGGGTCTTAATTAGCATTTCATAGAACACTTTAATTGTAAATCATTATGAGACTCTATAATATATTTAATGGTTTAGTGTCACATTATGTGTTGGTTTAATAGGACACCTCATATAAAAGTAATATTAAATATACTCGCATAGGACATTTATTTGTCATAATCGTATTATATCGAAACATACTAAGACATTTTATATTTAGGTCATATCAATGTAAGTTTTTAAGAGATGTTGATTGTTTAATAAGACGAATGAGTTATTTGTGTCTTAATTATTATAAATGACATAAGGAGTTATAAGAATCGAATTCGGTTATCTTATGAACATTGCATATTATGCCAGTAAAGCTACTGATTCTCAAGCTCATGTTAGTAATGGAATTTAGACCATTAATGCAAGAATATGGTTTGTTTTTTTATATAAATGCAATAGTTTACGAAGTGCAGTTTATTAATGCAAGTTCGTATATGATGTGCAGTGTTCAGAAAACTTTAATGGTAATTTACACAGTTCAAGTGTAGGTAAATTGATATATGTTTGTACAAACAGTAATATATTAGTTTTTTATAAACATAGTACGTGGTAAACTTCAATGGACCAGTTTACAAACTATTATAGCATTTTTACAGAGTAGATGGTTAAGTCATATAAACATGGTAAATGGTAAAAGTGTTATAAACATAGTTAAGTATTATAAACATAATAGATGGTAACTAAAAGATGGTAAACATAGTAAAAGTGTTATAAACATAAAAGTGTTACAAACATTGTTTATAATTGCAACAGTGAGTTGTATTCCCTTGAAACCAAACATTTGCTTGAAATTCAATGGACCAATCAGAGCGCGACATGTGGCGCGATAATCACATGTGATTGGACAAAAAATTAAAAAAATTTTAAAATTTAAAAAAAAAAAAATTTCGAAATTTTTTTTTATGAAATTTTTTTTTTTAAATTTAGCATGTCAAATTCAATCACATGTGATTGTAAAACCCAATCACATGTGATTGTGGAACTCAATCACATGTGATTCTGTATATCAAATCCAATCACATGTGATTAAAAAAAATTACAATTTTTTAAAAAAAATTTCAACCGGAAACATACTTTAATTTGGTGATTTGATCAAGTTTGTTAGCGTTTCGTGATCATTTCACTTTAATTCGGTGATTTAATCAAGTTTTGATCTAAAACTTGGTGTTTGAAGGTTTTAGCACAAATTTAGTGAAATTCGTTATTATTCGTCATTTTACTGAATTTTATTTTTCAATTACATGTGATTGGATTTGACATGCAACAATCACATGTGATTGAGTTTTACAATCACATGTGATTGGCATGCCTAATCACATGTGATTTACTGCATGTTAAATTTAATCACATGTGATTGAAAAAAAAATTAAAAAAAAATTTCAAAAAAATTAAAAAAAAATCCGAAAAAAAAAATTTTTGAAATTTTTTTTTTTGAAATTATTTTTTTTTTTAAATTTTTTTTCAATCACATGTGATTATCGCGACACGTGTCGCAATCTGATTGGTCCCTTGAATCTCAACTTAAAGTTTGGTCTCATTTGAATATTCCTCATTACTCCGTATTATTTATACACACTACTTCAAAACTACTGAAAAAATAGGCGGGCTTATTTCTTTCAAAAATCACTTTCAACTTTTTTCACCTTCCCTCCTACTCCTGATTCTTGGCACTTAAAAATTTAAATCTAAATCTAAAATATAAAATAAAATTACAATTAACCCTAACCCTAAATTTCATTATCACTTATCCTCCATTCTTAAAATTTCAATAGTCGTTCTCAATCGTGTTCTGCTATTTGATATTTTAGTTTCTTCCAAACTCAGGTTGGTTTCTAATGACTTTTTAATTTTAATTCTTACTGATAATTATGTATTATATTTATACAGTATTGATATTGATTTCTGTTCAAAATCCAAGTTTAAATCGATTGCGATGTGGGTATATTGATTGTCAAATCGAAAGGGAAAACTTGATGGTTAAGAATTATGCAACAAAAGTTTATTTGGAAAGTGGAAGCCTAATCTTTATAGCGTTTCTTTGATGGCAGATATGTTTATTTGTTTCAATCTCTTGCTTTAAGTGTCTATTATCTTTAAGTTAAATTGGACTATATCAACTGACACGGTCTATAATGATCCACGAATGATTAAATTTATGATAATTGAATGTTGATGAATCTTAATTGAACTTTTCGTGGTTTGCATCTTCCAGTTAGACTCACGACCTGAAGAAAGAATCAGTTGATTAAGGGTGAGTTTCAACAAGTATAAAATTTTTGCCCCACAAACTCCAAGGAGATTAGCGCAAGTGATTTGTGGCATTTAAATCCAAACATGGATAGTAGACTGTAGAAAATGAGAGGGAAAAGTTAAATATAAGTGGCAATTTATCTTATGATCATTAATTTGAAACTAACATGATTCGTGTTCGATAGTAGCAGAAGATCATAATACATATTTGGTACTAATTGTTTTATCAGATGCAGCAGAATATAAGCATAAATTATCATATCGTTAGCTTTTGAATATATTGTTTTAGTTGGTTATGAAATACATGAAAATAGAAGTAATAATTAGATTGATCTTATTGTGTATATAACCCTTGGCTTATCTCAATTAATACAGACAAACATGGATGAGCTAACTAAAACACTGAAGATTCAACTGATAAGCCTGGATCAGATTATGTTGTTTCCAAAGCTATGGGTAACAATAAATATGGTGCAGCGGATATGTATGGATTAGGTGTTCGAGCTTCTGATCTTTGGGGTATATTACCAAGTCGTAATGCAGTTCGTGTGGAGAACATTCAACTCAAGTCAGAGAACAAAGAACTTACTGAAGAAAATGTACATCTGAAAGAATAGTTAGCAAGTAAGAATGGTTCAGATTTTGAAGATACCACAACACCACAGGGCCTACTTTAGTCAATGTAGTGTCACGTCGTAAGGTATTCTTCTATTTGACACAATAATGTGTTTGATATTTACCTTTAACATTCATAACTGCTTCTTGCATGCGTATATCTAGGTTGGAGATAAAGTATTTTTACACAATATACTTAAACCCTAGCGAGAAGGTGGAAGAGGATGGTTGAGGACCTTGGATCCAATTGAGGTAATTGGCGGTGTAGAGATTAGAGATGATTGGTGTGCGGTACACCTTCAACATGTCCTTAAAAAAGGTGTTGATGTGGTTAGGCCATTTGATCCGATTAAGAAAGTTGAAGACTCTACAGGCGTAACTATCGCGTGGCCTTCTACGTTCATATCGGTATGTCTACCATAAATTTGTGATAATATTAATTTTTATTTATAACATGCACTTTTATGCTTATAAATATATGAATTTTTTATTTGCAGGTGGTACCCTTGAATTAATAAATATACGTGTTGATCGAAGACGTTTTTTGTTACTTTTCATAGTTTTTATTTTCTTTGTCGAATGTTATTTTAGTATTGATATGTTGGATTATCTATGAATTTTTAATGTTTGGTGTTTTTCAATTTATGAGTACAATTATTAAAATTTTATTATGTTTTATTTTATAATTATTTTTAATAGAAATTATTAATTGGATGTCGAAAATTTGAATTAAATAGAATTCAGGCCCGAATATATGGATCCAATAATCCGATCCGGGCCTAAATAATCAAACCGATCCGAATACCTGAATCGTAAAAGAACTCGAACCGGACCCGAATATCCGAACCGGATCCGAATATAGAAACCTATTTGGAATTACTATGACTTGAAAGGACTCATTTTGTGGTTTTACTACCATTACTTGATAGAACCCCATATTGTTTAAAAATACAATTGTATTAGGACTTTTTTTAATGGTACCAACCTTGAAAATATTATATCAGGACTCTGTATTTGGTACTAAACTAACATCTTATTATATATTAGAACCCATTTTTTAGTTTTAAGGTTTAAGAAATATATATTATGACTTTTTTTGTGGTATTATCCTTAAAAATAATTATGTTAGGACCCTATTATGTGGTACTAAAGTAACATTTGTGTATATTGGGACCTTTTTCCTTGGTAGTAAACAATAATATCGATACATTAGGACATTTTTTATTGGTACTAATGTAATATTTTTATATAATAGGACTCTTATTTGGGTACTAACATAATAATGAGACCATTTTTGTTAGTCCTTAAGAAATATAAAACTTAAATATGACCCCTTTGTTGGTACTAATATATATATATTTTTTACTTTTATGACACTTTTGTATGTCCCAATCTAAATAGAACACTCGATATATACTTGTAAGGACTTTTCTATGTGGTCGTTAATTATATTATAGGACCCGATAATTGGTTTCATAATTATATTACTTTTTAGGACAATTTTTTGCGTCTAAACTTTATACGACCGCCTTAGTTGGTACACATGTCCTGTTGGTCCTATCAGGCCAAAAGGTCCTATAAAGTGACATTATAGGACCAATTTGGGTGTCCTATATGTAACCTTTTTTTGTAGTGTGATGTTTGACGTGTTTATTTTAATTTATTACCATATGTTAATTGTCCTTTGTCATGAATTATTCGATATGTCCATACGGTTTTGTCCATAATAGTCCATCGGTCATAAATATAAAGTGCGAGGATCTTCGTCAAATTAACCTTATATCCGAAGTCAAATATTCCAACTAATTGGGGATTCGAACTGTAACAAGGTCTTAATACTTTGTTTAATGAATACACCAGGTTATCGATTGCGTGTAGTCCAAGGTTTTACTACTTTGTTAACAATTACACCAATTACCCTTGAATGTAATCCACCCCTATTTTAATGAGTCAATTAATTATTAATCCATCCCCGTGTTCGGTCAAATGAAAAAATAATTCATATTTATAAATATCCCGCCCACCGTACCCGATTAAGCGTATGTGGTTATATATAGATATGTCAAATTGTAACCTTTATATTAAATTAACGAGGTATCATTTAGTTAATATAAAGCCCATTAATAGCCCATAGTCTAATTTCCACAAGTGTCAATCTTTTGTCCAAACCCCAATTACCCAATCTTAATATTTAGCCCAACATCACGATTACTTCAATTTAAATAAGCATAATAATAACTTAGCTACAAGACATTAATTTAAAAATGTTGAACATAACTTACAATGAGTATTAATCGCGTAGTGTTACACGGACAGAATTTCGACTTACAAACTTAAAACATTCGCTAACATAACATTATTATTATTAATCTTAAATTAAAATTAAAATTATAAATATATATATATATATATATATATATATATATATATATATATATATATATATATATATATATATATTGAGAGAGTAAGAGATTAGAAAAAGGTGTACATAAACTCGTTCGAAATTTGCAATTTATAGAACCTGACCAGCTACAGTACTCCATGCGATCGCATGGAGTTTCTTCTTCATGGCCATGCGATCGCATAGCCGCCTAGGACAGCTCATTTCACTTTGTTTTCTTGTTTGCCGACGGTTTATAAATAATATAATATAATATATATAATTTTATATAATTATATATATATATATATATATATATATATATATATATATATATATATATATATATATATATATATATATATATATATATATATATATATATTATATTCATGTGCGTAGTTGACTTGTAATTTTTGGTCCGTTGCGTCACGCGTTTATAGTTGGTTCATGTCTCGGTTCCGGATTTTCGAACGTCTTTGCGTACTATTTAATATCTTGAACTTTGCGTTTCGCGGCTCGTACTCTTGAAATTTCTAGACGTTTCTCATCAATAATTTGAACCTCTTGGATTGTACTTTGTACTTTTTAGCGTTTTGGTCATTTGCGTCTTCAATTCGTCGAATATGTCTTTTGTCTTCACTTTTAATATTTAAACGAATATCACTTGTAAATAGAACAATTGCAACTAAAAGCTTGTCTTTCTTGAAGGATAATGCTATGAAATATATGTTCGTTTTTAGCATTATCAGACGCACTCCGATTCAAGTGGGGGAGAGTTGCAACATTCCGTTTTTCCCACACGTGATTTAAGGTACATATTTAACCGTTAGTACGCTTATAACTCGTTCGTTTATGTGATGAAATGAAATAAAGTGTTAGTCGTTGTGTAAATATATATATATATATATATATATATATATATATATATATATATATATATATATATATATATATATATATATATATATATATATATATATATATATATATATATAAGAGAATGCATGCATGTATAAGTGTATGCATGGGTTTTGTTGGTGTTACGTCATGCGAGGTTTAAAGACGAAGTTTAGACATATATAGGAAGCGTGAACGAGGTGTACTAGTCGTATAAATCGATGATTGGTTTAACATAGTCGAAATGGTCAGGTACAGGCCATTGCCGCGCCGCGAGTTTCCTGGTCGCGCCGCGACGAATAACATGAATCAGATTCAGGAGGCTTGTTAAACAGCTCGAAATATTAGTGTATCGCCGCGCCGCGGCATTTGAGGTCGCGCCGCGACATTCCTGGCAGCCTGATGCCGATTTCAGATTTTAAAATAAGTGGTCCAAGGGCAATTTCGTCCTTTTACGTGTAGATCTGATTGGGGCATTTAATCTCCACCACTTATCCATTTCATTTCATTTCTTTTCCATTTTCTTTCTCTATTTCCTCTCAAAACATAAAACCCATTTGATTTTAAAGTGAGATTTGAGAGTGAAGATTTGTGACTCAAACCTTGGAGCAAGAATTAAAGTTGTTCTCCTCGTTCGTAGCTACGAGTGGATAGGTTTGGTAAGTCTTAATTTCGTATTTTGAGTTTTAGTTAATTTATGACTAGGGTTTGGCCATTTGAGTCTTGTAAGACCCATTTGGGGACTTAATGGGTGAATTTGGGTTAATTTGATGTGAGGAAACCCAGATGGAGTTAAATCAAGAAGCGCGTGTCTTTTTCTAGGAAGACTGTACTTCCTTATAAACTCTATTTATATTACAATAAATTGGGTAAAACTGATTAATATTGTCCAAAACAAAAGTATTTTCAATTATTTGTACAAAAATATGTGATATATGTTCTAAATAACTTGGTAAATTTTTCCCACACTTGGCTTTTATTTTTTCTTTCTTTGCCTTTTTATTCTCCTCTATTTCATTTTAAATGAATTCAAGCATTTTGGGTTGTTTCTCAATTTATGTCCTTTCCGAGGTAACAATAATTTCGGTATTAACACCTAGTTTTATCGTTCATAAATATGTATAAACATGATTTTGAATTCATTTATTTGAATTTTTTTTTTAAATTTTACTAGAAGTGGGTAGTCAGTATATAAGACTAGGGCTGTTCTTTATTATCAGAGAGCACTAGATTCTAATACAACTACTGCGTTACTAGTATTTTTAATGGTAACCAAGTGTTTAAATTAAAATTTTAAAAATCTGAAAGAATTTAACCCCTTCCCACACTTAAGATCTTGCAATGCCTTCATTTGCAAGAAATCAGTAGCAATTTAAATTATTGAGGGTGATTAGCGTAGAAAAATGATTAAATTTTACCAAAGTTTCCAAACATATTGTTGTTTGTTTGAATGATAAATGGTGCACATCATTTGTTCATTCCTGCAGTTGTTATTTCACATTTATTTTGCATCTTTTTGTCAAAATTAGTTGCTTTTGCTGACCTTAATGCTAGCCTTTGAAAATGCGCTGTTTTACCCTGTTGTGTACATGAGATAAAATACATACAATACAAATATAAACATGCATGGTATTTTGAAATGGGACTTAATATCCCACTTTCAAATTACAAAAATGAAATATTAGTACAAAATAATAAAAATATTAAACATTACATTAAAGTATCAAAATGTTAAATGTTTAGCATAAATAGATAAAAATAATAAAAGAGAAGAAATCACCAATGGAACACTATTGATTTGGATAGGGGTTCTAGTTCATATCATCGTTCGGGTTCCATGGTTGGTGACAGGTGTTTTGGTAGGCTTGATTGGGGTCGTACAGGTCAAAGGGTGGTCGCATGTCGGGCTGAGTGGTAGATAGTAAGCATGTCGAGTCGGGATGTAGTTATTTGGTACCTGATATGATAGCTGGCTCATGATTTAGTGCTGATGAACTTGCCAGCTATCGTGTTGGCATCGCCTGGAAGTCTCATACTCATTTGCGGCTTGCCACTGCTCATACTGACGATGCCTAGCCTCGTTAGTCATTTCTACCTCATCTATACGCTGGAAAACGTCAGTAAAACTATCCCTAATGACATCCCTGATGTCATCTGCTTCCTCCATCTCCTCATTCGAACCTCTCTACCTGTGGATGGTTGCCCCGATATGGCATTGCCTGATTGCGTCTCCTAGTCAATACCTTTGCACCTTGATAGACTTGCAAACCTAAAGTATCGTCTTGTTCCCGAACTACCATCATTGGACTCCCTTGCTCCGTATCTACACCTAAATACTCTCCAATGAGAGTAACAAAAATACCTCCTCCTATTATTCCCTCATCCTGTATTCCTTCCACCATTTTGGACAAATAAAAACCAACACAGTAGGGGATATTAACAAAGCTTCTAGTGTCTCGAATGCACTTAAGGTAACATAAATCGTGCAGGGTCATTTTTTCCTTGTTGTTACCTCTTTGTGTAATCGAGTTTGCTAAGAATCTATGTATTATATGAAGCTCGGCTTTATTAATATCTAAATAGGAGTATCTTCCTCCCCGCGTAAACACATTAAAATTTGACATACGCCTCCAGATGGCATTAACGTCAAAATTTCTATCTACTCTCTCACCATGATAAATCAAATTTGTACAATCAGGTGATAGTAATTCAGCGGGAGTGTAAATCTGTAAAGCCCTGGCCATGTCCAGCATGGACATCCTGTACATCCTACGACCAAGTAAAAATATAAGAAAACTCTTATCGTCTAACCTATCTACATCCTTATTAAAAGCTATAGTACCATTAACTCAACACACCACTCCTTATATACAGGCCTACGAGTGGTAAATAAACGTTCTCAATCAGTAAAAGAAGAGCTGCCATACCTTTGGATTAGATACTGCCTAACTGGGTTAGCTAGGTGGACCATTTCCAAAGGCTCCCAATCTATTACCCTTGGTACTTCTACATTTTTGGTCCAAAGCTTAAATTTGTTACTTTGGTATGTCGGGTAATCTCTCCAACTTCTATCAAATCTTAAATTGGGATGCAACTGTTCTTCATGAATTGTTGGGTGTTCTATTATATGGTGAACGGGAAATACTACGTAGGTAATAAAAAATTGTGGTTCTGGTTCATAGTATGGTACGTGTTGATCATAATGTTGTTGTTGTTCAGGTTGTTGTTCCGGTTCGTGATATTGCATCTCTGGCTGTGGTTCCGGATCAGGTTGCCTAGATGATGATGATGCACCATCAGTATTGGTATTTCTCTGTAAAACACATTAAACACAAAATTTGTGCATCCAAATATGCATTAGTGTTAGCAAAATAAACAAATTAAAACATTTACAATAACATGTTTAATCCATATTAAACTTATACTCATTTTCATATTTTTATCAATTCTACACATTTTCAAATAATCATATATGAAAATGTTTACAAAGTTCATAAGCTTTTATCTCAAATAACATGTCAAAATAATCATTACTAGCAATTAAACAAGTTTCAAATGGCATTTATATCAAATTAATCAAGTTCATGAAAAAAAATCCACTTTAATTCTCAAAAATCATGTTTAGGATCAATGTTTGGATCATTTAGCAACCTAAACATGTTACACTACTTAATTTAGCAATAATGCATGACAAAAATCGGCCATAACCTGTTTATATCAAAAAGTCCCAAATTGTTCAAGAACACAAACCCTAGATTTCTAAAAATTTTGAAGTTTGAGGCTTTAAATCATGTTAAATAGCATCAATCTAGGTTATACATGCATAATATACTAACAATTTAACTCTAATTACACTAAAAATTATCACAATTAAATTAGGATAAATATTTGTAATTATCACAAAAATTAGGAAATTTATCAGTTTAGGAGTGAAATTTTTACCTTTCTGCTTCCCCATCTGAGAAAAGACATGATTATAACGGTTTGTAGTAACAAATTTCACGAATTTTGATTGAAAAATGAAGATTTGAGGTGAATTTTTGTGTGTGTGTGTGTTCGTGTTTGTATGTGTGGATAAGTGGAGACAGAAGCACAGCTCGTGGGGTTTTTGATCCTGACCAGATTTTTAAGGCCATGCGATCGCATGGGGTCCTGACTTTTTTTTTTTTTTTTTATAAAAACCTTTGACTAATAAAACAAAAATTAAATTTATTAAAATTTTGTTTCTTTTAAGAATGAGGGCGTTTCGGTATGGTGACCTAGTTCGTCTCTCGACAAAATTTTAAAATTTGTCATTTTAAAGCGCTGTTTTAAAAGCAAAGATTTTTGGTTTTTTTTAATGTTTTTGCCATACTTTAAATCAATAAAATTAAAAATAATGATAATAAAATTTCTCGTCCCGCCCTCGGGTAAAGCAATTTCGGTTCAACGACCTAGTTTTCAACTCACGATGAATTTTAAATATCAAATTTTTAACTTAATGAAATAAAGTAAATTTTGTTTTTAAATTCACACCAAACTTAAATTGCATAAAATTAAAAATTCATATAAATATCGTTAATATATTTATACATTAATTTTACAAACTTATATTGAAAATATTAATTTTTAAAATATTTAAAAACTTAAATATATTGGTTTTAAAAATTTGCAGTAATTATTTAATATTAATATAAAAATAAGGTAAAAATTAAAATTAAAAATCTTTTTGGTCTTTTATTCCACTTTAATCAATCAAATATTATCAAAAATATACGCCCCTCTTTTTGGGTAAAGTAATTTCGGCTATTTTACCTAGTTTTACTCCTGACGAATTTCTGAAATATTTTGAATTGATTGATTAAAGATATTTATACCTTATGAATAAACGGTAAATTTCACAGTGATGTAATAAATTTTTGTATGATATCAATAATTTCGGTTTCGTATACCTAATTTTATTGAATATCAATTTAATACTTTATAGCGAACGATTCAGCGTTTTTTATCAAAAGGTTAAAAGCAATAAATAAAAACAAATAAAAACTGTACATACTTACCTGTGAGATAGAATTCTCAGAGACCTGCTTTAGCCGACTCATAGGAGAGTCGTGTGATTTGGTTTTCCATAGCTACATAAGCATAACCTCTATTTTTTAATAACTTTTCTTCTAAACATATGAACGGTCCTTCTCTGCATAGAGTAACAAATTCGGTATTTGAATATGTTTGATTGTTCGAACATTTACCTTCGTGCGACCATTTTCCGCATTTATGACATCTTTCAAGGTGTCGTGCTCTTCTTTTTGTTGCAGATTTTGATTTTCCTTTACCAAAATGTATCTTATGATGATCTTTCCCGAGTTCTTTCTTCACTTCGTCAATTTTGCCTCTTATGAATGATACCAATTCACTCAGAAGTGTGTCATTATTACGTTTAGTAATCATAGCGTGTAGTAGTAGACCATGGTTCAGATCAAAGGAATTCTTGATCTCGTAAAACCTAAAAGAAATAAAAATTCAGAATGGAGGGAGAAGACTAGTTCTTTAGGGTCTGCTAGGGAAAGACCATTCGGATTCCATTCTCGAAAACTACACGAGAACATAAAATCTTATTCTAACAGAAATATATATTATCCTTAAAAAGACTTGATTCTCCCCACACTTAGTTAGCTGTGGTGTCGAAATTGTGATTAACTTCATTTTCAATTGGACTATCAACAACTTGTATATCTCTGAATTTTACTTCAAGCCAATTGTTGATTTCCTCTGTAACTTTCACAAATTCAACTAACATTGCCTTTTCTTTAGGCGACAAATTGGATACTAATCGGTTACATAACTTAAAGTTCACCTTAATCCTAGCATCTAGAATCCGTTTATAAAGTTTCTTCGTTGAACTGTTGAAAATGGGTTCATCTAATTTCGTATCAACAATGGGGTTCTTTGTTATCAAGTCATCATTGGTTGTTGCTTCATCTTCCCCACACTTAGGCGTTTTTATTGGTTCAACAGTTTTGATTGGTGGAGATCTAAACTTTCGTTTCACAAAGGTGACCGATTTGTTACCATCCCTAAGTGTCATTCTACCTTCTCTTACATCAATGAATGCTTCGGTGGTTGCTAAAAATGGGCGACCTAAAATTAGAGGAATATCAGGGTCTTCCTCCATATTAATAACTATGAAGTTTGCAACAAAGGTCAAACTTCCCACTTTAACAAGTAAATTATTGGCTATTCCAATCAGGTGTTTAATGGTTTGATCAAATAATTAAATACCTATTCTGGTTGGTCTTAATATACTCACACCTAATCTTCTGTATAAGGAAAAAGGCATAACGTTTGCACTTGCTCCTAAATCTGCGAGTCCATTATACATAGCACCATCATTAAGCAAGCAAGAAATGATAAATTCACCTGGGTCTCCTACTTTAGTAAGTAGAGTTGGTTTGTTAACCTTTTCTGGGTGATCTTTTCTTGGTTCTTTCACTTCTACTTGAACTTCTTGTTCACATTTTTATTCTTTTCTTGGAATGGGAGGTTTGTATAGGAATTCTTCTTCATCACTCCAATTTGAAGCTTCCCCGTCTTTCAATTTTGGTTTATCATATGTTGTTGATAACATATTTATGTTTTCATTCTGAGGATTTTCTTGGGTGGTGAAATTATGATTGACTTCATTGTCAACTTCCATTGGGCCATGTATGTAATATTTAACTTTGTGACTATTAACTTTAAATTCAATCCCATTTGAATTTATTAACTCTATTGTTCCATATGAGAAAACTCTTTTGACTATGAATGGTACAGACCATCTTGATTTCAATTTTCCAGGAAATAGCTTGAATCGTGAATTGAAAAGAAGAACTCTGTCTCCTTCTTTAAATTCTTTTGAACTTCTGATTCTTTTATCATGCCATTTCTTCGTTCTTTCCTTATAGATTAACGAATTTTCATATGCTTCATGTCTCAATTCTTCTAATTCGTTTAATTGACTTAACCGTAGACGTCCAACTTCATGCAAATCAAGACTACATGTCTTCAAAGCCCAAAATGCTTTATGCACAATTTCTACTGGAAGGTGACATGTTTTTCCGTAAACGAGTTTAAAAGGTGTGGTTCCAATTGGAGTTTTGTAGGCTGTTTTAAAAGCCCAGAGTGCATCCTCCAAATTCATGGACCATTCCTTCGAATTTGATCCTACGGTTTTCACTAGAATACGTTTTAAAGCTCGGTTGGTATTTTCAACTTGTCCACTTGTTTGTGGATGATAAGCGGTTGAGATTTTATGAGTTACTCCATATCTTTTGAGAACTTTCTCAAGTTGATTATTACAAAAATAAGTACCCCGATCACTTATTAAAGCTTTCGGTGTTCCAAACCTAGCAAAAAGACGTTTTAAGAAGTTGACTACAACTCGTGCATCGTTAGTTGGGAGAGCTTGTGCTTCCGCCCATTTAGATACATAATCAATGGCAACGAGAATATAGAGATTATTATGAGATTTTGGAAATGGACCCATAAAATCAATACCCCAAACGTCAAATACTTCACATACTTGAATGACATTTTGTGGCATTTCATCGCGTTGACTTATTTTTCCGGCCCTTTGACATGCATCACAGGATTTACAAAGAAGGTGTGCGTCTTTGAAAATTGTAGGCCAATAGAATCCAGCATCGTAGACTTTTCTTGCTGTGAGTTGAGGCCCATAATGCCCTCCTGTTGGTCATGTGTGACAATGGTTTAAGATTTAACTAGCTTCATCTCCGAATACACATCGGCGTATTATTCCATCGGGACAACTTTTAAACAAATGTGGATCTTCCCAGAAATAGTGTTTTATATCACTAAAGAATTTCTTTCGTTTTTGGTACGACAGCCCCTTTTCAAGGAATCCACATACTAAATAGTTTGCATAATCTGCAAACCATGGAATTTTATTATAATCAATCTTCAAAAGATATTCATCAGGAAAGTTGTCTTGTATGGCCGATTCATTTAGAACTTCTAATTCAGGATTTTCAAGACGAGAAAGATGATCAGCGGCGAGATTTTATGCTCCCTTTTTGTCTCGAATTTCAATATCAAACTCTTGTAAGAGTAAGATCTAACGGATTAATTTTGATTTGGCATCTTGTTTTGAAAATAGGTATCTAAGAGCAGAATGGTCGGTATGGACCACCGTTTTAGCTAGAACGAGATATGAACGAAATTTGTCAAAAGCAAAAACAATAGCAAGGAGTTCTTTTTCAGTAGTTGTGTAATTGTTTGTGCTCCTTGTAACGTCTTACTAGCGTAATAAATAGGTTGAAATCGTTTTTCAATCCTTTGTCCTAAAATGGCTTCCATTGCAAAATCACTTGCATCGCACATGAGTTCAAATGGTAGATTCCAATTTGGAGTTATCATGATCGGCGCATTAGTGAGTTTTTCTTTAAAAATATTAAAAGATTTGATGTATTCATCTGAAAAGATGAATGGAGCATCCTTTTCTAGGAGTTTATTCATAGGAGTGGCAATTTTTGAAAAATCTTTTAAGAAACGTCGGTAAAAACCGCATGCCCTAAAAACTCCTAACTCCTCTAACATTGGTGGGATGTGGAAGTTTAGCAATTACATCTACTTTAGCTCTATCCACTTCAATTCCTTCCTTTGAAATTTTATGACCAAGAACGATGCCTTCTTTAACCATGAAATGGCATTTCTCCCAATTAAGAACTAGATTTGATTGTTCGCATCTAATAAGCATTCGTTCAAGATTAACTAGACATGATTCAAAAGTATCACCGAAGACTGAAAAGTCATCCATGAAAACTTCCATGCATTCTTCTATCATGTCGTGAAAAATCGCCATCATGCACCTTTGAAAGGTTGCAGGGGCGTTGCAAAGTCCAAATGGCATGCGTTTGTAAGCAAAAGTACCATAAGGGCACGTGAATGTGGTTTTCTCTTGGTCCTCGGGTGCTATTGGAATTTGAAAATATCCGGAAAAACCGTCAAGAAAACAATAGTAACTATTCTCGGCTAACCTTTCCAATATTTGATCAATGAAAGGTAAGGGAAAGTGATCTTTTCTGGTGGCATCATTTAATTTTCTATAATCAATACAAACTCGCCATCCTGATACAGTCCTTGTGGAAATAAGCTCATCCTTTTCATTTTTGATGACAGTCATGCCACCCTTCTTAGGTACGCATTGAACTGGGCTTACCCATGGACTATCAGAGATTGGATAAATTAAACCTGCATTGAGCAGTTTAATAATTTCTTTCTTAACAACATCTTGCATATTTGGATTTAGTCTTCGTTGGCGTTGCACATAGGTTTTATGACCTTCTTCCATAAGGATTTTATGTATGCAATACGAAGGACTTATTCCTTTAATGTCATGAATCTTCCATGCAATAGCTGATTTATGAGCTTTTAGCACAGAAATGAGTTGGGATTTTTCATTTTCCGTAAGAGAAGACGATATTATTACAGGTAATTCAGATTCACCATGTAAATAAGCGTATTCCAAATGGGTTGGAAGTGACTTTAACTCTAATATCGGTGGTTCTTCTATCGATGATTTGTATCGATATCTGTCTTCCTCTTTTAACATTTGAAGTTCTTATGTTGTTGGTTCGTATTCATTAGCCATGAGTGTGGCTAATATTTCAGCTTCATCAATTGGTTCAGTTCCTTCTCCTAAAGAACATTCTCATGTTCCTTGTAATTCTGGAAATTCTTCTAACAATTCTGCATGTGAATCTATAGTTTGAATATAATAACATGTATCATCTGCAGATTGCGGTTGTTGCATGGCTCTATCAACTGAAAAGGTAACACTCTCGCCCTCGATACTTAGGGTCAGTTTCTTACCGAACACGTCTATTTTTACTTTAGCCGTGTTTAAGAATGGTCTTCCTAATATGAGAGGAACTCGAGAATCTTCTTCCATGTCCAGAATAACAAAATCTACTGGAAATACTAAAGTACCAACTTTAACTAGCATGTTTTCCATTATCCCTCTAGGATATTTTACTGATCGATCTGCTAGTTGTATGCTTATTCTTGTTGGTTTCAATTCTCCGAGGTCTAGTTTAGCGTATAGTGAATACGGCATTAAATTTATACTAGCACCTAAGTCTGCCAATGCTTCTATTGAACTAAGACTACCCAGAAAACATGGAATTGTGAAACTTCCTGGATCTGAGAGTTCTTCTGGTAGTTTATTCAACAGTACTGCAGAACAATTAGCATTCATAGTAACAGCCGAGAGTTCTTCCATTTTCTTTCTATTTGTGATTAGATCTTTCAAGAAGTTGGCATACCTTGGCATTCCTGAAATCACATCAATGAAAGGAAGATTGACATGTATTTGTTTAAACATATCCAAGAATTTGGATTGCTCGGCTTCAAGTCTTTCTTTTCTCATTTTACTTGGGTAAGGAAGTGGTGGTTTCTTATCTTGCTCAGGCTTAACTGTGTTATCTTCATTAACCTTTTCAACTACCGGTTCTATTTTCTTATCTTGCTCAGGCTGTGGTGCCTGTGGAGTAGGAGTAGAGTCATCAGAAATTATAGGATTTCAGCTGGTTTAAGTGTAATACCACTTCTTGTGGTAATGGCTTTAGCTGTTTCATTTCGAGGGTTAGCATTTGTATTGCTAGGTAGACTCCCCGGTTTTCTTTCACCTATCAACCTTGCTAGGTTGCTCACTTCTTGTTCCAGATTTTGAATAGAAGCTTGTTGATTTCTAAATGCTTGAGCATTTTGTTCATTCGTTTCTTTCTGAGATGTGAAAAACTGCGTTTGAGATTCAACTAGCTTCGACATCATGTCTTCTAAATTTGACTTTTTATCATCGGTTTGTGGTGCTTTATTTTGAAAAATAGGTCTTTGCTGGTTGTAAGTATTATTAGATACTTGTTGATTGCTAGGACCTTGTTGGTTGTTGTATGGAACATTTCGGTTATAATTCTAATTTTGATTGTAGTTTGGTCTTGGCGGTTGATAATTATTCTGATAATTATTTCCAGGCCTTTGGTTTATATATGAAACATTCTCTATTTGTTCCATTGTTTGTTCAATACTGAGACAATCTTTTGTCAAATGTGGTCCTCCACACTGTTCACAACTAATTCGTATTGCGTGAATATCCTTAGTCATCTTTTCCATTCGTCTCTCGAAAGCATCTATCTTTGCGGAAATAGAATCAAAGTCATGGCTAGAATCGGCTCTAGCTGCTTTAGATGATCTAACGATATCTTTTTCTTGATGCCACTCATGTGAGTGGGAAGCAGTGTTATCAATAATTTTGTAAGCTTCAGTTGCGGTTTTCTTCATAATGGAACCACCAGCAGCTATGTCGATGTCTTTTCTTGTAGTGATGTCGCATCCTTGGTAGAATATTTGTACTATTTGATAAGTGTCTAAACCATGTTGAGGACATCCTCTCAACAACTTTCCAAATCTTGTCCATGCCTCATATAGTGTTTCATTTGGCTTTTGTGTGAACGTAACTATTTCTCCTTGAAGTCTCATAGCTTTAGATGCCGGAAAGAATTGTTTAAGAAATTTTTCAACTAAAACATCCCATGTATCAATCGCCCCTTCAGGTAACGATTCTAACCAATCTTTGGCTTCTCCCTTTAAAGTTCAGGGAAATAACATGAGATATATCTTTTCATCCTCAACTTCTCTTATTTTGAAGAGAGTACAGATCCTATTAAAAGTTCGAAGATGTTCGTTTGGATCTTCCTTTGGCGCACCACTAAATTGGTATTGATTAGTTACCATGTGTAGGATTTATCCTTTGATTTCGTAATCTGGCGCATTAATGTCTGGTTGAGTAATTGCATGACCTTGGCCAGTGCGTTTACCCCTCATTCGATCTTCCATACTTAGAGGTTCCAGATTTTCCATGATTGAATTTGTTGAATCTGAATCACTAGAGGATTCTCACTTAATGGTTTCTTCCTTGACAATCTCTGGATGAGTGATTTGTGGTTTAGGAGGAATGATTAGTGTTTCAGGATCTCTGAATTATCCCTGAATATCCTCCAGATTCTTAATTGTGAGGTTTGTAGTGACCCGAACTTTTCCATGTTTATATATATTAATTGAGATTGATATTTACATGATTAAATGTTTCCAACATGTTAAGCAATCAAACTTGTTAAGACTTGATTAATTGAAATAGGTTTCATATAGACAATTGACCACCCAAGTTGACCGGTGATTCATGAACGTTAAAACTTGTAAAAACTATATGATGACATATATATGGTTATATATATAGTTAACATGATATTATGATAAGTAAACATATCATTAAGTATATTAACAATGAACTACATATGTAAAAACAAGACTACTAACTTAATGATTTTGAAACGAGACATATATGTAACGATTATCGTTGCAACTACATTTAATGTATATATATCATATTAAGAGATATTCGTACATCATAATATCATGATAATATAATAATTTAAAATCTCTTTTGATATTATAAACATTGGGTTAACAACATTTAACAAGATCGTTAACCTAAAGGTTTCAAAACAACACTTACATGTAACGACTAACGATGACTTAACGACTCAGTTAAAATGTATATACATGTAGTGTTTTAATATGTATTTATATACTTTTAAAAGACTTCAATACACTTATCAAAATACTTCTACTTAACAAAAATACTTACAATTACATCCTCGTTCAGTTTCATCAACAATTCTACTAGTATGCACCCGTATTCGTACTCGTACAATACATAGCTTTTAGATGTATGTACTATTGGTATATACACTCCAATGATCAGCTCTTATCAGCCCATGTGAGTCACCTAACACATGTGGGAACCATCATTTGGCAACTAGCATGAAATATCTCATAAAATTACAAAAATATGAGTAATCATTCATGACTTATTTACATGAAAACAAAATTACATATCCTTTATATCTAATCCATACACCAACGACCAAAAACACCTACAAACACTTTCATTCTTCAATTTTCTTCATCTAATTGATCTCTCTCAAGTTCTATCTTCAAGTTCTAAGTGTTCTTCATAAATTCCAAAAGTTCTAGTTTCATAAAATCAAGAATACTTTCAAGTTTGCTAGCTCACTTCCAATCTTGTAAGGTGATCATCCAACCTCAAGAAATCTTTGTTTCTTACAGTAGGTTATCATTCTAATACAAGGTAATAATCATATTCAAACTTTGGTTCAATTTCTATAACTATAACAATCTTATTTCAAGTGATGATCTTACTTGAACTTGTTTTCGTGTCATGATTCTGCTTCAAGAACTTCGAGCCATCCAAGGATCCGTTGAAGCTAGATCCATTTTTCTCTTTTCCAGTAGGTTTATCCAAGGAACTTAAGGTAGTAATGATGTTCATAACATCATTCGATTCATACATATAAAGCTATCTTATTCGAAGGTTTAAACTTGTAATCACTAGAACATAGTTTAGTTACTTCTAAACTTGTTCGCAAACAAAAGTTAATCCTTATAACTTGACTTTTAAAATCAACTAAACACATGTTCTATATCTATATGATATGCTAACTTAATGATTTAAAATCTGGAAACACGAAAAACACCGTAAAACCGGATTTACGCCGTCGTAGTAACACCGCGGGCTGTTTTGGGTTAGTTAATTAAAAACTATGATAAATTTTGATTTTAAAGTTGTTATTCTGAGAAAATAATTTTTATTATGAACATGAAACTATATCCAAAAATTATGATTAAACTCAAAGTGGAAGTATGTTTTCTAAAATGGTCATCTAGACGTCGTTCTTTCGACTGAAATGACTACCTTTACAAAAACGACTTGTAACTTATTTTTCCGACTATAAACCTATACTTTTCTGTTTAGATTCATAAAATAGAGTTCAATATGAAACCATAGCAATTTGATTCACTCAAAACGGATTTAAAATGAAGAAGTTATGGGTAAAACAAGATTGGATAATTTTTCTCATTTTAGCTACGTGAAAATTGGTAACAAATCTATTCCAACCATAACTTAATCAACTTGTATTGTATATTATGTAATCTTGAGATACCATAGACACGTATACAATGTTTCGACCTATCATGTCGACACATCTATATATATTTCGGAACAACCATAGACACTATATATGTGAATGTTGGAGTTAGCTATACAGGGTTGAGGTTGATTCCAAAATATATATAGTTTGAGTTGTGATCAATATTGAGATACGTATACACTGGGTCGTGGATTGATTCAAGATAATATTTATCGATTTATTTCTGTACATCTAACTGTGGACAACTAGTTGTAGGTTACTAACGAGGACAGCTGACTTAATAAACTTAAAACATCAAAATATATTAAAAGTGTTGTAAATATATTTTTGAACATACTTTGATATATATGTATATATTGTTATAGGTTCGTGAATCAACCAGTGGCCAAGTCTTACTTCCCGACGAAGTAAAAATCTGTGAAAGTGAGTTATAGTCCCACTTTTAAAATCTAATATTTTTGGGATGAGAATACATGCAGGTTTTATAAATGATTTACAAAATAGACACAAGTACGTAAAACTACATTCTATGGTTGAATTATCGAAATCGAATATGCCCCTTTTTATTAAGTCTGGTAATCTAAGAATTAGGGAACAGACACCCTAATTGACGCGAATCCTAAAGATAGATCTATTGGGCCTAACAAACCCCATCCAAAGTACCGGATGCTTTAGTACTTCGAAATTTATATCATATCCGAAGGGTGTCCCGGAATGATGGGGATATTCTTATATATGCATCTTGTTAATGTCGGTTACCAGGTGTTCACCATATGAATGATTTTTATCTCTATGTATGGGATGTGTATTGAAATATGAAATCTTGTGGTCTATTGTTACGATTTGATATATATAGGTTAAACCTATAACTCACCAACATTTTTGTTGACGTTTAAAGCATGTTTATTCTCAGGTGAATATTAAGAGCTTCCGCTGTTACATACTAAAATAAGGACAAGATTTGGAGTCCATGTTTGTATGATATTGTGTAAAAACTGCATTCAAGAAACTGATTTCGATGTAACATATTTGTATTGTAAACCATTATGTAATGGTCGTGTGTAAACAGGATATTTTAGATTATCATTATTTGATAATCTACGTAAAGCTTTTTAAACCTTTATTTATGAAATAAAGGTTATGGTTTGTTTTAAAAATGAATGCAGTCTTTGAAAAACGTCTCATATAGAGGTCAAAACCTCGCAACGAAATCAATTAATATGGAACGTTTTTAATCAATAAGAACGGGACATTTCAAGGTTGGGTTCAAAAAATGGATTATCGGAAATTTGAATTGGAGTACTTGGTTGACTAGATGACGATTCTAAAGAAAAATAAACGGCGACAATATTGGCTAGATGTCTTGATCGAGTTACAGGTGGTGAACGTATGAAAGGTGGTGAACGTTTTGCTCGGTGCATTCACTGAATATCCTATTAGTTATAAAAGATAAAAATTATATAAGTTATCAAATTAATAGACTTTTCTGATTTTGCTCACGTTTCGAATAGCCAATAGATGCAGCAGGTAGCCAGGACCCTTTAAATCGGAAGCCCACAACTAGCCACTAACAAATCCAACTATTACTACGAACCATAAAATTTAGGATGTCTATCAATTTAACCGCTTAAAATAATTTTTCGTCGAAATTTAAAGAAAATAAAGAAAATTCTATGTCCTAAAAACTAGAGCGTCGAGAAATAAGAAAGAAAAAGAGTGCGTCGAAAAACGTCAGAAAAATAAAAGGTCGAAAAATAATATGAAAGTAGCGCGTCGAAACTTAAAAAGAATTCAAAACGAAAAACGGCAATTACTTAATAGGCACAAAAATCTATTAAATACTAAAGCGATAAGCGACGTCGTAAAATTCTAAAGCGTCTAAATCTTAATCTAAAGAAAAAGCACTTAAGGGATTTTACGGCAAAGCCTAAGAATCTAGAAAAAGAAATTAACTACGGCAAAAACTAAATTTAAACTAATTACGAATGATAAAAAATACAAATTACAAATTAAACGATAAAAATATACAATTTCTAACTAGAATGATAAAAATACAAATTTTATAA
This sequence comes from Rutidosis leptorrhynchoides, assembly GCF_046630445.1. Classification (NCBI taxonomy): domain Eukaryota; kingdom Viridiplantae; phylum Streptophyta; class Magnoliopsida; order Asterales; family Asteraceae; genus Rutidosis; species Rutidosis leptorrhynchoides. The sequence goes on along the minus strand of NC_092340.1, from coordinate 102,183,516 downwards.
AAATATTATTTTTATATTATTATTTTATAAAAGTAGTAATTTATATAATTAATAATAATTTTAAAACTTAATATTACTAAATATAAATTAAAACTAAACTTAAAAACTAATTAATTAATTAAAACCCTAATTAGGTTAATAATAATAATAATAATAATTAATTTAAAAACCCTAATGTAATTATGGCGTACCAGGTTTCAGCTATCAGACCCTCTCATGCGGTCGCATGAGTGTAGTGCACCTTAGCCATGCGATCGCATGGCCCAGAATTCTGGATCTGATTATTGGGCTACTACAGTACCAGGCCCGATTCAGTTTTAATTTAATTTTTTTATATTATATAAAGTATGTAAATAAAAAAAACCTATATTTTAAAAATAGAAATAGAAATACTTTATAATTTTATATATTTTGAACAACTCTTAAAAATATATATATATATATTTTTTATATATTTTTGAATTTTTTTTTAAAATTTAAAACGTATTTTTACAAAAATAAATTAAAACTTAATAAGTTTTTTTATAGCATTTCGCTTCGGCGTTTAAGATGTTCCCCGGTAGCGGCACCAAAAATACTTGATGTTATGCGAGGTGTATACGAAATAGTTATATTTTTATTGCGAAATACTATTAAATACGATACAATTTTACACAAGTTATTTATTTATTTATAGAGTGGATATACCTAAACCTTGCTACAACACTTATAGGCAGTGTACCTAATCGTACAGTAGTGTAGTTTTTAGTAAGTCCGGTTCGTTCCGCATGGAGCTAGCCAAGTTTAACGCTATATTTTTAAACTATATTTGTATATATATATATATATATATATATATATATATATATATATATATATATATATATATATATAAGTAGTATTATTATTATTATTATAAAAAGGGGGGTTTTACCGGTTAGTGACCAGTTTGTCGATTTTATGTCTTAAGTCACAATTAAAACCTAATGTAAAATATTAAATATACAAATAACTTAATTTAAAGCGTAAAGTAAATGACGATAAATAAAAATGCGATAATTAAAAGTACGATAATTAAAAGTGCAATAAATAAAATGATAGTAAATAAAAGTGCGATAAGATATAAAATAAAGGAATTATGCTTATTTAAACTTCTGTAATCATGATGTTTGACGTGTTGATTTTAATTTATTACCATAGGTTAATTGTCCTTTGTCCTGGATTATTTGATATGTCCATACGGTTTTGTCCATAATAGTCCATCGGTCATAATTATAAAGTCCGAGGATCTTCGTCAAATTAACCTTATATCCGAAGTAAAATATTCCAACTAATTGGGGATTCGAACTGTAACAAGGTCTTAATACTTTTTTTAATGAATACACCAGGTTATCGACTACGTGTAGTCTAAGATTTTACTACTTTGTTAACAATTACACCAATTACCCTTGAATGTAATCCACCCCTGTTTTAATGAGTCCATTAATTATTAATCCATCCCCGTGTGCGGTCAAATGAACAATAATTCGTATTTATAAATATCCCGCCCACCGTACCCGATTAAGCGTATGTGGTTATATATAGATACGTCAAATTGTAACCTTTATATTAAATTAACGAGGTATCGTTTAGTTAATATAAAGCCCATTAATAGCCCATAGTCTAATTTCCACAGGTATCGATCTTTTGTCCAAACCCCAATTATGGTTCAAAGCCCAATTACCCAATCTTAATATTTAGCCCAACATCACTATTACTTCAATTTAAATAAGCATAATAATAACTTAGCTACAAGACATTAATTTAAAAAGGTTGAACATAACTTACAATGAGTATTAATCGCGTAGTGTTACACGGATAGAATTTCGACTTACAAACTTAAAACATTCGCTAACATAACCTTATTATTATTAATCTTAAATTAAAATTAAAATTATAAATATAAATATATATATTGAGAGAGTAAGATATTAGAAAAAGGTGTACATAAACTCGTCCGAAATTTTCAATTTATAGAACCTGACCAGCTACAGTACTCCATTTGATCGCATGAAGTTTCTTCTTCATGTCCATGCGATCGCATGGCCGCTTAGGACAGCTCATTTCACTTTGTTTTCTCGTTTGCCGACAATTTATAAATAATATAATATAATATATATAATTTTATATAATTATATATATTATATTATATTCATGTGCGTAGTTGACTTGTAATTTTTGGTTCGTTGCGTCGCGCGTTGATAGTTGGTTCATGTCTCGGTTCCGGATTTTCGAACGTCCTTGCGTACTATTTAATATCTTGAACTTTGCGTTTCGCGGCTCGTACTCTTGAAATTTCTAGACGTTTCTCATCAATAATTTGAACCTCTTGGATTGTACTTTGTACTTTTTAGCATTTTGGTTATTTGCGTCTTCAATTCGTCGAATCTGTCTTTTGTCTTCACCTTTTAATATTTAAACGAATATCACTTGTAAATAGAACAATTGCAACTAAAAGCTTGTCTTTCTTGAAGGATAATGCTATGAAATATATGTTCATTTTTAGCATTATCAGACGTGCTCCGATTCAAGTGGGGGAGAGTTGTAACATTCCGTTTTTCCCACACGTGATTTAAGGTACATATTTAACCGTTAGTACGCTTATAACGCGTTCGTTTATGTGATGAAATGAAATAAAGTATTACTCATTGTGTATATATATATATATATATATATATATATATATATATATATATATATATATATATATATATATATATATATATATATATATATATATATATTTAAGAGAATGCATGCATGTATAAGTGTATGCATGGGTTTTGTTGGTGTTACGTCATGCAAGGTTTAAAGACGAAGTTTAGACATATATAGGAAGCGTGAACGAGATGTACTAGTCGTATAAATCGATGATTGGTTTAACATAGTCGAAATGGTCAGGTACATGCCATTGCCGCGCCTCGAGTTTCCTGGTCGCGCCGCGACGAATAACATGAATCAGATTCAGGAGGCTTGTTAAACAGCTCGAAATATTAGTGTATCGCCGCGCCGCGGCATTTGAGGTGGCGCCGTGACATTCCTGGCAGCCTGATGCCGATTTCAGTTTTGAAAAAAAGTGGTCCAAGGGCAATTTCATCCTTTTGCGTGTAGTTCTAATTGGGGCATTTAATCTCCACCACTTATCCATTTCATTTCATTTCTTTTCCATTTTCTTTCTCTATTTCCTCTCAAAACATAAAACCCATTTGATTTTGAAGTGAGATTTGAGAGTGAAGATTTGTGAATCAAACCTTGGAGTAAGAATTAAAGTTGTTCTCCTCGTTCGTAGCTATGAGTGGATAGTGTTGGTAAGTCTTAATTCCGTATTTTGAGTTTTAGTTAATTTATGGCTAGGGTTTGGCCATTTGAGTCTTGTAAGACCCATTCGGGGACTTAATGGGTGAATTTGGGTTAATTTGATGTGAGGAAACCCAAATGGAGTTAATCTAGGATTTTGGTCATATGAATTGAGGTTGTAAGTGTTAAATGGTGTTGTTAGTCACTATTACACTTGTAAATGTTGAAAGAATTGTTAATAGGTTAAGTTTGACTTAAATTGTGAGTCTAAGTGTTAAAATGGGTCAAATGGGTAATGGTTGACCTATTTGGGTGAAATGGATATGAAATACCCTAAGTTTGTGTTAGTTGGCGTTAGTAGACTTTAATCACTAGCTTTAGTGATTAAAGATGAGTCTTGGCCATTTATGGGCGATTTTAGTGTAATTTGAGCATTTAATGCTTTTGGGTCATTAAATGCTCAAGAGTAAATATTGTGGTTAGTTCCACAAGTTGTGTATTGAATGTGTACTTAATGTATTAGGTACTTTGCCTTGAAGCATACGGAAGTGTTTAATCGCCAACGTCATGTTAAGGTGAGTGGAATAATTATGCGTGTACGTATATAATTTATTTATTTGTGTAGCGTGGAATGTGGAATTGTTGCGGTGTTTAAGACACCACATTCTATGTAACGAGTGGGATTGTTGCGGTGTTTAAGACACCACTCATTGGTTGATTGACATGTGGAATAGTTGCGGTATTCAAGACGCTACATTGTCATGGGAGTGGGATTGTCGCGGTGTTTAAGACACCACTCACTGGTTTGATTGATATGTGGGATAGTCGCGGTGTTCAAGACACCACATTGTCATGGGGGTGAGTTAGTCGCGGTGTTTAAGACATCACCCGGGGGATTAGTATTACGCGATGTTAAGTAACACTAATGGATGTTATGAACTCCGACGGTCTTTCAAGTACCGTTCCCTTGTACGATTGGTTAACCATGGTTGTGTGAAAATGTGTTGGCATATTAAATTGTGAACTATATGCTATTGTCGTTGCTAGCTTATTGTGAAATGCGGATAGTAGTTATGCATGATGTTTTGCATAGTTGTTGAATTGCTATCTCGTATGCGGTTTTGTGTAAGTGATTGCAAGTAAGTAGGTTATATTTGCATATGTATAATTATTGCATTCACTAAGCGTTAGCTTACCCCTCTCGTGGTTTATCTTTTTAGATGCAGGTGCGGACAAAGGGAATGGGGTTGTCGGATACTAGTTCCCCATGTTGGATTATTGTTGAAGTTGTGAAGTCGGCCTAGCGTTTTGGGTAGTTTAGCCCCAAACCATGCTCGTGTGTAGTTTGGATTAAAACTACATTTTAAGTTGGTCGAACTTGTATTACATTTGATTAATGGCCTTCGTGCCATTTGTAAACATTAAACTTGTGACATTGTTCGAATGGGTTGTATGTAACCGTTATTTTGGGTGCTAATGGTTTATTTATTTTGAAAAAAATTTTACTCATGTTAAATACGGGTTGGGTTGTTTCATCTGTTGAGAGGTCCACTTTGATTCAGAAAACCTTTCCTTTTAACGGTATTCGGAAATTTGGTAAAGTAATTTACATGTAAGAACAAAAGTGTCAAGTAACGGGAACTAGACAAGGGTTAGTGTAGTTCCTGTTCGATGTCCTATTTATATGCGTCAACTATTTACCTTTAATTTTATTTAAGATGAAAGTAAAGTTATGGGATAAAGATAACTTAGAAAATAAATATCGAAGTTTTACCTTAAAATGATTTCGTACGTTCATTTAACCTTTGGACTTTATCTCACGCTTCATCAATATTTAGTAATTCAAAAACTTGTAACCTATTATATATAACTTTACTTTTCAAATACGATATAACGATTTCCATTATTTTAACCTTTTAACAAAATGATTCTTAAATATATATTAGTTTTGGAAAAAAAAAGCTATCATATTTATTTGATTTAGTATTAAAACGTTTTCAATTTAGAGAAAACTTTATTATCAAAACGTTTTATAAGATACTTTGTTAATGAATTTTGAAGAACTTAATTAAAGCTTTATATTATAAATTACAAATATATATATATATATTGTGTTTCAAAAACGTAAACGTAATATGACATAATATTTTTCTATCACTTAAACGATTTTAAATGAGTCTTGAAATATAATTACTTTTGAAAAACTAAATATTATATTATTAAATAAATATTTCAAACTTATATTTTGAGATATATATATATATATATATATATATATATATATATATATATATATATATACTTTACAATATAACGAGATATAATAATAACATAGTCATAAAATGTTTTGATTTAAAATAATATTATTATATAACGAGACGTCGATTTATAGAAGCAAATGACCAAAACACTCAAATGATTAAGTTATATTTTGAGTGGGATGGTTTTTCATTAATTTAAGTCTTGTTATTTACAAAGGTACAATTTACGAAACGAAAAATACAAGTTTTCTAAGCGTACGTAACGTCGTTTGAGAAACCGAAACTGGAACATAAGTCGAGCGACAACATACGAGTCATCGGAACTAAATTTACAAATTAACTATGCACGTAAATATAATATAATATATAATTAATTATATAAATTAAATATATTATATATATATATATATATATATATATATATATATATATATATATATATATATATATATATATATATATATATATATATATATATAATATTATAAAACCAATAGCCGTCCACGTTGTAAACGAATTGGAACTGTTAAGAGTGACCATGCGATTGCATGGTTGTTGCTCACAAACCCCATGCGATCGCATGGGGGTTAGGTGAGGAAAATGTCTATAAATTCGTCCGATTTCATTTCAGTTCTTCACTTCCTCTTCTATCTATCTCTGATCTCTCTATATATATAAATAAAAATAATAATAATTATTATTAATATTATTATTATTAATGAGATTAATATTATTATTATTAAGCATTGTTATTAGTAGTAGTAATATTAGTATACATAAAATACTACAACGAGGTCATGAGCGAGTTATTTCAAACGGGTTTTTCGAGCGGGATAGAGCTAAGAAAATTATGGGTTATAGCTATGGAGGTTATGGGTAATGTTCGGAGGTATAACTCATGAGACAACCTAGTGTTTATCATCTCTGTTGCGTCTACGTACTTTCCTGCAATATTGAATCTCAATATTGATACGTGAGCACTCATATCTTACCTTTTATATATTAATAGTATATCCCTGACTAGTGCTCGAGTATATATGATCATGCATGCTTGTATATTTAATTTCTTCATTAATTAGTATTTAATGAATCACGAATTTATTACATATATTACTGATATAAGGTATATGATATGCATGTCGTTGGAAAGCTGGCGAAAAATTAATAACTTTTCATTTAGAAAGCGTATGATTTCGATGAACGGATTAAAAGATATCGTCAATTGAATTATCTATAGTTTTAAGTATTATTGTTAAAATGATGATGATGATGATGATTATTATTATTATTATTATTATTATTATTATTATTATTATTATTATTATTATTATTATTATTATTATTATTATTATTATTATTATTATTATTATTATTATTATTATTATTATTATTATTATTATTATTATTATTATTATCGTTATCGTTATCGTTATCGTTATCGTTATCGTTATCGTTATCGTCGTTATTATCGTTATTATTATTATTATCTAATAATCAATATTATTATTATTATTATTGTTATTATTATTATTATTATTATTATTAAAATAATTAATATTTTTTTTATCAAAAGTATCATTTTATTATTTTTATCATCATTATTATTATTAAAAGTATCATTAATATTAAAACTATTATTTTTATTAAAATTATCATTTTTTTATAGAAATGTCACTGTTATTATAAAATATCATTATTATAATCAATTTAGTATTATTATTATTATTATTAAAAATCATCATTTTGGATAGAATTATCATTTTTATATATAAAATATTATTATTACTACAGTTAATATTAAAAAGTATCGTTATTATTATAATTATCATGGTTGTTAGAAAATATCATTATAAATTTTAAAACTTATATTTTTATTTAAATTATCATTTTTATTAGTATTAGTATTATTAATAACAATAATATTATTAACATTGTTATTATCATTAACATGATTATAATATTATTATCATTATTAGTAATATTATTATTATGACATTAGTATTATTATAAAAAGATTATTACTAATTATCAAAATTATTATTATCAGTTGTATATATAAATATTGTTAATATTATAATTAATATTATTATTATCACAAAATAATACAATTTTTACTCATTATTATTATTAATATCTTATCAAATAAATATTTGATACAAAGATATTTTTACCACACGCAGTATAATAATACGTACTACTATATTTTTATGATATTAAGTGAACTATATAAACTATATTACTTAAGATATATAAAAGCATATTTTTATCACATATAAAATTTTAATATACATTTTTATTTATTAATAAATGACTTGTATTATTTTACTTTAATAAAATCTGATAAATATATTTAAATATATAAAACGACTATTTAAGTTACATAATAAGCATGTATAATTTTTTTAAATCATTTTGGGTCAAATCGACTTTTGTTGACTTTTGATATCGATCTCGAGCATTAGGATTGTGATACACTATGACCTGACCTAATTTGTTAGACAGATATTGACCAATATATAAATATATATACTTAATATAGGTTCGTGAATCCAAGTCCAACCTTGCATTGTTCAATGTTTTCATATGTATTTTTACTACAAAATACAGTATTGTGAGTTTCATTTACTCCCTTTTTAAGTGTTTTTGCAATTGATGCGTTGAAACAGTACCTTTATTTTATGAACGGATTTGAGTTATTTTGTTACACGAATTGATTTATTGTATATGTGGTGTTTTAATGAATTCAGGTTGATTTCACACATATAGGCAACTAGTCCTATTCGCATAGTTTAGTTTTATAGGTAAATCCGGTTCGTTCCACAGGGAGACAGTGTTTAATGGTTTTTAATAGTCTTTGAAGTTAAACTTATTTAAAGGGGGTTTTGGATTAGGAATTTATATTAAGCATAACATAATAATAAAATATAACTTAATCCTTAACTTAATTGAACTACTTATTAATTAAAATTACAAGATTACATGATTTATAATTATTAACTTTAAAAGTGAATTAATTGAAACTATATTAATTGTGATAGAAATATTTTATTAAATGATAATAAGTATAACAATAATTTTTTTTACAACTAAATGATTAAGAATTTATTTAAAATAATAAAATAAAATACAAATTAACTTAAACAATAAAATAGAATACAAATTAACTTAAATTAACTAAATAATAAGTTTTAATTAAATTAAAGGTGGATTAAAGATAATTATAATAATTAAACTAATTATAAATTAATTAAAATAATAATAAAAGATTTAATTAAAACTTGAATTTTGAAACTAATTCGTAACAGTACTGGTGTTATACGTACGCGTTTCGTGTAGGTATATACGCGTTTCGCGTATACTTTTAAATATATGCGATTCGTGAGAAACTATACGCGATCCGCGTATGGTTTGTTGGATGTGACAAAACAGTTCTTTTTCAACCGAAGTTCATTGATTTATATTTTCAATTTTAACTGTATAATAATACGTAAATGAATAATAATAATTATTATTTGCAATATATAAATGGGAGTGTTTACTTAAATGTGTCACCTCTAGATCCATGGATTGTTTTAGTTTTAAGCTCTATTAAAATGTTTAGTATAAAACTTTATATTTTTCTTTCGAATAAATAAATTTCAACTAGATAAATTAAATCTAATTTTCATTTGATCTTATTTAGATAGTTACTAGTCCCCAAGTATTTAAATTGAGACCCAACCCAGTTTTGACTTTCGCCAAAACCCAAATCATAACGGTTTCCCTTTTTACAATTTCACTATTATGTAACTAGTGATATTACCCAACCCACCGAACTTTATTTCTAATTTAGTGTTAGTAAATTATTCATAAGTTCATCTAAATCACTGTTAATGTTGAAGCCTAACTTATATAAATAAAAATAACTTTCGTTATTTGAATCTAATAAATTAAGTGACAAGGGTTAAATGTCCAAATACATAATAATGGTTCTTTTAATTAGGCTCAATATTAAAAATACTTAAGTTACATTTTAATTTTTAAAAGTGATAACAATCCATTTCACTAAGGGCTCTACATCTAAGCAAACACTAAGGAAATTTAGCTACTCATTATACTAGGATAAACTTAAAAATATAAATATACAAACATACTAATAACGATAAAAATTGATAACGATAATTTTAATAGGATAAACTTACTAAAATCTTCACTTTCATTTACTTCAAACGGTAGAAAAATTACAATAACAACACCTTTTTTTTACTCGCACAATAATACCCTTAATCACGAACAATACACCCTTGATATAAAATTATCCTAAATATTGAACTTGGAACTGAAAATAATACTAGTACAGAGTACTTTGATAAAATAAAAAGACTAATATTTGTGTGGTATCCCCCTATTTTCTCTGCGTATTTCTTAAAAATATGTGAGTGTGTATGTTGTATGAAATTTTGGAGCTGTGCACACTCTGTATATCTCTAGTACTCCATATTATACTCTGTCCATTCAAGTAGTAGGTAGAGAATATAACACTTTTTGATGTAACACTGAAAAAAGAAATAATATTTAAAGATAAAGCAACCGTCCCATTTGCCATTTGCTTTAGGAATCTGGATCTGGTGGCAACATTACGCGTTTCGCGTAGGGGGGCACACGGTCCGCGTAAGAGCAACAATATTACGCGTTTCGCGTAGAACTTCACGCGATCCGCGTAAGAGTAAACGACAGTTTTCTTATTTTTATTTTTGCGTTTGTTCTTTGTTGATCCCGTGTTGACGTATATTGACTTGAAACTTTCATTTGAAATCTTTTTCTTCGATCATCTTGGACTTTCTTTCGGATAAACGTTATCTCGATATATATTTGGTTAAAACCCGTCGTTTATTATCAATTCTTCAAACTTCAAGCTCGCGTTTACTTTTTCCGTTTTTCTCGTGAATTATGCATTTGAATGTCTTCGTTTCGGTAAAAGCCGATGAAATATAAATGATATTGCGTCGAAATATATGTATGTTTAAAGCAATATCAAAATACCCCACACTTGAACGTTGCTTGTCCTCAAGCAATTACATCTTCTAAATAGAATCGGAACATTACATATTTTTCCATATCGAACATTAAATCACACAACACACTCCACACGAAATGAAAACACACGCTATATGGAATAAGTTGGAAACACTACACAACATTTATTGGATCACACGCACACCACACGAAATGAAATTTTGACAACAGAAATAAAGTTGAAACTCGTGATTAAGGTTTTAAAAATTTGGATCCTTAGAGAAAATTGGACCTTGTGAAAACGTTTTATGATTTTATAAAATGGCATGCTAGTTTTTATACTAGACACATTTTTCGATTTTAATCTCAAATTCCGGTCGAAGGTAACTGAAAACCGTAGTCTCGGTCGGCGATTAGCAAGCTATCCGCCCCCATGATTGAAGTATCATGGAACTTGAAACCGAATATCCTAAAAATGGTTTTACACAATATAGTTCAAAAATAGCATAAGTTTTAGAAGAAACTTATATTGTGTCCAAATATCATCGGTGAACCATGAGTTTGCACACCTCAATTTGTTATGGCATATGTATGTTGACCGCGGTCAAACATAGATGCAGTTGATCTTTACGGAGATCATCCATCTGGGGATTAGATTCATTAGTCTTAAAAGCTAATTTGCAATGTGCCCCCCCATTGTACGAGACAGATCCATCTCATGGTTAGGATAAGTCTGACCACCAAAAACCCTGTTTGATGCTGAGGTGAGGTGGATTTCCAGCCGATGATAGAGATGACTTTTCAAGATTTTTCGTCAACCTACAGCTGTTCTGGACTACATCTTCTAACATAAGTTAGCAAGTGTGTCATTTTGGAAGACTTTACTTCCTTAATGGGATATTCAGGTTTATACATTCCAAAGCAATGATATCTGCAATAAACTTCATAGAAACATGTGATAAATGGTTCCTAAAATATGGGTTTATAAATTCTGTTGTACTTGGTTTTCTTTTATAGGCTTTAATCAAATAATCTTATGTATTTTTAATGTATGGAGATAATAATTTCGGTTTTTGACACCTAATCTTTAATTGCTCGTAATTACCTTAAAAATTGACTAGATATATTTGTTTAAAAAGTTTCAAAATTTTTCATAAAAATCGCCAAGTTATAAGTTCTCGAGAATTTATATATTCCCACCCCACACTTAAGATTATGTAATGCCCTCATTACATAAAATCAGATTAAATGTATAAATTTGAGAGGACAAAAAGTGTAAAGTATATGGAACTTCCTTTGTTAAGTAATTGGACATTGTAAAATGCTTATCGTATGAACATATCCAATCCTTTTTATCACAATAATACTTTCGTGTTTCGTTATGTTGAATCTCATCATCGTAAATACCTATCAACAAAATATGTTAATCACACACGAGATGGGGTTGTACTTTAGTAGTATAAAAATTTTACCCCACACTAAAAATTTTGTATATATAAAATAAAAGTAAACGTAAATACTTAAAACACATCATAAAAATCATTTTTTTACAAACAATATAAAAAAATAAAAATAAAAACTAAAAAAAAATAAAAACTAAAAACTAGAAAAATGGCCATACAGGGCCTCCTTGATTTTCGTGTTCCCGTTGTTGTTGCTGCAGATGTTCGTTTTGGCATTGTTCCTCGTAAAAACGCCGATAAGCATCCTGACTTGCAGCTAGAGCAGCGTTGGGATCATAAGGTGGAGGTAGAGGATCACCGGGTGCTTGCCATTGGGGGTATGAAGGAAAGGCTGAGGGTGCGTAATGTTGTGGGTTAGCTGCGTATAAATATGCCTGATGATGCGCCCACTCTAGTTGTGCTCCCTGGCCCCTTTGATCATATCGAATGTTTTTTAACATATTACCCTGAGCTAGTTGGGTATGCCTAATGTCCCCTATTTGCTGAGATAAACTAGTGTATTGGTCTTCTGATCTCCGTCCCCAATTATCATATGAGTTCCTTAAATCTAAACTCAATGAATTAAACGAATTTTGTAACATATCGAAATCAGAGGTACCTACATTAGACGAACTAGCCTGATCTGGCTGTCTCCGTCTTCTCCTAGTATCTCGCTCAGGTTCATCGTCTTCCTCCATAGGAGCGGGAACAACAATTTCTTGTCGTCTTAAACTAATTACCCCACCCCTCACTTGTATAGCTTTTGCCGTTTTATATACATCCAATCCTAAAGTTTTAACAGCTTGATCGACCGGTATGATTGGAGGTTCTGATTCACTCGGGTTGAGTTCGAACCAGTTTCCTAAACAAGTGATATAGTGACCCCCCGACATGTCACTTGATCCTCTAGCACCCTTACCTACATGAGCTAAAAAGTAGGCAACTCCATAGGGTATACTAACAAAGGTATCCCTATCTCTGATCACATCTAAATACCAAAGGTCAATATAATTAATTTTATCTGTATTACCAAATGACCTTTGGTTTATTGTGTTCGCTATAAATTTATGAATTATTCCAAAATGGAACATCAGTGATCTTTAGGTATGATTCTTGGCCGGCCTCATATCTATTTCTATTAGTAAAATATTGTCAAACCCTCCCAGAATCATAGTTACCTATATACCTAGCCCCAGTAAAAATATACTCTCTAAAACCGGGAGTCAACATCTCCGCGACGGTGTAAATCCCCAACGCGTTAGTCACGTTGCTTAGGGACATCCTTCTATCTACCTCACCCAGTCTAAACTGTAGAAAATTATCATTATCGATAGTTTCTGGGTGTATACTCATTCTAACAGTAGAATAGAATTCCAAGCACCATTCTCTATATACAGGACTATTTAAACTAAACAACCTCTCAAAATCATTAAAAACCAAATTCATCCCAAATTCGTTTGTGAAATTTTGGTTTAAAATTTCCCTTAATTGTGTATCTAAGTTGACTGGGTATCCTAAGGGAGCCCAGTCAACAACATATACTGGAGAGGTGTTTCTATTGATCAGAAAAATTAAGTCCTTAACCTTTTGCACCCGTTGAGGTAAATCATTAGGGAATCTCAGGTTCAGGTGTAAGGTTTGGAGGAGTTGTTCCATTTGTGGTGTTACTTGTTCCTCATCTTGCTGTTGGTTTACAGCCCTCATTCGAAATAATCCCTGCATAACATTTTAAAACAAGAAATTTGTCCCAATTGGGTATGTTAATATTAGCAAAGAATTCATAATCATCATACAAGCTTGTTCTTAACACCACAGGAACTAATATATATCAACAACAGTTTAAGGTTTACTTCTAAAGATCAAAACAAACAAAAAATAAAAAAACAAAATTCATAATCATAAATCAAGTTTCATAATCCAAGTGGAAAACATTCAATGAACTAAGCATATATAATTCAATCCAATCACATTGCGTATATTCTAGCTTCCAAATAATCTTTATCATCATTACAATTCATTACTTGATTCATGAAAATAACAAAAATTATTAAATTTAGACTAAAATTAAAATCACAGAATCAAACAATCAAATTCATGTTCAAAGATTCTACTACTATCAAAACAGTTAAAAACATAAAATTATAACCACAATAACTCACTTTAATAGCAATTCCTAAGTTTTTCCCCAATATGTATAAACCCTAACTTTAAAATTATCAATCAAACATCAAATTCTTTGCTAATCGGGTTTAACATCACACTAACAACATAGTTATAGCAATAATCAAGCAAAATTCAATAATAACATGCATCAATTCGGATAAAAGCTATAAAAATAAATACTGAAAAATTTAAAGAACAAGTGGTAAAACGGGTTTAGGACCCTTACCAATCTCGGCATGTTGAAAGATGGATGAATTGGAGGAGATTGATAGTGTTAATTAGATTTTTGTAAGTGATTTTGGTGATTTTTGGGGTTACCCTTCATTCACAGCAGAGAAGAAAGAAAAAAAAATAAAAAATATGTGTGAAGAACAGGTTGCTGGTCGACTGATATGCTTTCTGATTTTTCAACTTACGCTGTCCGCGTAACTTTTAATTCTACGCGTTTCGCGTGGTACCTTACACGTACCGCGTAAGGTTTAAGTTATATTATTATTAATTTTTTTTTTTTGTAAAAAATGATTTTTATGATGTGTTTTAAGTATTTACGTTTACTTTTATTTTATATATACAAAATTTTTAGTGTGGGGTAAAAATTTTGTACTACTAAAGTACAACCCCATCTCGTGTGTGATTAACATATTTTGTTGACAGGTATTTACGATGATGAGATTCGACATAACGAAACACGAAAGTATTATTGTGATAAAAAGGATTGGATATGTTCATACGATAAGCATTTTACAATGTCCAATTACTTAACAAAGGAAGTTCCATATACTTTACACTTTTTGTCCTCTCAAATTTATACATTTAATCTGATTTTATGTAATGAGGGCATTACATAATCTTAAGTGTGGGGTGGGAATATATAAATTCTCGAGAACTTATAACTTGGCGGTTTTATGAACGGATTATATATAAATTCCCTGGCAGCGGCGCCAAAAAGTTGATGCGTTGAAACAGTACCTTTATTTTATGAACGGATTTGAGTTAATTTGTTACACGAATTGATTTATTGTATATGTAGTGTTTTAATGAATTCAGCTTGATTTCACACATATGGGCAACTAGTCCTATTCGCATAGTTTAGTTTTATAGGTAAATCCGGTTCGTTCCACAGGGAGACAGTGTTTAATGGTTTTTTAATAGTCTTTGAAGTTAAACTTATTTAAAGGGGGTTTTGGATTAGGAATTTATATTTAGCATAACATAATAATAAAATATAACTTAATCCTTAATTTAATTGAACTACTTATTAATTAATATTACAAGATTACATGATTTATAATTATTAACTTTAAAAGTGAATTAATTGAAACTATATTAATTGTGATAGAAATATTTTATTAAATGATAATAAGTATAACAATAATTTTTTTTTACAACTAAATGATTAAGAATTTATTTAAAACAATAAAATAAAATACAAATTAACTTAAACAATAAAATAGAATAAAAATTAACTTAAATTAACTAAATAATAAGTTTTAATTAAATTAAAGGTGGGTTAAAGATAATTATAATAATTAAAATAATTATAAATTAATTAAAATAATAATAAAAGATTTAATTAAAACTTGAATTTTGAAACTAATTCGTAACAGTACTGGTATTATACGTACATGTTTCGTGTAGGTATATACGCGTTTCGCGTATACTTTTAAATATACGCTGTTCGTGTGAAACTATACGCGATCCGCGTATGGTTTGTTGGATGTGACAAAACAGTCCTGCTTCAACCAAAGTTCATTGATTTATATTTTCAATTTTAACTGTATAATAATACGTAAATGAATAATAATAATAATAATTATTTGCAATATATAAATGGGAGTGTTTACTTAAATGTGTCACCTCTAGATCCATGGATTGTTTTAGTTTTAAGCTCTATTAAAATGTTTAGTATAAAACTTTATATTTTTCTTTCGAATAAATTTCAACTAGCTAAATTAAATCTAATTTTCATTTGATTTTATTTTAGATAGTTACTAGTCCCCAAGTATTTAAATTGAGACCCAACTCAGTTTTGACTTTCGTCAAAACCCAAATCATAACGGTTTCCCTTTTTACAATTTCACTATTATGTAACTAGTGATATTACCCAACCCACCGAACTTTATTTCTAATTTAGTGTTAGTAAATTATTCATAAGTTCGTCTAAATCACTGTTAATGTTGAAGCCTAACTTATATAAATAAAAATAACTTTCGTTATTTGAATCTAATAAATTAAGTGACAAGGGTTAAATGTCCAAATACATAATAATGGTTCTTTTAATTAGGCTCAATATTAAAAATACTTAAGTTACATTTTAATTTTTAAAAGTGATAACAATCCATTTCACTAGGGGCTCTACATCTAAGCAAACACTAGGGAAATTTAGCTACTCATTATACTAGGATAAACATAAAAATATAAATATACAAACATACTAATAACGATAAAAATTGATAACGATAATTTTAATAGGATAAACTTACTAAAATCTTCACTTTCATTTACTTCAAACGGTAGAAAAATTACAATAACAACACCTTTTTTTTACTCGCATAATAATACCCTTAATCACGAACAATACACCCTTGATATAAAATTATCCTAAATATTGAACTTGGAACTGAAAATAATACTAGTACAGAGTACTTTGATAAAATAAAAAGACTAATATTTGTGTGGTATCCCCCCTATTTTCTCTGCGTATTTCTTAAAAATATGTGAGTGTGTATGTTGTATGGAATTTTAGAGCTGTGCACACTCTGTATATCTCTAGTACTCCGTATTATACTCTGTCCATTCAAGTAGTAGGTAGAGAATATAACACTTTTTTGCTGTAACACTGAAAAAAGAAATAATATTTAAAGATAAAGCAACCGTCCCATTTGCCATTTGCTTTAGGAATCTGGATCTGGTGGCAACATTACGCGTTTCGCGTAGGGGAGCACATGGTCCGCGTAAGAGCAACAATATTACACGTTTCGTGTAGGACTTCACGCGATCCGCGTAAGAGTAAACGACAGTTTTCTTATTTTTATTTTGCGTTTGTTCTTTGTTGATCCCGTGTTGACGTATATTGACTTGGAACTTTCATTTGAAATCTTTTTCTTCGATCATCTTGGACTTTCATTCGAATAAATGTTATCTCGATATATATTTGGTTAAAACCCGTCGTTTATTATCATTTCTTCAAACTTCAAGCTCGCGTTTACTTTTGCCGTTTTTCTCGTGAATTATGCATTTGAATGTCTTCGTTTCGGTAAAAGCCGATGAAATATAAATGATATTGCGTCGAAATATATGTATGTTTAAAGCAATATCAGCAATATATACTTTTGGGACTGAGAATACATGCGCTTTTATAAATGTTTGACGAAATAGACACAAGTAATCGAAACTACATTCTATGGTTGAAAGATCGAAATCGAATATGCCCCTTTTAGTCTGGTAATCTAAGAATTAGGGAACAGACACCCTAATTGACGCGAATTCTAAATATAGATCTATCGGGCTCAACGAGCCCCATCCAAAGTACCGGATGCTTTAGTACTTCGAAATTATCATGTCCGAAGGATGTCCCGGAATGATGGGGATATTCTATATGCATCTAGTAAAGGTCGATTACCAGGTGTTCACCATATGAATGATTTTTATCTCTATGTATGGGATGGATATTTATGAAAAATAGAAATGAAAATCTTGTGGTCTATTAAAATGATGGAAATGATTGTTTATGATAAACTAATGAACTCACCAACCTTTTGGTTGACACTTGAAAGCATGTTTATTCTCAGGTATTAAAGAAATCTTCTGCCGTGCATTTGTTCATTTTAAAGATATTACTTGGAGTCATTCATGGTATATTTCAAAAGACGTTGCATTCAAGTCATTGAGTTCAATAAAGATTATTATTAAGTTAATGACAGATTAGGTCATTTATAGTTGGATATTATGAAATGGTATGCATGCCTGTCAACTTTCGAT
This sequence comes from Rutidosis leptorrhynchoides, assembly GCF_046630445.1. Classification (NCBI taxonomy): domain Eukaryota; kingdom Viridiplantae; phylum Streptophyta; class Magnoliopsida; order Asterales; family Asteraceae; genus Rutidosis; species Rutidosis leptorrhynchoides. Next base: position 102,165,359 of record NC_092340.1, on the reverse strand, counting down.
GTAATGAAAGTTTATCTTTTAAAACGAATGCAATGTTTGTAAAATGTATCATATAGAGGTCAAATACCTCGCAATGTAATCATATGTTATTGTATTCATCCTTATGGATTAGGACGGGTCGTCTCATATGGTATCAGAGCGGTGGTCTTAGCGAACCATGTCTTGCATTAGTGTGTCTAACTGATAGATATTAAGATGCATTAATGAGTCTGGACTTCGACCGTGTCTGCATGTCAAAAGTTTTGCTTATCATTTTTGTTGAAAATCACCTGCTTATCATTCTTAGTCTAGACACGTTTTACTGCATTGATTGCATGAATAGTGTATAGACAGAATTCATATCTCAGCGTATCTGCTAATTCACATCTTAGCGTATCTGTTACTGTAAACTTTGCCTGACATATTCCGTAAATTCCTCCGTAATCTACGAAATCTTTTCTTCTATATATATAGATATTCTATGAAATTAGAATACCATCCGATAGCTGAAAATCATTTCATATCGAAAAAACATTTATTCAATCGTACGAAATGGAACTCGGCACTAATTCAAGTCCCTCGGATTCCGATATGGAGTTTCACTCGAGCTCCGAGAGCAGTGTGACCGGAATGGATCAACCAATTAGCCATCATCTATTCTGGATGAATTGGGGATGGGTTCGTAGTCTACTTAATCATTGGAGACAAGAAGAAGGCGATCCCTTCCATCCACCACATTGCCCTCTTGACGGTGAACCAGAAGCACTTACCGGTGAACCTGTCCGAGACACCATTTTCTCTCTCATTTCCAGAGTGTCTCGTCATGACTACATATTATCTCAAATTCTAGATCTTATTCATCCGCTCGTCCGAACCGCCACTCATCTCGGTATAATAGAAGAAGTCAACGAGCTTCGCGCTCGGGTAGTGACTTTGGAGGATATGGTGCAAAGGTTGCAAGCACCAGCAGCAGCACCGGCAGCAACAGTACCACCATCAGCAACACCAACAGTACCATCACCACCACCAACAGCAACATCAGCATCCCACACCTCAACATCACAATCTGTACCTCGAGCATCAACATCACATGCACCATAGATATCAAGGAGTACCAACAACAATAACCGATGAAGTATTAATCTATAATTTCATTGGAGAAACATTCTGTTGCAATTATGTAATCTCCAAAGTCTCAAAGATTATCTATTTATAACACCCCACCAAAATACCATCTGACGGCGTGTTAATTCCGGTCCCACAGTTAACAATTACGCCCTCTATATGAGACGTTTAAAGCAATCGCATTTAATTTTATTTAAAATAATAACTTTCAAAAACAAAAGTCAGAAATCCCAAAATAGAAACACTGTTGTGATCGTAACCACAAGCCAACAGTATTTAAACAGTATAATAGTTTTAAATGCGAAAGTAAATAATGTTCTTTAAAATCAAATGCTGACTCCACGGCCAGTCATGCAGCAAACACAGCGGAAGCATACCTCTTAAGGACCTGAGAATAACAATACGCAAAAATAGGTCAACAAATAATGTTGGTGAATCTACAGGTTTAAAGTAACGTAACAATGTCTGAAAAACAGTTATCAGAAAATAGTTTAATTTCATTGACCACAAGATTCTATCGCAAGCATAAACCGAGCACCTGAATACTAGCAAAGACCCGAGTATAGAAACCACTACACCCGACCTTACCTCATAAAATGTTATACATTGTTCAGATGTATTAAATGTTCAAAGTAAATGCACCACTGCTTTTATAGTGGGTGAGGTTGTCAACCTAACGGACCCGTCCATCTAAATTGTGCCTACCAAATGGTATTAAAAGTATTCAAGCTAGAGGCTTTTTGAACAAACTCAATATGCATATGTGTAGTACTCATGTCAATATAAAGCATTTGAAAATGTAAATATAGCAGCGCGTATTCTCATCCCTGAAAACATGTAAAAAGCGGGACTGTAGACTCACCTTTGAATAAGCTCGGAATGAAAGACAAATGACTTGTATGGTTTAGACCCGAGTAATGTAACCTAAGTATACGTATGTAGGTTGGTCAATATATGTATCTTATATAAGTGTGGTTTCATAGTGTACGTTGTCTTATTGCTCGACTCGACGCGATTAAAAGTAAAAGTCAACTATATCATGCAAGTCAACCAAAGTCAACCGAAAGTCAAACTTGGTCAAAGTAGTCAACTAAAGTCAACATCAGTAGGTTCATGTCAAATATTGGTCAACATGTCAAAACTAAATCATACAATAAGTTTTAGGTCATGAATAATCATTTTCACAATTTCAGTTTATCGTCATGCACCAAATTTACGAACACGTAGCACACTTAGCACAATATCTCATAGTACAAAATTCAAGTAAATATGAAAAACTCCAGATCATAATTAGACTCAAAATCGATTCCAAAAAGTTTTTCCAGGGACTCATACGACAATTAAAAGTCAGGAATTAGAAGGAATACATATGGGGTTTGCCAGGTCAGTTTCTGACCACGCACTGATTTCATTTCGGCTATAACCGGAGTTAGAAACATGAAATTGATACAAGACCAGTGGCCATAGTTCAAGGACAAATCAAAGTAACACATATAAAAAATCTAGCCACTTTTTTTTAGCCAATTTGTACAGTTTATTCGTGCAAGTTGATCATTCAGTTTTCAGTTCAAATCAGAATTCACATAAAGTATGGCTCTATTGTGCCCAATGAATAAGGTTTCAGAGATTGACATAAACTAAAAATAAGTCACATATCATGTTAAGTTTCATTTTACAGAAGCATACATTCTCAATCAATATACAAAATTCACAAAGTACAAAACCGTGTTCAATTTACAGATTCGATTCCCATTTCGTTAGTCACATTCGCATACGATTATCCGAAGATCTATATACAATTAGCCTATGATATCTACATGAAAGATGAATTAATTTTTGTCTATTTTTCAAATATGCAAAGCTTCAATCACAGATGTTAACACATGTTTTCATACAAGGTTATTTTCATGCAAGTGCTGTATAAAACTTCATTTACACTAATTCTAGCATATCTCGGGCTATACATAAGAAAACGACATGATATCCTAGTCTAACTTGAGTGTTTTTAAATTATCTTTTCAGTGGAATAAGTCTCACATGCCAATTTGTTTTCTATCAATACCATATTTCTGATCAAGCAACAATAACACAATGATAATTCAAATCGACATAACTTAATCATACGGAAACGAAATCAAGCGAATCCAAAGCCTAAACTCAATAATTTTTCGTAAGGAATCTGATTATAACATAATAATTAACATTTGAAAAACTTAATTTTTCTGATCAAACAAATACAAATTCGTTTTTAAACCCTAGCGCATCAAACAATCAAATTAACGATTACAATTAACACGTACGCGTATAGACTTGAGAAATTGACAACATAACTATGAAACTTTATAAAAATCAGATTTTTAAGAATTAGGGTTCATGCAATTATACCTTTGATCGCTAAATTAAATACATTAACGCGTAGAGGAGATCGAGAATTGCAACTTTCGTGTTCAAGGTTTTATCAAAAGATCAAAAATTGAAGGTGATGATGATGGTGATGTTGGGCGATGATGGGGAGGAGCCAGGGAGAGATCGACTGCAAAATTTTTGTGTAGGGGATTTGTGATTTAATCAGGTTAACACATACTATATATATGTAGCCCTAACTTAATCAATTTGCACATAAGGTCCCCTAAGTAATCAAAATTAAGAAAATAGGGGTGGGGAGGGGGGTGGTCAGCTGAATGGGGCCCTCTATGGGTTCCCGGGCTCTCGTTTTGTAATCCCGTGTATTCGTGGTCCGTTTTAAGTGTCGTTTTGTCGTACCGAAGGCCCGGAACGCTAATCCGATCGTTAAACGCAACCAATCGCTTAATTTATTAAAAACCCAATAAATTAAATATTTTAAAAAGTTAATAATTAATTAAATTAATTATTAAAATAAACCCGAGCGTTTCGTTGCTCAAAAAGCTATTATCAAAATCGTATCGTTTTTATCGTATTTCATAATCCGAAATATTTATTTGAATTAATATCAACCCATATCAATTATTGAAACCCTCCAAAGGTCAAGTACGCATTTAATACACGTAAATACATTAAAGTTAAATAATCGCCGTTAAATAAACTAAAGGAAGGTTAACGAAAGTAACGGAAAAATCAGGGTTGTTACATTACCCACCTGTTATTGAAAATTTCGTCCCGAATTTTAGTGATCGTCCGCTGAAGTGGTTTCCTCGGGAAACAATTGCAGATACTTCAGCCTCATCTGGTTTTCACGCTCCCACGTGAACTCTGGTCCTCTTCTCGCGTTCCACCGAACTTTAACGATAGGAATTCTGCTTTGCTTCAATTGCTTGACCTCACAGCCTAAGATTTCAACAGGTTCCTCAATGAAATGAAGTTTGTCGTCGATACGTAGTTCCTCTAGAGGAATAATCTAATTATCATCGGCTAAACACTTCTTTTGATTGGATACACGGAAAACATCATGAATACCGCTGAGTGTTTGTGGCAGTTCCAATCTATAAGCTACTGGTCTAACTCTTTCAATTATCTCAAACGATCCAACATAGCGAGGACTCATTTTACCTCATTTCCCAAATCATACAACACCCTTCCAAGGTGATACTTTAAGCATAACTTTGTCTCCAACTTGGAACTCTATGTCCTTCTGTCTAACATCGACATAACTCTTTTGTCGACTTCGAGCCTTTCTCAATCGTTCCTGAATCTATAGAACTTTCTCAGTTGTCTCCTGAATAATCTCAGGACCTGTCAACTGACTATCTCCCAACTCGCTCCAATAAACGGGAGATCTACACTTCCTTCCATACAATGCTTCAAATGGTGCAACTTTAATACTCGCATAGTAGCTGTTATTGTATGAGAACTCAGCTAGTGGTAAATACTTATCCCATCCATTTCCGAAATCAATGACACACGCTCTCAACATGTCCTCAAAAGTCTAAATAGTTCGTTCGCTCTGGCCATCCGTCTGGGGGTGATATGCTGTACTCATATCTAAACGAGTCCCCATTGCTTTCTGCAATGATTGCCAAAACCTGGAAGTAAATCTGCTGTCACGGTCGGATATAATGGATATAGGCACTCCATGCCTAGAGACGACTTCCTTAATGTAGATCTGAACCAACTTCTCCATCTTATCAGTTTCCCTTATCGGTAAGAAGTGTGCGGACTTAGTGAGACAATCCACGATAACCCAAATAGTATCGTGACCTCCTGCTGTTCTCGGCAGTTTCGTAATGAAGTCCATGGAAATTCCTTCCCACTTCCACTGGGGAATCTCTGGTTGAATTAATAATCCTGATGGCTTCTGATGCTCAGCCTTGACTTTAGCGCAAGTCAAGCACTTCCCAACATAAGTGGCAATGTCAGCTTTCAAGTTCGACCACCAATAAAATGCCTTCAAATTGTGGTACATTTTATATGATCCTGGATGAATTGAGTATCTCGATTTGTGTGCTTCCTCCAACACTAGTTCTCTCAATCCACCAAACTTTGGTACCCAAATTCGGTTAGCAAAGTACCGTGTTCCGTCCTCCTTGATGTCAAACTTCTTATCCATCCCTTTGAGAAATTCAACATCAACATTCTCTTGTTTCATGGCTTCTTGTTGTGCTTCGCGGATTTGTGATGTGAGATTCGTACGGACAACTATGTTAAGCGCTTTAACCCTAAGAGGTTTCTCTCGCCCCTTTCTGCTCAAGGCATCTGCCACAACATTCGCCTTGCCCGGATGGTATTAAAGTTCACAGTTATAATCATTAAGTAGTTCCATCTAACGTCGTTGTCTCATGTTGAGTTGCTTCTGATCGAATATGTGCTATAAACTCTTATGGTCAGTGAAGATAGTGAACTTGGTTCCAAACAGGTAGTGTCTCCACATTTTAAGTGCAAAGACAACATCTCCTAACTCAAGGTCGTGCGTAGTGTAATTCTGCTCGTGAATCTTTAACTGACACGATCCATAAGCAATAACTTTGTTTCGTTGCATAAGCACGCAACCCATTCCTTGACGTGAGGCATCACAGTAAACAACAAAATCTTCACTTCCCTCGGGTAGAGACAATACTGGTGCAGTTGTTAACTTCTCTTTCAACAACTGAAATGCAGTCTCTTGCGGTTCTGACCACTCAAACTTCTTGCCCTTATGAGTCAATGCGGTTAATGGTCGGGCGATCTTAGAGAATCCTTCAATGAATCTCCGGTAGTAACCAGCTAGACCCAAAAATTGCCTAATCTGCGTTGGCGTCTTTGGAGTTTCCCAATTCTTAACCGACTCAATCTTTGCTGGATCGACCTGTATTCCATTGGCCCCTACAACATGGCCAAGAAATTGTACTTCTGGTAACCAAAAGTCACACTTAGAAAACTTTGCATACAACTGCTCTTCTCTAAGCATAGTCAATATCGAACGTAGATACTGCTCGTGCTCTTCTCTGTTCTTGGAGTACACCAATATATCATCAATGAACACAATGAAGAATTTATCTAGGTATGGCTTACACACACGGTTCATGAGGTCCATGAACACTGCTGGTGCGTTCGTCAAACCAAATGACATTACTGTAAACTCATAATGTCCATAACGTGTTCTAAACACTATATTCGGGACAACAGCTTCTTTGACTCTCAATTGATGATACCCGGATCTCAAATCAATCTTCGAATAGCTGCTGGATCCCTACAACTGATCAAATAAGTCATCAATCCTCGGTAGCGGATACCGATTCTTGATTGTCAGCTTGTTCAATTCTCTGTAGTTGATACACAACCTCATCAACCCATCCTTCTTCTTAACAAACAGGACCGGAGCTCCCCAAGGCGAAGAACTCGGTCTAATAAATCCCTTGTCTAACAACTCTTGCTATTTACTAGACAACTCTTGAAGTTCTGGGGGTGCAATTCTGTACGGTGCGCGAGCCACTGGTGCCGCTCCTGGCACTAAGTCTATCTGAAACTCAATTTCTCGATGCGGTGGGAGACCAGGTAATTCCTCAGGAAACACTTCAAGAAATTCCTTAACTATAGGAACGTCTTCGGGTCTTCTTTCTTCTGGTACAATTTGGCTTACATGAGCCAAGAACGCGATACATCCCTTTCTTACATACTTCTGGACTTTCAAGCAATTAATGAGATGTAATTGTGAGCCATTCTTTTCACCATAAATCATCATAGGTTCACCATCAGCAATAGGAATACGAATAGCCTTTAGGTCACAGACCACCTCTGCTTTGTTATCAGCTAACCAGTCTATTCCAACCACAAGGTCAAAACTTCCCAGTTTAATAGGTATCACACTAATGCTAAAAGGCTTACTTTCTAACGTCAAAGTACAATCACGATAAATCTTATCAGCTCTCATCAAGTTACCATTCCCTAGTTCTATGGAATACACGTTATCTAGGGGAGAAACAGGTTTCTTAACATTGTGACAAATATCCTTTGATATAAAACTTCTATCAGCGCCAGTATCAAACAAAACATAAACAAGTTGATCATCAAGTGAAAACGTACCCGTGACTAGCTTTGGATCATCACGAGCTTCCGCAGAATTGATGTTGAACGCCCTTCCTCGAGCATTCCCATTATTGTTCTTAGGACAGTCCTTCTTGAAATGACCCGGCTGTCCACAACCATAACAGTTCTTACCACCATTAGCATTGTTCGCATTGCTTGCAGTGCTGTTGTTGTTGGTGTTGCCATTGAGATTAACCTTGCAATCTTTTGACAAATGACCAAACTTCTTACAACGGTCACAATTTAGAACAGAACAATTTCCAGTATGATGCTTGCCATACTTCTGACATTGTGGCTTTTTGCCCTTATACCCGGAGTTAGTTCCTGTGGTTCCAGTGTCGTTACGGTAAGAATCTTGCTTTTTAAACGGCTGTTGATTGAAATTCCTGTCCTGACCACCGTTCCACTTCCTTTTACCATCGTTTGACTTATTCTCACTCACTGTAGTGCCCTTCCCTCTCTGGGCAATCTGATCCAACAGCAAACTAGCCATGTCAATAGCTTCCTGCACATTTGCGGGTTTTGAAGTAGTGACCCCGCCTTGAATGTTCTCACTCAGACCTTCAATGTACAGTTCTACCTTACGCCTTTCTGGAGTAACCATTTCAGGACACATTAACGCCAACTCAAAGAACCTCTTGTTATAGGCGGTGAGATCGTTGCCTACTAACTTCAGCTCTCGGTACTCGCGTTCCATTTTCTTAACCTCGTTCCTCGATCATTCTTTGCTTCAGAGTGTCCCAAGGTAGGGCATAAGCCTGATCATGAAATGTCCCGTTCTTATTGATTAAAAACGTTCCATATTAATTGATTTCGTTGCGAGGTTTTGACCTCTATATGAGACGTTTTTCAAAGACTGCATTCATTTTTAAAACAAACCATAACCTTTATTTCATAAATAAAGGTTTAAAAAGCTTTATGTAGATTATCAAATAATGATAATCTAAAATATCCTATTTACACACGACCATTACATAATGGTTTACAATACAAATATGTTACATCGAAATCAGTTTCTTGAATGCAGTTTTTACACAATATCATACAAACATGGACTCCAAATCTTGTCCTTATTTTAGTATGCAACAGCGGAAGCTCTTAGTATTCACCTGAGAATAAACATGCTTTAAACGTCAACAAAAATGTTGGTGAGTTATAGGTTTAACCTATATATATCAAATCGTAACAATAGACCACAAGATTTCATATTTCAATACACATCCCATACAAAGAGATAAAAATTATTCATATGGTGAACACCTGGTAACCGACATTAACAAGATGCATATATAAGAATATCCCCATCATTCCAGGACACCCTTCGGATATGATATAAATTTCGAAGTACTAAAGCATCCGGTACTTTGGATGGGGTTTGTTAGGCCCAATAGATCTATCTTTAGGATTCGCGTCAATTAGGGTGTCTGTTCCCTAATTCTTAGATTACCAGACTTAATAAAAAGGGGCATATTCAATTTCGATAATTCAACCATAGAATGTAGTTTCACGTACTTGTGTCTATTTTGTAAATCATTTATAAAACCTGCATGTATTCTCATCCCAAAAATATTAGATTTTAAAAGTGGGACTATAACTCACTTTCACAGATTTTTACTTCGTCGGGAAGTAAGACTTGGCCACTGGTTGATTCACGAACCTATAACAATATATACATATATATCAAAGTATGTTCAAAATATATTTACAACACTTTTAATATATTTTGATGTTTTAAGTTTATTAAGTCAGTTGTCCTCGTTAGTAACCTACAACTAGTTGTCCACAGTTAGATGTACAGAAATAAATCGATAAATATTATCTTGAATCAATCCACGACCCAGTGTATACGTATCTCAGTATTGATCACAACTCAAACTATATATATTTTGGAATCAACCTCAACCCTGTATAGCTAACTCCAACATTCACATATAGAGTGTCTATGGTTGTTCCGAAATATATATAGATGTGTCGACATGATAGGTCGAAACATTGTATACGTGTCTATGGTATCTCAAGATTACATAATATACAATACAAGTTGATTAAGTTATGGTTGGAATAGATTTGTTACCAATTTTCACGTAGCTAAAATGAGAAAAATTATCCAATCTTGTTTTACCCATACCTTCTTCATTTTAAATCCGTTTTGAGTGAATCAAATTGCTATGGTTTCATATTGAACTCTATTTTATGAATCTAAACAGAAAAAGTATAGGTTTATAGTCGGAAAAATAAGTTACAAGTCGTTTTTGTAAAGGTAGTCATTTCAGTCGAAAGAATGACGTCTAGATGACCATTTTAGAAAACATACTTCCACTTTGAGTTTAATCATAATTTTTGGATATAGTTTCATGTTCATAATAAAAATCATTTTCCCAGAATAACAACTTTTAAATCAAAGTTTATCATAGTTTTTAATTAACTAACCCAAAACATTCCGCGGTGTTACTACGATGGCGTAAATCCGATTTTACGGTGTTTTTTGTGTTTCCGGGTTTTAAATCATTAAGTTAGCATATCATATAGATATAGAACATATGTTTAGTTGATTTTAAAAGTCAAGTTAGAAGGATTAACTTTTATTTGCGAACAAGTTTAGAATTAACTAAACTATGTTCTAGTGATTACAAGTTTAAACCTTCGAATAAGATAGCTTTATATGTATGAATCGAATGATGTTATGAACATAATTACTACCTCAAGTTCCTTGGATAAACCTACTGGAAATGAAAAAAATAGATCTAGCTTCAAAGGATCCTTGGATGGCTTGAAATTTCTTGAAGCAGAATCATGACACGAAAACAATTTCAAGTAAGATTTCCACTCGAAATAAGATTGTTATAGTTATAGAAATTGAATTAAAGTTTGAAAATGATTATTACCTTGTATTAGAAAGATAACCTACTGTAAGTAACAAAGGTTTCTTGATCTTGGATGATTACTTGGAATGGATTTAGAAAACTTGGAAGTAAACTTGCAATCTTGGAAGTATTCTTGATTTTATGAAACTAGAACTTTTGGAATTTATGAAGAACACTTAGAACTTGAAGATAGAACTTGAGAGAGATCAATTAGATGAAGAAAATTGAAGAATGAAAGTGTTTGTAGGTGTTTTTGGTCGTTGGTGTATGGATTAGATATAAAGGATATGTAATTTTGTTTTCATGTAAATAAGTCATGAATGATTACTCATATTTTTGTAATTTTATGAGATATTTCATGCTAGTTGCCAAATGATGGTTCCCATATGTGTTAGGTGACTCACATGGGCTGCTAAGAGCTGATCATTGGAGTGTATATACCAATAGTACCTACATCTAAAATCTGTGTATTGTACTAGTACGAATACGGGTGCATACGAGTAGAATTGTTGATGAAACTGAACCATGATGTAATTGTAAGCATTTTTGTTAAGTAGAAGTATTTTGATAAGTGTCTTGAAGTCTTTAAAAAGTGTATGAATACATATTAAAACACTACATGTAAATACATTTTAACTAAGTCGTTAAGTCATCGTTAGTCGTTACATGTAAATGTTGTTTTGAAACCTTTAGGTTAACGATCTTGTTGAATGTTGTTAACCCATTGTTTATTATAACAAATGAGATGTTAAATTGTTATATTATCATGATATTATGATATATAATATATCTTAGTATGATATATATACAGTTAAATGTCGTTACAACGATAATCGTTACATATATGTCTCGTTTCGAAATCATTAAGTTAGTAGTCTTATTTTTACATATGTATTTCATTGTTAATACACTTAATAATATATTTACTTATCATTTAACATAATTAACCAAGTGTATCAATATCTTAATATGATTCATATGTACCTAGTAAGACGTTGTTATAACGATAATCGTTATATATATCGTTTTCGAGTTTCTTAAATTAATAGTCTCATTTTTATGTATATAACTCATTGTTAAAATACCTAATGAGATACATACTTATAATAAAATCATGTTAACTATATATATAACCATATATATGTCATCGTATAGTTTTTACAAGTTTTAACGTTCGTGAATCACCGGTCAACTTGTGTGATCAATTGTCTATATGAAACCTATTTCAATTAATCAAGTCTTAACAAGTTTGATTGCTTAACATGTTGGAAACACTTAATCATGTAAATAACAATTTCATTTAATATATATATAAACATGGAAAAGTTCGGGTCACTACAGTACCTACCCGTTAAATAAATTTCGTCCCGAAATTTTAAGCAGTTGGAGGTGTTGACGTATCTTCTGGAAATAAATGCGGGTATTTCTTTTTCATCTGATCTTCACGCTCCCAGGTGAACTCGGGCCCTCTACGAGCATTCCATTGAACCTTAACAATCGGTATCTTGTTTTGTTTAAGTCTCTTAACCTCACGATCCATTATTTCGACGGGTTCTTCAATGAATTGAAGTTTTTCATTGATTTGGATTTCATCCAACGGAATAGTGAGATCTTCTTTAGCAAAACATTTCTTCAAATTTGAGACGTGGAAAGTGTTATGTACAGCCGCGAGTTGTTGAGGTAGCTCCAGTTGGTAAGCTACTGGTCCGACACGATCTATAATCTTGAATGGTCCAATGTACCTTGGATTTAGTTTCCCCCGTTTACCAAATCGAACAACGCCTTTCCAAGGTGAAACCTTAAGCATGACCATTTCTCCAATTTCAAACTCTATATCTTTTCTTTTACTGTCCGCGTAGCTCTTTTGTCGACTCTGGGCAGTTTTCAATCTTTGTTGAATTTGGATGATTTTCTCGGTAGTTTCTTGTATTATCTCCGGACCCGTAATCTGTCTATCCCCCACTTCTGTGACGACCCGGAAATTTCCGACCAAATTTAAACTTAATCTTTAAATGTTTCCGACATGATAAGCAAAGTCTGTAATGTTGATATTTCAAAAACTTCGAACTGTGTTCATGTAATCAACTACCCTTTGACTATGCTCGGCGATTCACGAATAGTTGTATGTAAATAGTATATATATACAAATATAAATATAACTGTATATATTAATTTGAATTAACATAATACAATTTAATCATTTAATTTAATGATATAAGGTAAAATACAAAAGAATTAACTGGTATTAAAATGGATCCATATATGTCTAGATGTGACTGTCATACATAATTAATATGTATATTATAATATATATAAATATATAAATGTTACATACTCACATATGTTATTATATAAAAATAAGTATTACATAATTAATAAAATATAAGGTTAAAATATTATATGTAATCACAAGTTAAATTATAAAAGTTATATTAACATTATATATATATATATATATATATATATATATATATATATATATATATATATATATATATATATATATATATATGATATTTGATATATATAAGTGTTATAGTATTATTACTTATATAATTATTATCATAAAAAAATATTAATATTATTATAATAATATTATTATCATTAATAATACTATTGTTATTATTATTAATATCATTATTGTAGTTATTCTCATTAATAATTACTGAGGTTATTATTAAAATTTTTATTAATGTTATTATTAATAAATATCATTGTTCTGGTTATTTATATTATTATTACTATTAAAATATTATTAAAGTCGATATCATTTTTTTATTAGTATTATTTTAATTAGTATTGTTATTATTTTGTTATTGTATTTCATTATTAATATTAAATATTAATAATAATATTATTTGTGTTTAAATTATTATTAACATAAATTATAATTATTAAATTGTTAATAATAAATATAAAAACTCTTACGCACCAAAATTGGGAATCAAAATCAGTTACACTGAACTTTCAAACTGTATCATAATTTGTTTGGGTGTCTATCATTGGTACAAAATGATTCTATTTAGTCATTAGCAAACAAAAGTAGTACAAATTAAAAATCAATTTATCTGACATATAACAAAAGTTGAGGAAAGTCATCATATGCTTTATTTTTTTCTTGTTTGTTTCTCCTTGGCTAGAACATTGTTGTCGATTCCCTCAAGTGTGTATTATAACCGATCATATCATATTTGCTAGATTCACTGAGGGGAATACTATCTCATCTGTTTCCTGTCTAATACTTTCTTCCACCACACCCACCATCACAAACCACGGTCACCGTTATTCCTCCATTTAATCCACATAAAATCATAATCACAACCACCCTTCAATTATCAAGAACAACCGTGAACTATTACCTTAAGATTGATAGAGTTATGCTATTAAACCGAGACCGAGCAATAAACCATTCGATCATCTATTATTCCTGCTTCCTTCTTGATTTTTGTCGAGCTCCGCACACGCCACCAGCAACGAACCCGGATCACCATAACTCTCGTTCCTTGTTTCTCCAATCACAGTCACTTTTCTCTCTCTAGATATATCTCTCTCCTTTCTTTTCTTTCTTTTACTCTTAAGTGAACTCGACACTATCACCATGGTTATTACAGCAACCATCACAACCCCGAGAAGTATCACCTTACTACACCACCATTCACCATCAATTATGGTTGAACATGTATCTATTCGAAACCCACACCACACCGTCTTCAACTCGAACCATATCATCACCCTTCATCTTCAACGAAACAAGTAATCATCATCTTGTTTTCCTTTTCTACACCAACAACAACAATTACTTCCAATCTTGGGTTTGTTTTTCCTCTCAACGAAAGACAATAAACCACTTTATATATACATATTTTTTTTAGAAAACCACAACCCACAAACTTTAATCAACTTTAACAAATGAAAAAGAGTGTGATAAGTTTACAGAGTATTTGTTATATTATTCGGCCACTTGATTAAAGTAACTAAGTGGTGCTTTATCACATACTAGTAGGACAAATTGCTAGATTATGGCCGACAAGATTCATGGGATATGTAATCCTTTTTTTTTCTTTCTTATATAATGAAGATAGTAGGAACCGATGTGAATGAGAGTATTTGGGTCGACGAGAATATTTTTTTTTCTTCGAAAGTTACTTATTCAGTTGGGCCAAGGAGTGTTTTGAGCCGTGGATAATCTTTTTCTAGTTGGGCTTAAATAAATTGTTTGGGTCATGCTCTAAATCGTTTGGACTGAACCGTCACCCATTTGTTGAAATAAATACGAAACGTTGACGATTACAGTTGATGAAGATGATCATGATTATGACAGGTGATGATAAAGATCGATGATAATAAGAATGATAATGATGATTGTTAGGCGATATTGATCATAAAGAAAAAGATGTCGAGATGATGATGATATCGATTGAGAATGATGATGATGGATGACACGATTATGATATGATATCATGATGATGATGATCGTGAGATTAGTAAGATGATGATGATTGATGGATTCTAATTCGATTTCCTAATAATGAAAAAGAAAATATAAACAGAATAATATACGGTTCATATTTAATTTCATTGGGTATTAAAACAGAAAAACAAGGATGGTGGGATGGTCTGAGGGTGTTATGGGGGAACTAGAGGTCACGGGTTCGAAACCCGTTTGGTGCATTTATTTTTAGAACAAACTCTTGAGGTATTTATTACAAAAACTTTAATTATTATTATCATTTCATAATTATTATTATTATTATTGTTATTATGATTATTATTATTATTATTATTATTATTATTATTATTATTATTATTATTATTATTATTACTACTACTAATATTAGTAAATACATAATAAAAAAAATAGAAAATAGGATAACTATACCATGAATATAAATATAAGTAATCCTTATTTTCAAAAACTATTATTTTAGCGAATAACTATATGTAACCTATAATTAAAGATATAATATAAGTATACGTTTTTAAATAGAATTTAGTATAAATTATATATAACCACAAAAATATAAATAATATACATTAATAAATGAAATTATGTGATCTTCATTATATGTTTTAATAAATATATACAATTGATATAGGTTCGTGAATCCGAGGTCAACCCTGCATTGTTCAATATAGTCATATGTATTTTTACTACAAAATACATTAGGTGAGTTTCATTTGCTCCCTTTTTAAATGCTTTTGCAATATATATTTTTGGGACTGAGAATACATGCGCTGCTTTTAAAAATGTTTTACGAAATAGACACAAGTAATTGAAACTACATTATATGGTTGAATGATCGAAATCGAATATGCCCCTTTTAGTCTGGTAATCTAAGAATTAGGGAACAGACACCCTAATTGACGCGAATCCTAAAGATAGATCTATTGGGCCTAACAAACCCCATCCAAAGTACCGGATACTTTAGTACTTCGAAATTTATATCATGTCCGAAGGAGGATCCCGGAATGATGGGGATATTCTTATATGCATATTGTGAATGTCGGTTACCAGGTGTTCAATCCATATGAATGATATTTTTGTCTCTATGCATGGGGCGTTTATTTATGAGAATTGGGAATATGAAATCTTGTGGTCTATTAAAATTATGAAATGATTATTTATGCTAAACTAATGAACTCACCAACCTTTTGGTTGACACTTGAAAGCATGTTTATTCTCAGGTACGAAAGAAATCTTCCACTGTGCATTTGATCATTTTAAAGATATTACTTGGAGTCATTCATGACATATTTCAAAAGACGTTGCATTCGAGTCGTTGAGTTTATCAAGATCATTATTAAGTCAATTATAGTTGGATATATTATGAAATGGTATGCATGTCTGTCAACTTCAGATGTAAATGAAAGATTGTCTTTTCAAAACGATTGCAATGTTTGTAAAATGTATCATATAGAGGTCAAGTACCTCGCGATGTAATCAACTGTTGTGAATCGTTTATAATCGATATGGACTTCGTCCGGATGGATTAGGATGGGTCCTTTCAGTTGGTATCAGAGCGGTGGTCTTAGCGAACCAGGTCTTGCAATAGTGTGTCTAACTGATAGTCGTTAGGATGCCTTAGTGAGTCTGGACTTCGACCGTGTCTGCATGTCAAAAGTTTTGCTTATCATTTCTAGTCAGAAATCATCTGCTTATCATTCTTAGTCTAGACACATCTTACTGCATTGATTGCATGAATAGTGTATAGACAAAATTCGTATCTTAGCGTATCTGCTAATTCATATCTTAGCATATCTGTTACTGTAGACTTTGCCTGACAGTTTCCGTAGATTCCTCCGTAACTTATGGGATTTTAGTATTATATATGCATATGTAAATTATGTATTACAGGGTACTAATCTACATCCTATAATCTATTTCTTATCGAAAATCCTTTATCTGATCGTACGAGATGAATCTCTCAACTAGTTCGAATTCCTCGGATTCAGACAGCTATTCCGATATGAAGTTTCACCTATCAGCGTCACCGGAATGAATCAACCAATTAGTCATCCCCAATTCATCTGATGGGTTCGTAATCGACTTAATCATTGGAGACAAGAAGAAACGATCCCTTTCATCCACCAAATTGTCCTCTTGGCGAAGAACCTGAAGCACCTACCGGCAAGTTTATCTGAAACACCATTTTCAGCCTCATTTCCAGGATATCTCGACACGATTATATTCTATCCACAATTCTAAACCTTATTCATCCACTTGTTCCGACCGAAAATCATCCGAGAGTAATAGCAGAAGTCAACGAACTTCGCGCTCGAATAATCAATTCGGAGAATATGGTGCAAAATGTACCAGCTTCAGCAACATCACCGGCACCAATGGTACAATCAATAACAGCACCAGTACCATCAGCAATCCATGCTTCAATATCATCATATGTACCTTGAGTATGATCTTCGTTCTACGTATCGTTCTACCTCATTTATCTTCGTTCGACATGGCGAATATGTAATCTCTAAAGTTTTAGAGATTATTTATTATAGTTCCAACCGAAAAGCAAATGAGTTTAATATCATATTAACTCATTAAATCCATGAATACATATGAAGAAAATATATATGTATATATGTTTTCATAAAGATTGTAATTAAAATTTCTCTTGTACAAACTGTTAATGGTGAAAATATTTTAACGGGTAGGTAATACCCGAGGAATATTTAGATTTCACATTAATAAGTTACACTGTATATTCTTCAAATCTGATTCAACAGTTATTCACTATCCTATTTACAACCATCGAGATACGTATCCGTTCACCAAAGAATAACTATTTTCATTCAAATTCAATTTCATATTTGGATTTTGACCTATCAGAATCCAACAAGTGGCATAATGAAGAAATAATGGACACAATAAAAATTGATTAGAAACAGACTAATTAACAATAATAAATTTTGTTAAGAATCCACGCTAACAAAATCCTAGCTAACTGTTCCTAGCTAACTGTTAATTCCGTATTACATTTTATTTATCGCAATTTAATTATCGTAATTTATTTTATCGCAATTTAATTCTCGCAATTTTATTTATTGTTATTTAATTTCTGTTATTTACTTTACGTACTTTATTTATCATTATTTAATTTCTGTTATTTATTTTACGCACTTTAAATATCGGGACACGTATACAAGGTTTTGACATATCATATCGACGCATCTATATATATTATTTGGAATCACCATAGACACTCTATATGCAGTAATGATCGAGTTCTCTATACAGGGTTGAGGTTGATTCTATAATAATATATATACTTTGAGTTGTGATCGAGTCTGAGACAAATACGGGTCACGATACATATTAATTAATACGAATATTATATATTAAACAATATATGAATTATTGGACTGTTAATTGTGGTCTATCGACTGTGGACTAATAAGATTGGACAAATAAAAATGAATTAAAATATTGTTTATAACATATGAAACTAAACAATTCTTCAAGTTTGCCACTTGATTTCATTCTAAACTTCAATTTTATCTTGACGATTACAATCTGCGTTCAAAGCTTTCATTATTCTTGAAAACACCTCAATCGATAGGATGAACCAACCGCACTTCATTTACGGGAGAAAAGATTGATGCATATAATTATGCACCTAAAGAATACTCGGAACCTGCGTAAACGTTTAACACGTAGCTGTACTAATTCATTTAGCATTATTATTACCAAAATATAACTTTGCATCTGCTGTTCGAGATAGCCAGTTTTGTCACAGCTCCAGCAAGACAACTTCGACTTTTCGTACGAAACAACCTTATTATAACGTTGATATATACGCGTACTCTTTTATTGTTACCAGAGAACCTTTCATATTCCACCATATTACCATCAGCGTTTAATCATCTAAAATCACAATTTTTCCTGAAACCACCTGGGATTAATAAACGATGATTCAGATATCATAGCATTAAATACAGAGGAAACAGAAAAATGATAGATGGTCTAAACAACCAAAAGTTTGATGATAAAGAAAGGAGTGTTAGGAACGCTCGATAGAAAATTGGGTATTGAAAAAAAAAAAAAAAAAGATTGAGCTACCCATGAAGGAGACCAAGGACAAATACAAGGACCAAACCCTATATTCAAAGGATTCAGGAAATTCTAGATCCGTTGAAATCTTTAGAGATTATCTTGCTCCGAAGTCATGTTAAAATCTTGCGGAAAAATCTTTCTCCATCAACCATCGAACTTAGAAATTCCAAAAGATCATCATCAATATCTTCGGTATTTCTGAGGATATTTTCATAAATATTCTCGTCCAAAATTATATACCTCCTTATGCTTCCTGTGTATCATTATATTGGAAACATTCAATAGAAAATTTAGTACCGAAAAGCAGATTATGCGAAACTAGGAAGAAAGCCGTGGACAAATCACAAAGAATAAGTTTGACTTCAAAGAATTCAAATGATTCAATGTCTGTTAAAGCCTTAGTGAATATCTGCTCCTTACTCTAAACCCTTGCAGCTAATAGTTTCTATCATCCTCTGATCTTAGATATTCCAGGATATTATCGTATCTTTCATTATAAATGTTCTCGATATTTCTGAAGATATTTTTATAACTAATACTATCTGAAATCATTTATCTCTTCGTGCTATCAGTGTTACATCATATAGAAACTGTTAGTTTCTATATTCTGTAAACTTTCGAGCTTAAAATATGAATGTTATTGAAGTAATGTTGGGAACTGATGCATGAGTTAGTATAATATAATGACACTTGATCAACGTGATTATATTACAGTAAGTCATGCTGAGTTTCTAATGAAACGTGATGATGGTTCACAGTAGATTATACCATCATCATGTGTCATGTTACATAACTCTTACATTCTGCTTTTGAAGATATCAAGAAAAGTTATTCTTGATGGTTCTATCTTCCGTGATGTTGATAAATTTGAAAGTCAAATCGTGCTATCACGTTCCTTCCTGCTTAGAACATTATAATCATTCGAAACTTTATATCTATGAATTACGGACCATTATTCGGTTGACTTAAAGTCAGGAAAAGAAGACAAGAGCATGAAACTCCGAAATATAAGGAAAAATACAAAGCCCAACAACAACACCGAAATTACAAACTGTGGATATCAGTGCGTATAGCAATATAAAGACACGGGAGGATTATAAATACAATAATCACTAGAGCATAGTAGAAATAAATAGATTCTTTCAGTGGGAGTTGGAAAAGAAGGACGATCATTGGGATAGTCAGCATGAGAACAAGGATTAGAACAGAATTAAGCATTATTATAATCTTTTGATATATGAACTGAGAAAGAAGGTATAGAAGTAGTGAAAACTAATGGAACGGAAAAGGTAAATTTATAATGGAAACATCAGGCTTAGTAATCGGGACAGATCATCGCATTTAATTAAAGAGATCCTAATTTCCTTAAATCTCAAAGAATCAGACCTTATAGATTTCGAAGATTTTCTTTATATCTCTTGAATTCCGGAATTCAACCCTCTACATCAAAAGCTAAGACGCACCTTATTTTCTAAATTCAACCATGACTAGTCAAAAGTTATGATGAAACATGTCTTCTCATTTCACTAGTTGGTGATAGCTTCACTCGTACTCTTCGAGTAATTGAATTATCTTATCTATATTACTCAACAGTAATAAACTCTATTTATCAACTCATATTCGTCATGAAAACATTTTTTATTGTTAGCCATGATCACCTCACTCAAATTTCGGGACATAATTTCTTTAACGGGTAGGTACTATGATGACCCATAAATTTCCGACTAAATTTAAACTTAATCTTTAAATGTTTCTGACATGATAAGCAAAGTCTGTAATGTTGATATTTCAAAAACTTCGAACTGTGTTCATGTAATCAACTACCCTTTGACTATGCTCGGCGATTCACGAACAGTTGTATGTAAATGGTATATATATACAAATATAAATATAACTGTATATATTAATTTGAATTAACATAATACAATTTAATCATTTAATTTAATGATATAAGGTAAAATACAAAAGAATTAACTGGTATTAAAATGGATCCATATATGTCTAGATGTGACTGTCATACATAATTAATATGTATATTGTAATATATATAAATATATAAATGTTACATACTCACATATGTTATTATATAAAAATAAGTATTACATAATTAATAAAATATAAGGTTAAAATATTATATGTAATCACAAGTTAAATTATAAAAGTTATATTAACATTATATATATATATATATATATATATATATATATATATATATATATATATATATATGATATTTGATATATATAAGTGTTATAGTATTATTACTTATATAATTATTATCATAAAAAAAAATATTAATATTATTATAATAATATTATTATCATTAATAATACTATTGTTATTATTATTAATATCATTATTGTAGTTATTCTCATTAATAATTACTGAGGTTATTATTAATATTTTTATTAATGTTATTATTAATAAATATCATTGTTCTGGTTATTTATATTATTATTACTATTAAAATATTATTAAAGTCGATATCATTTTTTATTAGTATTATTTTAATTAGTATTGTTATTATTTTGTTATTGTATTTCATTATTAATATTAAATATTAATAATAATATTATTTGTGTTTAAATTATTATTAACATAAATTATAATTATTAAATTGTTAATAATAAATATAAAAACTCTTACGCACCAAAATTGGGAATCAAAATCAGTTACACTGAACTTTCAAACTGTGTCATAATTTGTTTGGGTGTCTATCATTGGTACAAAACGATTCTATTTAGTCATTAGCAAACAAAAGTAGTACAAATTAAAAATCAATTTATCTGACATATAACAAAAGTTGAGGAAAGTCATCATATGCTTTATTTTTTTCTTGTTTGTTTCTCCTTGGCTAGAACATTGTTGTCGATTCCCTCAAGTGTGTATTATAACCGATCATATCATATTTGCTAGATTCACTGAGGGGAATACTATCTCATCTGTTTCCTGTCTAATACTTTCTTCCACCACACCCACCATCACAAACCACGGTCACCGTTATTCCTCCATTTAATCCACATAAAATCATAATCACAACCACCCTTCAATTATCAAGAACAACCGTGAACTATTACCTTAAGATTGATAGAGTTATGCTATTAAACCGAGACCGAGCAATAAACCATTCAATCATCTATTATTCCTGCTTCCTTCTTGATTTTTGTCGAGCTCTGCACACGCCACCAGCAACGAACCCGGATCACCATAACTCTCGTTCCTTGTTTCTCCAATCACAGTCACTTTTCTCTCTCTAGATATATCTCTCTCCTTTCTTTTCTTTCTTTTACTCTTAAGTGAACTCGACACTATCACCATGGTTATTACGGCAACCATCACAACCCCGAGAAGTATCACCTTACTACACCACCATTCACCATCAATTATGGTTGAACATGTATCTATTCGAAACCCACACCACACCGTCTTCAACTCGAACCATATCATCACCCTTCATCTTCAACGAAACAAGTAATCATCATCTTGTTTTCCTTTTCTACACCAACGACAACAATTACTTCCAATCTTGGGTTTGTTTTTCCTCTCAACGAAAGACAATAAACCACTTTATATATACATATTTTTTTTTAGAAAACCACAACCCACAAACTTTAATCAACTTTAACAAATGAAAAAGAGTGTGATAAGTTTACAGAGTATTTGTTATATTATTCGGCTACTTGATTAAAGTAACTAAGTGGTGCTTTATCACATACTAGTGGGACAAATTGCTAGATTATGGCCGACAAGATTCATGGGATATGTAATCCTTTTTTTTTTTCTTTCTTATATAATGAAGATAGTAGGAACCGATGTGAATGAGAGTATTTGGGTCGACGAGAATATTTTTTTTTTCTTCGAAAGTTACTTATTCAGTTGGGCCAAGGAGTGTTTTGAGCCGTGGATAATCTTTTTCTAGTTGGGCTTAAATAAATCGTTTGGGTCATGCTCTAAATCGTTTGGACTGAACCGTCACCCATTTGTTGAAATAAATACGAAACGTTGACGATTACAGTTGATGAAGATGATCATGATTATGACAGGCGATGATAAAGATCGATGATAATAAGAATGATAATGATGATTGTTAGGCGATATTGATCATAAAGAAAAAGATGTCGAGATGATGATGATATCGATTGAGAATGATGATGATGGATGACACGATTATGATATGATATCATGATGATGATGATCGTGAGATTAGTAAGATGATGATGATTGATGGATTCTAATTCGATTTCCTAATAATGAAAAAGAAAATATAAACAGTATAATATACGGTTCATATTTAATTTCATTGGGTATTAAAACAGAAAAACAAGGATGGTGGGATGGTCTGAGGGTGTTATGGGGGAACTAGAGGTCACGGGTTCGAAACCCGTTTGGTGCATTTATTTTTAGAACAAACTCTTGAGGTATTTATTACAAAAACTTTAATTTTTATTATCATTTCATAATTATTATTATTATTATTGTTATTATGATTATTATTATGATTATTATGATTATTATTATTATTATTATTATTATTATTATTATTATTATTATTATTATTATTATTATTATTATTATTATTATTATTATTATTATTATTACTACTACTAATATTAGTAAATACATAATAAAAAAAAAATAGAAAATAGGATAACTATACCATGAATATAAATATAAGTAATCCTTATTTTCAAAAACTATTATTTTAGCGAATAACTATATGTAACCTATAATTAAAGATATAATATAAGTATACGTTTTTAAATAGAATTTAGTATAAATTATATATAACCACAAAAATATAAATAATATACATTAATAAATGAAATTATGTGATCTTCATTATATGTTTTAATAAATATATACAATTGATATAGGTTCGTGAATCCGAGGTCAACCCTGCATTGTTCAATATAGTCATATGTATTTTTACTACAAAATACATTAGGTGAGTTTCATTTGCTCCCTTTTTAAATGCTTTTGCAATATATATTTTTGGGACTGAGAATATATGCGCTGCTTTTATAACTGTTTTACGAAATAGACACAAGTAATTGAAACTACATTATATGGTTGAATGATCGAAATCGAATATGCCCCTTTTAGTCTGGTAATCTAAGAATTAGGGAACAGACACCCTAATTGACGCGAATCCTAAAGATATATCTATTGGGCCTAACAAACCCCATCCAAAGTGATGCTTTAGTACTTTGAAATTTATATCATGTCTGAAGGAGGATCCCAGAATGATGGGGATATTCTTATATGCATATTGTGAATGTCGGTTACCAGGTGTTCAATCCATATGAATGATATTTTTGTCTCTATGCATGGGGCGTTTATTTATGAGAATTGGGAATATGAAATCTTGTGGTCTATTAAAATTATGAAATGATTATTTATGCTAAACTAATGAACTCACCAACCTTTTGGTTGACACTTGAAAGCATGTTTATTCTCAGGTATGAAAGAAATCTTCCACTGTGCATTTGATCATTTTAAAGATATTACTTGGAGTCATTCATGACATATTTCAAAAGACGTTGCATTCGAGTCGTTGAGTTTATCAAGATCATTATTAAGTCAATTATAGTTGGATATATTATGAAATGGTATGCATGTCTGTCAACTTCAGATGTAAATGAAAGATTGTCTTTTCAAAACGATTGCAATGTTTGTAAAATGTATCATATAGAGGTCAAGTACCTCGCGATGTAATCAACTGTTGTGAATCGTTTATAATCGATATGGACTTCGTCCGGATGGATTAGGATGGGTCCTTTCAACTTCACTCCAACAAATCAAAAACCTGCACTTTCTACCATAAAGTGCTTCAAACGGGGCCATCTCAATGCTTGAATGGTAGCTGTTGTTGTAGAAAAATTCTGCTAACGGTAGATGTCGATCCCAACTATTTCTGAAATCAATAACACAATCTCGTAGCATGTCTTCAAGCGTTTGTATTGTCCTTTCGCTCTGCCCATCAGTTTGTGGATGATAGGCAGTACTCATGTCTAGACGATTTCCCAATGCTTGCTGTAATGTCTGCCAGAATCTTGAAATAAATCTGCCATCCCTATCAGAGATAATAGAGATTGGTATTCCATGTCTGGAGACGACTTCCTTCAAATACAGTCGTGCTAACTTCTCCATCTTGTCATCTTCTCTTACTGGCAGGAAGTGTGCTGACTTGGTGAGACGATCAACTATTACCCAAATAGTATCATAACCACTTGCAGTCCTTGGCAATTTAGTAATGAAATCCATGGTAATGTTTTCCCATTTCCATTCCGGAATTTCAGGTTGTTGTAGTAGACCTGATGGTTTCTGATGTTCAGCTTTAACCTTAGAACACGTCAAACATTCTCCTACATATTTAGCAATATCGGCTTTCATACCTGGCCACCAAAAATGTTTCTTAAGATCCTTGTACATCTTCCCCGTTCCAGGATGTATCGAGTATCTGGTTTTATGAGCTTCTCTAAGTACCATTTCTCTCATATCTCCAAATTTTGGTACCCAAATTCTTTCAGCCCTATACCGGGTTCCGTCTTCCCGAATATTAAGATGCTTCTCCGATCCTTTGGGTATTTCATCCTTTAAATTTCCCTCTTTTAAAACTCCTTGTTGCGCCTCCTTTATTTGAGTAGTAAGGTTAGTGTGAATCATTATATTCATAGATTTTACTCGAATGGGTTCTCTGTCCTTTCTGCTCAAGGCGTCGGCTACCACATTTTCCTTCCCCGGGTGGTAACGAATCTCAAAGTCGTAATCATTCAACAATTCAATCCACCTACGCTGCCTCATATTCAGTTGTTTCTGATTAAATATGTGTTGAAGTCTTTTGTGGTCGGTATATATAATACTTTTGACCCCATATAAGTAGTGCCTCCAAGTCTTTAATGCAAAAACAATCGCGCCTAATTCCAAATCATGCGTCGTATAATTTTGCTCGTGAATCTTCAATTGTCTAGATGCATAAGCAATCACCTTCGTCCGTTGCATTAGTACACAACCGAGACCTTGCTTTGATGTGTCACAATAAATCACAAAATCATCATTCCCTTCAGGCAATGACAATATAGGTGCCGTAGTTAGCTTTTTCTTCAATAACTGGAACGCTTTCTCTTGTTCATCCTTCCATTCAAATTTCTTCCCTTTATGCGTTAATGCAGTCAAGGGTTTTGCTATTCTGGAAAAGTCTTAGATGAACCTTCTGTAGTAACCAGCTAGTCCTAAAAACTGGCGTATGTGTTTCGGAGTTTTCGGGGTTTCCCACTTTTCAACAGTTTCTATCTTTGCCGGATCCACCTTAATACCTTCTTTGTTCACTATGTGACCGAGGAATTGAACTTCTTCCAACCAAAATGCACACTTTAAAAACTTAGCGTACAGTTTTTCTTTTCTCAATACTTCTAGCACTTTTCTCAAATGTTCTTCGTGCTCTTGATCATTCTTTGAGTAAATAAGTATGTCATCGATGAAAACAATGACAAACTTGTCAAGATATGGCCCACACACTCGGTTCATAAGGTCCATGAACACAGCTGGTGCGTTAGTCAATCCAAACAGCATAACCATAAACTCGTAATGACCATAACGCGCCCTAAAAGCAGTTTTTGGAATATCATCCTCCTTTACTCGCATTTGATGATATCCAGAACGTAAATCGATCTTAGAATAAACCGACGAGCCTTGTAGTTGATCAAATAAGTCGTCAATTCTCGGCAGTGGATAACGGTTTTTTGATGGTAAGTTTGTTCAACTCTCTGTAGTCAATACACAACCTAAATGTACCATCCTTCTTCTTGACAAACAAAACAGGAGCTCCCCATGGTGATTGCTTGGTCGAATGAAATCACGTTCTAATAGTTCTTGCAGTTGGCTTTGCAGTTCTTTCATCTCGCTGGGTGCGAGTCTATAAGGAGCACGAGCTATTGGTGCAGCTCCTGGTACAAGATCTATTTGAAATTCAACAGATCGATGTGGAGGTAGTCCCGGTAATAATTTCGGAAATACATCGGGAAATTCTTTTGCGACGGGAACATCATTGATGCTCTTTACTTCATTTTGTACTTTCTCGACGTGTGCTAGAACAACATAGCAACCTTTTCTTATTAGTTTTTGTGCCTTCAAATTACTAATAAGATGTAGCTTCATGTTGCCCTTTTCTCCGTACACCATTAAGGGTTCTCCTTCTTCTCGTACAATGCGAATTGCATTTTTATAACATACGATCTCTGCTTTCACCTTCTTCAGCCAGTCCATGCCAACTATTACATCAAAACTCCCTAACTCTACTGGTATCAAATCAATCTTAAATATTTCGCTACCCAGTTTAATTTCTCGATTCCGGCATATATTATCTACTGAAATTAATTTACCGTTTGCTAATTCGAGTAAAAATTTACTATCCAACGGCGTCAATGGACAACTTAATTTAGCACAAAAATCTCTACTCATATAGCTTCTATCCGCACCCGAATCAAATAAAACGTAAGCAGATTTACTGTCAATAAGAAACGTACCCGTAACAAGCTCCGGGTCTTCCTGTGCCTCTGCCGTATTAATATTGAAAACTCTTCCGCGGCCTTGTCCATTCGTGTTCTCCTGGTTCGGGCAATTTCTAATAATGTGGCCCGGTTTTCCACATTTATAACAAACTACATTGGCATAACTTGCTCTGACGCTACTTGCTCCGCCATTACTCGTTCCGACACCATTTGTTCCTTTTGTTCTGTTAACCCCTGGTCCGTAGACCTCACACTTCGCCGCGCTATGACCATTTCTTTTACACTTGTTGCAAAATTTGGTGCAGAACCCCGAGTGATACTTTTCACACCTTTGGCATAGCTGCTTCTGATTGTTGTTGTTGTTACGGTTGTTATTGTTGTTGGGATGATTGTTGTAGTTACTGTTGTTGTTGTTGTTGTTGTTGTTGGGCCGTTTGTTGTAGTTGCGATTGATGTTGCGATTGTTGGGATAATTGTTGCGATTATTATTGTAATTGCTGTTGTTATTGTATTGGTGATTCTTATCACCGTTTTCCTCCCACTTTCTTTTGACTTGCTTCACATTGGCCTCTTCAGCCGTCTGTTCTTTAATTCTTTCCTGAATCTGGTTCACTAGTTTGTGAGCCATTCTACATGCCTATTGTATGGAGACGGGCTCGTGTGAACTTATATCTTCTTGGATTCTTTCCGGTAATCCTTTCACAAACGCGTCAATCTTCTCTTCCTCATCTTCGAACGCTCCCGGACACAATAGGCACAATTCTGTGAATCATCTTTCGTACGTGGTAATATCAAATCCTTGGGTTCGTAACCCTCTAAGTTCTGTCTTGAGCTTATTGACCTCGGTTCTGGGACGGTACTTCTCGTTCATCAAGTGCTTGAATGCTGACCACGGTAGTGCGTACGCATCATCTTGTCCCACTTGCTCTAGATAGGTATTCCACCATGTTAACGCAGAACCTGTGAATGTATGTGTAGCGTACTTCACTTTGTCCTCTTCAGTACACTTACTTATGGCAAACACCGATTCGACCTTCTCGGTCCACCATTTCAATCCGATCGGTCCTTCGGTTCCATCAAATTCCAAAGGTTTGCAGGCAGTGAATTCTTTGTAGGTGCATCCTACACGATTTCTTGTACTACTAGATCCAAGGTTATTGTTGGTATGTAGCGCAGCCTGTACTGCGGCTATGTTTGAAGCTAGAAAAGTACGGAATTCCTCTTCATTCATATTCACGGTGTGTCGAGTAGTCGGTGCCATTTCCTTCAAAATAGTCAAATGGAACAAGTTAATCATACAGAATATTAAGAGTAGTTAATAGTATTTCGTAGCATAATATGAACTCATTTATAAAAGCTTTTTCTTCATATTAGCGTTTTATAAGTTTAAATTCGGGTAGTACCTACCCGTTAAGTTCATACTTAGTAGCTAATATACAATTCAACTACTACAATTCTATATGAAAAACTGATTATAATAATATTTCGCGTTCAAACTTTTATACAATATTTTACAAACTTACAATACCGCTTATTTTACATAAAGCATGAAATATAGCACACAATAACTTTGATACAAGATAGTTGTGAATATAATTCTAGCTAGTACACAAGTCGTTCAGCAAAGGCAATAAAGACACGTAATTCATACATCCAGAAACAAGTCATGCATTCTGGTTTTACTAGGACTACTTCCCATCCTTGGTCTTGTGGAACATAACCGTTATGGCCGTTGATAAGACAGCGTGTTGTAACGTCGTCAAAGGGATGAGGGTTACGTAATGACCAACAGTCTCGTAATAACCTAAAAACCTCATTTCTTACCCCAATTACCGACTCCGTCACTTGTGGGAACGTTTTGTTTAATAGTTGTAGCCCGATGTTCTTTTTCTCACTTTGGTGAGAAGCGAACATTACTAACCCGTAAGCATAGCATGCTTCTTTATGTTGCATGTTAGCCGCTTTTTCTAAATCATGAAGTCCTATATTCGGATACATTGAGTCAAAATAATTTCTTAACCCGTTGCATAAAATAGCATTTGGGTTCCCCGCAATATATGCGTCAAAGTAAACACATCGTAACTTATGGGTTTCCCAATGTGATATCCCCCATATTTTAAACGAAAGTCTCTTATAAACCAAGACATTCTTGGAACGTTCTTCGAATGTCTTACAAACTGATTTTGCCGTAAATAGTTGTGCCGAAGAATTCTGACCGACTCTAGACAAGATTTCATCAATCATGTCTCCGGGTAGGTCTCTTAAAATATTGGGTTGTCTATCCATTTTGTATTTTTATACTGTAAAATAGACAAGAGTTAGATTCATAAAAAAAAAATACTTATTAATACAAGAAATTTTTACATATATCATAAAGCATAAGCACACTATATTACATATATTACACCACACGAATACAACTATCTTATTCCGACTCGCTCATTTCTTCTTCTTCGGTTTTGGTTCGTTTTGCCAAGTTTCTAGGGATATATGATGTTCCCCTAATACTAGCTGTCGTTTTCCACAACGGTTTAGAAAAACCTGGTGGTTTAGAGGTTCCCGGGTCATTGTTACAACTTAAGGACTTCGGGGGTTGACGATACATATAAAGTTCATCGGGGTTGGAATTAGATTTCTCTATTTTTATGCCCTTTCCCTTATTATTTTCTTTTGCCTTTTTAAATTCAGTTGGGGTAATTTCCATAACATCATCGGAATTCTCGTCGGAATCCGATTCATCGGAGAATTAGTAATCCTCCCAATATTTTGCTTCCTTGGCGGAAACACCATTGACCATAATTAACCTTGGTCGGTTGGTTGAGGATTTTCTTGTACTTAACCGTTTTATTATTTCCCCCACCGGTTCTATTTCCTCCTCCGGTTCCTCCTCTTCCGGTTCTGATTCTTCTTCCGGTTCTGATTCTTCTTCCGGTTCCTCTTCGGGAACATGTGAATCAGTCCAATATATATTCGACTCTTCGTTATTATTAGGTGAGTCAATGGGATTTGTGCTAGAGGTAGACATCTATCACACAATATCAAACCTGTTAAGAGATTAATATATCACATAATATATACATGTTAATAATATATAGTTTTCAACAAAAATGTTAAGCAATCATTTTTAAAGAAAACACGGTCGAAGTCCAGACTCACTAATGCATCCTAACAAACTCGATAAGACACACTAATGAAAATTTTATGGTTCTCTAAGACCAACGCTCGGATACCAACTGAAATGTCCCGTTCTTATTGATTAAAAATGTTCCATATTAATTGATTTCGTTGCGAGGTTTTGACCTCTATATGAGACATATTTCAAAGACTGCATTCATTTTTAAAACAAACCATAACCTTTATTTCATAAATAAAGGTTTAAAAAGCTTTACGTAGATTATCAAATAATGATAATCTAAAATATCCTGTTTACACACGACCATTACATAATGGTTTACAATACAAATATGTTACATCGAAATCAGTTTCTTGAATGCAGTTTTTACACAATATCATACAAACATGGACTCCAAATCTTGTCCTTATTTTAGTATGCAACAGCGGAAGCTCTTAGTATTCACCTGAGAATAAACATGCTTTAAACGTCAACAAAAATGTTGGTGAGTTATAGGTTTAACCTATATATATCAAATCGTAACAATAGACCACAAGATTTCATATTTCAATACACATTCCATACATAGAGATAAAAATCATTCATATAGTGAACACCTGGTAACCGATATTAACAAGATGCATATATAATAATATCCCCATCATTCCGGGACACCCTTCGGATATGATATAAATTTCGAAGTACTAAAGCATCCGGTACTTTGGATGGGGTTTGTTAGGCCCAATAGATCTATCTTTAGGATTCGCGTCAATTAGGGTGTCTGTTCCCTAATTCTTAGATTACCAGACTTAATAAAAAGGGGCATATTCAATTTCGATAATTCAACCATAGAATGTAGTTTCACGTACTTGTGTCTATTTTGTAAATCATTTATAAAACCTGCATGTATTCTCATCCTAAAAATATTAGATTTTAAAAGTGGGACTATAACTCACTTTCACAGATTTTTACTTCGTCGGGAAGTAAGACTTGGCCACTGGTTGATTCACGAACCTATAACAATATATACATATATATCAAAGTATGTTCAAAATATATTTACAACACTTTTAATATATTTTGATGTTTTAAGTTTATTAAGACAGTTGTTGTCATAACCCGTCCTTAACCATAAGAACGTGTTAGATAACGTATGATTTCATTGCGAGGTATTGACCTCTATATGCGACATTTTTAAAAAGGAAAACTGCATATATTATACATTACAAACCAAACCATTATTTTTGTTACAAGCTTTAGACAATAAAAAGATGATTATCGTTTAACGATAATCTTCGACTTACAAACTTTACAAATGATAATAACAACACGATTTCTAGCATATTTTACAACACACGTCCTTGGATATGCAGTTTTATTTTTGACACAAATATGAGTACGCATGATCCTGCTTAGATTCAACATAATGCAGCGGAAGCTTTAATTATCACCTGAGAATAAACATGTTTAAAAACGTCAACATAAAGTTGGTGAGATATAGGTTTAGTGCGCAGCAATATATATATATAGACCACAAGATTTCGTATATAAACATTTCAATAAAAATATTCTAAGTGGTTGAGCACTTGGTAACCATACTTAACATTTTCACGTCGCATATTCCCTTTAATATGAAATCTTACTACACCGTACCAAGTGTAGTCACAAAACGAAGTACTGTGCAACCGTTGAATACTGGTCGTCCAGTCCGATTGGGGTTGTCAGGCCCGATAGATCTATCAACAGGATTCGCGTTTACATTACCGCTGTAAATATTAGTTACCAAGCTACAGGGAAGTAT
Organism: Rutidosis leptorrhynchoides; assembly: GCF_046630445.1. Classification (NCBI taxonomy): domain Eukaryota; kingdom Viridiplantae; phylum Streptophyta; class Magnoliopsida; order Asterales; family Asteraceae; genus Rutidosis; species Rutidosis leptorrhynchoides. The sequence continues at coordinate 102,132,928 of NC_092340.1, read as the reverse complement.
GCCAGTGGTACAACTCAACGTAGAACATATTTTTCAGTTACTTGTGTCCATATCGTAAAACATAAAATACATGTATTCTCATCCCGAAATATTTAGAGTTTAAAAGTGGGACTATATACTCACTCTTGTCTTGATGATATAAATAATTTGACTCGGTCTTCCGGTTGATATCACGAACCTATCCATATATAATATATCAATATGTTTTCATTTTAAAACAAACGTTATATATATATATACTTGTTATACTTTTAATATTTTGAATATTTCCTTAGTCCGTAGTTAGCATTCCGATGTTAGTAATTCAATTTTAATGGTTCATTTTTAGATGTTTAATATACCCGCAATGAAATAAATAAAACCCCCAACGAAATAAATAAAACCCCATCGTATATGTATTGGTCGAGATTAATCTTGACCCATGGTACCGGTGTTGTCAAATGACGTGTTGCGTACATAAAGTACCGGTGTTGTCAAATGACGTGTTGCGTACAAACATGGGATCTTATGATTAATCTTCTCGTATTGTTTACGGGTGATCCTGAACCATATAAAATTGAATTATAAGTACATATATATAAAATATCATGTTATCTTAGAAATATGTGATTTATATCATTTTTTTCCAATTGATCCCGTAGTTGAAATGATCTAGGATAACCAATTTTGTTTCGGTCATAGTTTCTTCGTTACAAATCCGTTTTCGTTGATTCAAATTGCCATCTTCTTGGATCGAGTTCTTCTTTAAGACTATGAACTGTAAATACCTTGGTTTGTATTCAAAATCATACGGCATAAGTGAAACATTAGTGAAACATATGAAGTTAAACATTTTTGTTACAACAAAATCATTTAATGACCATTTTTCTAAAAATACTTATACTTTGAAAAACCAAGTTTTACCTTGTTAAATTAGCATATACATAAGTTATATTACAGGTCTTGAAGTATTTTAAAAGTTAAGTTAGAAGGATCTATTTAGTTTGCAAACAAGTTTGAAAACATTCAAACTATGTTCTTGTTGTTAAACTTTTGTACCACAAAATAAGATAGCTATATATATATGAATCGAATAAGGTTATGAACATAGATTCTACCTCAAGTTCCTTGGATAAGTTTGCTGTAAAAGAGAAGTAAGAAGCTAGAATCAAAAGGGTGATGGAGGTGGATGAAAGATTGGAAGTAAGTTGGTGTTCTTGGAAGGTTTTCTTGAAGTGTTGTTGTATGGTTTTCTTATGGTGTTTTAGTATGGTTTTTGAAGCTAGATCTTCAAGGTAAGTTGCTGAATTGTTATGGAGTTTAAGACTCTTGAATGTGTGTGTGTTTTTAGCTAGAGAATGGAAGTAAAAATGAACTAAAATGATGATACATATATACACCATAAAAAACGTGTTTCATGGCATACATGGACAAATTTTAGTTTGTAATCTTGCTAATTAGTCTTGCAATCATACAAAAGTAATTACCTAGCTCTAAGGGCATGAATAATGGCTGGTTAGGTGGTGATTTTGATGTGTATTTACTATTAGTAAATACGTATAGGAGCTAGGTATGATACGAGTACAAATACTCTAGGTATACGTATAGAAATTTTGTGAAAAATGAAATGAGGATTCAAATATAGCTATCTTTTGTGAATACACTTATATGGTTTTATGTATTTAAGTTCTTTAAAAGTAATTAAATACATTACTTATACAATATATGTATAACATTATAAGTCTTAAGTATATATGTCAAATAACGTTACGTATTGTTATCGTTTTGAAAACTTAAGTTAGTAGTTTCAAAATACACATATAACTTGTTGTTATTAATATAAAATGAGGTATTAAATCATTCTTTAATCATGTTAAATATGTATATATACATATATATACACAGACGTATAATTATCATATATTGTATAGTTCGTGATATCATCGGTCAAACTAGACGGTCAAACGTTGTATAAAACTCTTTTCGGAAATATAAGTCTCAACAATTTGGATTACTTATCATGTTGGTAAGGTTTAATTTATGTAAATATCAATCTTATAAGTATAGAACGATCGAAAAAGTGCGGGTCGTTACATTACCTCCCCGTTAAATAAATTTCGTCCCGAAATTTTAAAATTGTACCTATTTTGCGTTATCGAGAAACAAGTGCGGATACTTTCGTTTCATCTGATCCTCGCGTTCCCAAGTAAACTCGGGACCTCTTCTAGCATTCCAACGAACCTTAACAATCGGTATATTGCTCTGTTTGAGCTGTTTAACTTCACGGTCCATGATTTCGATTGGTTCTTCGACGAATTGTAGTTTCTCGTCGACATGGATTTCTTCGAGAGGAATGGTGAGGTCTTCCTTTGCAAGACACTTCTTAAGGTTTGAGACGTGAAAGGTATTATGTATTCCGGCGAGTTGTTGCGGTAACTCGAGTCGATAAGCTACCGGTCCAATGCGTTCGATGATCTTAAACGGGCCTACGTACCTTGGGTTCAGTTTACCCCTTTTGCCGAAACGTATTACACCTTTCCAAGGTGACACCTTTAGCATAACCATGTCCCCAACCTGAAACTCTAATGGTTTCCTTCGAACATCGGCGTAGCTCTTTTGGCGACTACGAGATGTTTTCAATCTCTCCTTGATTTGTACTATCTTCTCGGTCGTTTCGTGTATGATCTCGGGACCAGTTAATTGTCGATCTCCTACTTCATTCCAACAGATAGGAGATCTACACTTCCTTCCATACAATGCTTCGAATGGCGCAGCTCCAATGCTCGCATGATAACTATTATTATACGAGAATTCTGCTAACGGTAGATATTTATCCCATCCGTTTCCAAAATCGATCACACATGCCCTGAGCATGTCTTCGAGAGTCTGAATCGTTCTCTCACTCTGTCCATCGGTTTGTGGATGATATGCGGTACTCATATCCAACCGAGTTCCTAGTGCCTCCTGTAGTGATTGCCAGAATTTTGAGGTAAATCTACTATCACGATCGGATATAATGGAAATAGGTATTCCATGCCTTGAAACTATTTCCTTTATATATAATCGTAATAATTTCTCCATTCTATCTGTTTCCTTTATAGGCAAGAAATGTGCAGATTTGGTAAGACGATCAACAATTACCCAAATGGTGTCGTATCCCCAGGCAGTCTTTGGTAACTTCGTGATGAAATCCATGGTAATACCGTCCCATTTCCATTCTGGAATTTCTGGTTGTTGAAGTAACCCTGACGGCTTCTGGTGTTCTGCTTTGACTTTGGAACAAGTTAAACATTCCCCAACATATGTTGCAACGTCTGTCTTCAAATTAGGCCACCAATAATGCGTCTTAAGATCTTGGTATATTTTTCCAACTCCAGGATGTATCGAATATCTTGTCTTATGTGCCTCGTTCAATATCAACTTCCTTAATCCACCCAACTTCGGTACCCAAATACGATTTGCAAAATATCGAATTCCATCTTCCCGCATAACGAGTTGCTTCTCATACTTCTTCATTATTTCATTTCCTTTATTTTCTTTAGTAAGTGCTTCTCGTTGAACTTCTTTGATTTGTGAGTTGAGATTTAGGCGAATTTTTATATTCATTGCTCGAACTCGAATTGGTTCTCGTTCCTTTCTGCTTAGAGCGTCGGCCACCACGTTCGCCTTCCCGGGATGATAACGAATTTCACAATCATAGTCGTTTATCAGCTCGACCCACCTACGTTGCCTCATGTTCAGCTGTTTTTGATCGAAAATATGTTGAAGGCTTTTATGATCAGTAAACACAGTGAATTTAACCCCATACAAGTAATGTCTCCACATCTTCAATGCAAACACGACTGCTCCCAGTTCTAGATCATGCGTCGTATAATTCCGCTCGTGAATCTTCAATTGTCGGGATGCAAATGCAATTACTTTCTTTCGTTGCATAAGAACACAACCAAAACCTTGTCGCGAAGCGTCACAATATATTTCAAAATCATCGTTCCCTTCAGGTAACGATAAAATAGGCGCCGTAGTTAACTTCTTCTTCAATAATTGAAATGCGTTCTCCTGCTCCGAGGTCCATTCGTATTTCTTCCCTTTTTGCGTTAATGCTGTCAACGGCTTAGCTATTCGAGAAAAATCTTGAATAAACCTTCTATAATAACCGGCTAAACCCAAAAATTGGCGTATCTGCATTGGTGTCTTAGGAGTCTCCCATTTTTCAATGGCTTCAATTTTTGCTGGATCAACCTGAATTCCTTTGCTACTAACAACGTGGCCAAGAAATTTTACTTCTTTCAACCAGAAAGCACACTTAGAAAATTTAGCATAAAGTTGTTCTTTTCTCAACAACTCTAGTATCAACCTTAAATGCTCTTCATGCTCTTGCTCACTCTTGGAATAGATAAGAATATCATCAATGAAAACGATAACAAACTTATCTAAATACGGACTACAAACTCGATTCATGAGGTCCATGAATACAGCTGGCGCATTCGTCAATCCAAACGGCATAACCAAAAATTCGTAATGACCATAACGTGTCCGAAAAGCAGTTTTCGGAATGTCCTCTTCTTTGACGCGTAGTTGATGATAGCCCGATCTTAAGTCGATTTTCGAATAAACACATGATCCTTGCAATTGATCAAATAAGTCATCAATTCTCGGTAGTGGATACCGATTCTTGATAGTTAACTTATTTAATTCACGATAGTCTATACACATCCTAAAAGATCCATCTTTCTTCTTAACAAACAAAATTGGAGCTCCCCACGGTGAAGTACTCGGTCGTATGAATCCACGGTCCAGTAATTCTTTTAACTGACTTTGAAGTTCTTTTAACTCGGACGGTGCAAGTCTATATGGAGCACGAGCCACTGGTGCAGCTCCTAGTACTAAATCTATTTGAAATTCTACCGATCTAAATGGAGGTAATCCCGGCAATTCTTCCGGAAAAACTTCAGGAAAATCTCTTGCCACAGGCACGTCGTTGATGCACTTTTCTTTCTTTTCGACTTTATTAACATGTGCTAAAATAGTGTAACATCCCTTTTCTAAACACTTCTTGGCTTTCAAATAGCTAATGAGTTTTAGCTTTGAATTACCCTTCTCTCCATAAATCATCACTGGCATTTTATCCTTACCAGGAATACGAATTGCCTTCTTGGCACAAACAACTTCCGCTCCTATTTTGGACATCCAGTCCATGCCGACTATTACATCAAAACCTCCTAATTCTACGGGTATTAAGTCGATTTTAAACGTTTCTCCAGCTAGATTTATTTCACAATCACGACAAATTTTATCGGCTTTAATTAGTTTACCATTAGCTAACTCAATCAAGTACTTAGCATCTAGAGGTAATGATGAACAATTCAATTTAGTGTAAAAATTTCTACACACATAACTTCTATCGGCGCCAGTATCAAATAAAATAGATGCTGATAAGTTATTAATGGTAAACGTACCCGTAACAAGCTCCGGGTCTTCTCGTGCCTCTCTAGCATTAATAACAAACGCTCTTCCACGTGCAGGTCCGCCATTCTGATTCGGGCACTGGCTCTTATAATGACCTTGTTTTCCACACCCAAAACAAGTAATGTTAGCCAAAGCAGTTCTATTTGCGTTGGTGGCAGGAGTCTTGTTACCATTTGCATTTGTAACAAGAGCCTTACAATCTTCAGCAAGATGTCCCTGTCGATTGCATTTGGTGCACAACACACTACAGTAACCAAAGTGATGTTTGTGACAACGGTTGCATAAAGGACTTTGTCCTTTATAACCAAAGCTTAAACCACTACCCGCACCTTGCGTGTTTTCTTGTTTCTTAAAAGATTGTTGTTGGTTACCTCGATCATAATTTCCATTCCACTTTCTTTTGTTACCTGATACCTTCACATCAGTATTGGATACTTTCTTATCCAGAATGACCTGATCCATTAACTCGTTCGCCATGGTTATAGCTTCATGAATTGTCTTAGGTTTCGACGCCGTAACGTTTGCCTTGACCTTCTTGGGCAAACCACCTTTGTACATTTCAATCTTCCGTGCTTCGGTTGGAACCAATTCAGGACATAGCAAAACTAATTCCATGAATCGCTGGTTGTAGTTGGTGATTTCAGTACCAACCACCTTCAAACTTCGTAACTCATCTTCTAACTTAATAACCTCATTCCTTGGACAATACTCGGTGATTATCATTGCTTTGAATTCTTCCCATGGAGTATCATAAGCTACATCTCCTCCTACCGCCTTCACATAATTCTTCCACCATGTGAGTGCACTATCTTGTAAAGTGCACGATGCAAACTTGGTCATGTCTTTTTCATCACAACCGCTGATTTTGAACACCGTCTCCATCTTTTCTATCCATCGGGTTAAACCGATAGGTCCTTCCGTTCCACTGAATGATGATGGCTTGCAAGCTTGGAACGTCTTGTAGGAGCATCCTACACGAGGATTTGGATTAACTGCAGCAGCTCTTGCAGCCTCAACCCATAACATTCTGTCGTTCACTCGCTGGTTGATGAGTTCCTCGAGTTCTTGTTCCGTCATTCGATTCAATCGCGCCATTTCCTAATGAAAGAAAATAATTATTCACATGGATTATTATAGATGTAGTGTGTATTTATAGTACATTATAGCTTATTAATAATATGAACTAGGTATTATTATAAAAGCCTTTTCTTCTTATTAGCGTTTTATAATTATATCTTGGGTAGTACCTACCCGTTAATGTTCATACTTAATAGCTTAGTACAGAATCAATTACTACAATCTAAATAATACTTAACCATGGAAAATTATTGCATTTCATACTTCAATATTTTACATATGCTTATCTTACATCGAACATTAAGCAAACCACACTATTAATATTATACAAAACATTATTCGGTTCCATGGTTTGACACAGCAGCGCATCGTTTGATCTATTTTCTAGGACGTTTAGACACAAAGATTTGCTTAACGCTTATCCTAACTGTCTGCCTATATTTTGGCTGTGGGACTGAAGAACTGGATGCCGGGACAGAACGAATAGGAATAGCGGGGATAGGGGTGGTAGTGTTGAGTGGAATTGGTGCCACATCATTCTCATTAAACTCGGAATTTGGATTTTCTAATTCATTAGCCTTTCGTTTCTTTCCTAGTTCGAACTCGTCTTTTGTAATTTCCTGTATTTCTTCCTCGGGTTCACTTTCCTCCTCGGGTTCACTTTCCTCCTCGGGTTCACTTTCCTCCTCGGGTTCACTTTCCTCCTCGGGTTCACTTTCCTCCTCGGGTTCACTTTCCTCCTCGGGTTCACTTTCCGGGTTCTTTATAGTTGGTTCATCCGGAATTTGTGAGTCTTCCCCAAGGATATCATTTTCGTCATCGGACAGGTTAATGACTGGAACGCCATCTGAAGATTCTGATTCGGAGTCGTTGATTGTGATAACAATTTTTGAGCTCGACATCTATCACACAACAACTAACCCATTAGTACTTACATAATATTTACATATAAATTTTTAACCAACAGTGATAAGCAATGGTTTTCAAAATCAGACCCGGTCAAAGTCCAGACTTACTAATGTATCCTAACGACTTCTCGGTTAGACACACTAATGCAGACCTGGTTCGCTAAGACCAACGCTCTGATACCACATGTCATAACCCGTCCTTAACCATAAGAACGTGTTAGATAACGTATGATTTCATTGCGAGGTATTGACCTCTATATGCGACATTTTTAAAAAGGAAAACTGCATATATTATACATTACAAACCAAACCATTATTTTTGTTACAAGCTTTAGACAATAAAAAGATGATTATCGTTTAACGATAATCTTCGACTTACAAACTTTACAAATGATAATAACAACACGATTTCTAGCATATTTTACAACACACGTCCTTGGATATGCAGTTTTATTTTTGACACAAATATGAGTACGCATGATCCTGCTTAGATTCAACATAATGCAGCGGAAGCTTTAATTATCACCTGAGAATAAACATGTTTAAAAACGTCAACATAAAGTTGGTGAGATATAGGTTTAGTGCGCAGCAATATATATATATAGACCACAAGATTTCGTATATAAACATTTCAATAAAAATATTCTAAGTGGTTGAGCACTTGGTAACCATACTTAACATTTTCACGTCGCATATTCCCTTTAATATGAAATCTTACTACACCGTACCAAGTGTAGTCACAAAACGAAGTACTGTGCAACCGTTGAATACTGGTCGTCCAGTCCGATTGGGGTTGTCAGGCCCGATAGATCTATCAACAGGATTCGCGTTTACATTACCGCTGTAAATATTAGTTACCAAGCTACAGGGAAGTATGCCAGTGGTACAACTCAACGTAGAACATATTTTTCAGTTACTTGTGTCCATATCGTAAAACATAAAATACATGTATTCTCATCCCGAAATATTTAGAGTTTAAAAGTGGGACTATATACTCACTCTTGTCTTGATGATATAAATAATTTGACTCGGTCTTCCGGTTGATATCACGAACCTATCCATATATAATATATCAATATGTTTTCATTTTAAAACAAACGTTATATATATATATATACTTGTTATACTTTTAATATTTTGAATATTTCCTTAGTCCGTAGTTAGCATTCCGATGTTAGTAATTCAATTTTAATGGTTCATTTTTAGATGTTTAATATACCCGCAATGAAATAAATAAAACCCCCAACGAAATAAATAAAACCCCATCGTATATGTATTGGTCGAGATTAATCTTGACCCATGGTACCGGTGTTGTCAAATGACGTGTTGCGTACATAAAGTACCGGTGTTGTCAAATGACGTGTTGCGTACAAACATGGGATCTTATGATTAATCTTCTCGTATTGTTTACGGGTGATCCTGAACCATATAAAATTGAATTATAAGTACATATATATAAAATATCATGTTATCTTAGAAATATGTGATTTATATCATTTTTTTCCAATTGATCCCGTAGTTGAAATGATCTAGGATAACCAATTTTGTTTCGGTCATAGTTTCTTCGTTACAAATCCGTTTTCGTTGATTCAAATTGCCATCTTCTTGGATCGAGTTCTTCTTTAAGACTATGAACTGTAAATACCTTGGTTTGTATTCAAAATCATACGGCATAAGTGAAACATTAGTGAAACATATGAAGTTAAACATTTTTGTTACAACAAAATCATTTAATGACCATTTTTCTAAAAATACTTATACTTTGAAAAACCAAGTTTTACCTTGTTAAATTAGCATATACATAAGTTATATTACAGGTCTTGAAGTATTTTAAAAGTTAAGTTAGAAGGATCTATTTAGTTTGCAAACAAGTTTGAAAACATTCAAACTATGTTCTTGTTGTTAAACTTTTGTACCACAAAATAAGATAGCTATATATATATGAATCGAATAAGGTTATGAACATAGATTCTACCTCAAGTTCCTTGGATAAGTTTGCTGTAAAAGAGAAGTAAGAAGCTAGAATCAAAAGGGTGATGGAGGTGGATGAAAGATTGGAAGTAAGTTGGTGTTCTTGGAAGGTTTTCTTGAAGTGTTGTTGTATGGTTTTCTTATGGTGTTTTAGTATGGTTTTTGAAGCTAGATCTTCAAGGTAAGTTGCTGAATTGTTATGGAGTTTAAGACTCTTGAATGTGTGTGTGTTTTTAGCTAGAGAATGGAAGTAAAAATGAACTAAAATGATGATACATATATACACCATAAAAAACGTGTTTCATGGCATACATGGACAAATTTTAGTTTGTAATCTTGCTAATTAGTCTTGCAATCATACAAAAGTAATTACCTAGCTCTAAGGGCATGAATAATGGCTGGTTAGGTGGTGATTTTGATGTGTATTTACTATTAGTAAATACGTATAGGAGCTAGGTATGATACGAGTACAAATACTCTAGGTATACGTATAGAAATTTTGTGAAAAATGAAATGAGGATTCAAATATAGCTATCTTTTGTGAATACACTTATATGGTTTTATGTATTTAAGTTCTTTAAAAGTAATTAAATACATTACTTATACAATATATGTATAACATTATAAGTCTTAAGTATATATGTCAAATAACGTTACGTATTGTTATCGTTTTGAAAACTTAAGTTAGTAGTTTCAAAATACACATATAACTTGTTGTTATTAATATAAAATGAGGTATTAAATCATTCTTTAATCATGTTAAATATGTATATATACATATATATACACAGACGTATAATTATCATATATTGTATAGTTCGTGATATCATCGGTCAAACTAGACGGTCAAACGTTGTATAAAACTCTTTTCGGAAATATAAGTCTCAACAATTTGGATTACTTATCATGTTGGTAAGGTTTAATTTATGTAAATATCAATCTTATAAGTATAGAACGATCGAAAAAGTGCGGGTCGTTACATTTGTCCTCGTTAGTAACCTACAACTAGTTGTCCACAGTTAGATGTACAGAAATAAATCGATAAATATTATCTTGAATCAATCCACGACCCAGTGTATACGTATCTCAGTATTGATCACAACTCAAACTATATATATTTTGGAATCAACCTCAACCCTGTATAGCTAACTCCAACATTCACATATAGAGTGTCTATGGTTGTTCCGAAATATATATAGATGTGTCGAAATGATATGTCGAAACATTGTATACGTGTCTATGGTATCTCAAGATTACATAATATACAATACAAGTTGATTAAGTTATGGTTGGAATAGATTTGTTACCAATTTTCACGTAGCTAAAATGAGAAAAAATTATCCAATCTTGTTTTACCCATAACTTCTTCTTTTTAAATCCGTTTTGAGTGAATCAAATTGCTATGGTTTCATATTGAACTCTATTTTATGAATCTAAACAGAAAAAGTATAGGTTTATAGTCAGAAAAATAAGTTACAAGTCGTTTTTGTAAAGGTAGTCATTTCAGTCGAAAGAACGACGTCTAGATGACCATTTTAGAAAACATACTTCCACTTTGAGTTTAACCATAATTTTTGGATATAGTTTCATGTTCATAATAAAAATCATTTTCCCAGAATAACAACTTTTAAATCAAAGTTTATCATAGTTTTTAATTAACTAACCCAAAACAGCCCGCGGTGTTACTACGATGGCGTAAATCCGATTTTACGGTGTTTTTCGTGTTTCCAGGTTTTAAATCATTAAGTTAGCATATCCTATAGATATAGAACATGTGTTTAGTTGATTTTAAAATTCAAGTTAGAAGGATTAACTTTTATTTGCGAACAAGTTTAGAATTAACTAAACTATGTTCTAGTGATTACAAGTTTAAACCTTCGAATAAGATAGCTTTATATGTATGAATCGAATGATGTTATGAACATCATTACTACCTCAAGTTCCTTGGATAAACCTACTGGAAATGAAAAAAATAAATCTAGCTTCAAAGGATCCTTGGATGGCTTGAAAGTTCTTGAAGCAGAATCATGACACGAAAACAATTTCAAGTAAGATTTCCACTCGAAATAAGATTGTTATAGTTATAGAAATTGAATTAAAGTTTGAAAATGATTATTACCTTGTATTAGAAAGATAACCTACTGTAAGTAACAAAGGTTTCTTGATCTTGGATGATTACTTGGAATGGATTTAGAAAACTTGGAAGTAAACTTGCAATCTTGGAAGTATTCTTGATTTTATGAAACTAGAACTTTTGGAATTTATGAAGAACACTTAGAACTTGAAGATAGAACTTGAGAGAGATCAATTAGATGAAGAAAATTGAAGAATGAAAGTGTTTGTAGGTGTTTTTGGTCGTTGGTGTATGGATTAGATATAAAGGATATGTAATTTTGTTTTCATGTAAATAAGTCATGAATGATTACTCATATTTTTGTAATTTTATGAGATATTTCATGCTAGTTGCCAAATGATGGTTCCCACATGTGTTAGGTGACTCACATGGGCTGCTAAGAGCTGATCATTGGAGTGTATATACGAATAGTACATACATCTAAAAGCTGTGTATTGTACTAGTACGAATACGGGTGCATACGAGTAGAATTGTTGATGAAACTGAACGAGGATGTAATTGTAAGCATTTTTGTTAAGTAGAAGTATTTTTATAAGTGTCTTGAAGTCTTTCAAAAGTGTATGAATACATATTAAAACACTACATGTATATACATTTTAACTGAGTCGTTAAGTCATCGTTAGTCGTTACATGTAAATGTTGTTTTGAAACCTTTAGGTTAACGATCTTGTTGAATGTTGTTAATCCATTGTTTATTATAATAAATGAGATGTTAAATTGTTATATTATCATGATATTATGATATATAATATATCTTAGTATGATATATATACAGTTAAATGTCGTTACAACGATAATCATTACATATATGTCTCGTTTCGAAATCATTAAGTTAGTAGTCTTATTTTTACATATGTATTTCATTGTTAATACACTTAATAATATATTTACTTATCATTTAACATAATTAACCAAGTGTATCAATATCTTAATATGATTCATATGTACCTAGTAAGACGTTGTTATAACGATAATCGTTATATATATCATTTTCGAGTTTCTTAAATTAATAGTCTCATTTTTATGTACATAACTCATTGTTAAAATACCTAATGAGATACATACTTATAATAAAATCATGTTAACTATATATATAACCATATATGTCATCGTATAGTTTTTACAAGTTTTAACGTTCGTGAATCACCGGTCAACTTGGGTGGTCAATTGTCTATATGAAACCTATTTCAATTAATCAAGTCTTAACAAGTTTGATTGCTTAACATGTTGGAAACACTTAATCATGTAAATAACAATTTCATTTAATATATATATAAACATGGAAAAGTTCGGGTCACTACAGATCACGACCCAGGGATTGAGCATAGTTGTTCCACCAGGTGAGCGCACTATCTGCCAGTGTGCCAGTTGCAAAGCCTACCCTGTCGTTATCATTACAACCACTAATGCGGAAAACCGATTCAAGCTTCTCAAACCACCTAGTGAGACCAACTGGTCCCTCGGTTCTGTTGAAAGAATGCGGGTTGCAACTAGTGAATGTTTTGTAAGAACATCCATTATGGCCTTGTGTGCCATTTCCATTAGTGTTGCTTGAGCCACCATGATCATTACTGTTTCGTGCGTTGTTGAATTCTCTCAGTAGTTCAGCTCTTTCAGCCGTGATTCCTTCGGCGACCATTCTCCTGATTTGGGCGGCGGTTGATTCCTTCGGAAGCATCTTCAACACAGAAAAACACACCAGGTCAGTGTCAAAAGAACGCTATATATGAAAATATACTAGCAACGAGTGTTGAAGACTAGTAAATAATAGTACGAAAAGATTCGCTAGTAGTGAGAAGTAGTGTAAGTAGTGATAGTAGTGTTAGTAGTTTTAGTAGTAACACTAGTGGTAGTAGTAGTGGTACTAGTGTTATGTAGTGATAATGGTGATAGTAACACTAAGTAGTAACATTAATGGCAATAGTAGTAGTATAACATAACACAAGTATTATGATCATACAAGTTACTAAATACAAAATATTACCACATGCAATAAAAGATAATAGTTACCAATAGCATAATCCACCATTAATATAAGTATAATCCAAGAGTGATAAACCAAATTCCAAAGTAGTAAACCAAACAATAAACATAATGTGCTAATAGCCCGGTTTATAACACCCGGTAAGTCTTATATAATCAATTAAAGAAGATATGGCGGATGAAAAAGGAAAAGAAGCTCATGGTCAACGTCCCTTCACTTCCTCTTCTGTCGGGTACGGAAGGCAGGTCCATCATTCCTCGGCCTATTACGTTCCGCCTCTAACGCAGTAACCCTGGCAGTTAAGGCTGCTATCAATCTTGCCATCTCAACGAACCTTGCTTCAGCCTCGTACGTATAAGTATTTATACCTGTGACTCTTTCCTCCATCCTCTCTAGATCATCAGGGTGAGGATATGTCCTAGCAATATCGCTCAAGGCGTTAACACGATCAAAAATATCCCTGTTACGGTTAGTATGAACCAAATCCAACGCATAAAAGTTCACGGGATGGTTAGGTATCCGATGCGGAGCAGGTACTGGTGCTGGGGCTGGAGCATTCACCTCAGCCACACTGGAGTCGCTGTCACTGCTTCCTGAATCCCGTGACATCTAACTCATAGTACAAGAACACAAACAAAACAGATTAGTCAAGTAAATAACGTTAGTCACAAAGTACTCATGTAATGACTAAGTCCCGGTCGTAGTCTAGACTCATCAAGGCGTCCTAATGACCAAATTAGACACACTAATGCAAGTCCTAGTTTCCCTACGAACCGTTAGCTCTGATACCAACTATAACACCCCGCCAAAATACCATCTGATGTGTTAATTCCGGTCCCACAGTTAAAAGTTACGCCCTCTATATGAGACGTTTAAAGCAATCGCATTTAATTTTATTTAAAATAATAACTTTCAAAAACAAAAGTCAGAAATCCCAAAATAGAAACACTGTTGTGATCGTAACCACAAGCCAACAGTATTTAAAAAGTATAATAGTTTTAAATACAAAAGTAAATAATGTTCTTTAAAATCAAATGCTGACTCCACGTCCAGTCATGCAGCAAACACAGGGAAGCATACCTCTTAAGGACCTGAGAATAACAACACGCAAAAACAGGTCAACAAATAATGTTGGTGAATCTACAGGTTTAAAGTAATGTAACAATGTCTGAAAAACAGTTATCAGAAAATAGTTTAATTTCATTGACCACAAGATTCTATCGCAAGCATAAACCGAGCACCTGAATACTAGCAAAGACCCGAGTATAGAAACCACTACACCCGACCTTACCTCGTAAAATGTTATACATTGTTCAGATGTATTAAATGTTCAAAGTAAATGCACCACTGCTTTTATGGTGGGTGAGGTTGTCAACCTAACGGATCCGTCCATCTATATTGTGCCTACCAAATGGTATTAAAAGTATTCAAGCTAGAGGCTTTTTGAACAAACTCAATATGCATATGTGTAGTACTCATGTCAATATAAAGCATTTGAAAATGTAACTATAATAGCGTGTATTCTCATCCCTGAAAACATGTAAAAAGCGGGACTGTAGACTCACCTTTGAATAAGCTCGGAATGAAAGACAAATGACTTGTACGGTTTAGACCCAAGTAATGTAACCTAAGTATACGTATGTAGGTTGGTCAATATATGTATCTTATATAAGTGTGGTTTCATAGTGTACGTTGTCTTATTGCTCGACTCGACGCGATTAAAAGTAAAAGTCAACTATATCATGCAAGTCAAACAAGTCAACAGAAGTCAAACCGAAAGTCAAACTTGGTCAAAGTAGTCAACTAAAGTCAACATCAGTAGGTTCATGTAAAATATTGGTCAACATGTCAAAACTAAGTCATACAATATGTTTTAGGTCATGAATAATCATTTTCACAATTTCAGTTTATCGTCATGCACCAAATTTACGAACACGTAGCACACTTAGCACAATATCTCATAGTACAAAATTGAAGTAAATATGAAAAACTCCAGATCATAATTAGACTCAAAATAGATTCCAAAAAGTCTGGCCAGGGACTCATACGACAATTAAAAGTCAGGAATCAGAAGGAATACATTTGGGGTTTGCCAGGTCAGTTTCTGACCGCGTACTGATTTCATTTCGGCTATAACCGGAGTTAGAAACATGCAATTGATACAAGACCAGTGGCCATAGTTCAAGGACAAATCAAAGTAACACATATCAAAAATCTAGCCACTTTTTTTTAGCCAATTTGTGCAGTTTATTCGTGCAAGTTGATCATTCAGTTTTCAGTTCAAATCAGAATTCACATAAAGTATGGCTCTATTGTGCCCAATGCATAAAGTTTCAGAGATTGACATAAACTAACAATAAGTCACATATAATGTTAAGTTTCATTTTACAGAAGCATACATTCTAAATCAATATAAAAAATTCACAAAGTACAAAACCGTGTTCAATTTACAGATTCGATTCCCATTTCGTTAGTCACATTCGCATACGATTATCCAAAGATATAGATACAATTAGCCTATGATATCTACATGAAAGATGAAGTACTTTTTGTATATTTTTCAAATATGCCAAGCTTCAATCACAAAAGTTAACACATTTTATCATACAAGGTTATTTTCATGCAAGTGCTGTATAAAACTTCATTTACACTAATTCTAGCATATCATGGGCTATACATAAGCAAACGACATGATATCCTAGTCTAACTTGAGTGTTTTTAAATTATCTTTCCATTGGTATAAGTCTCACATACCAATTCATTTTCTATAAATACCAGATTTCTGATCAAGCAACAATAACACAACGATAATTCAAATCGACATAACTTAATCATACGGAAACGAAATCAAGCGAATCCAAAGCCTAAACTCAATAATTTTTCGCAAGGAATCTGATTATAACATAATAATTAACATTTGAAAAACTTAAATTTTCCGATCAAACAAATACAAATTCGTTTTTAAACCCTAGCGCATCAAACAATCAAATTAACGATTACAATTAACACGTACGCGTATAGACTTGAGCAATTGACAACATAACTATGAAACTTTATAAAAATCAGATTTTTAAGAATTAGGGTTCATGCAATTATACCTTTGATCGCTAAATTAAATACACCAACGCGTAGAGGAGATCGAGAATTGCAACTTTCGTGTTCAAGGTTTTATCAAAAGATCAAAAATTGAAGGTGATGATGATGGTGATGTTGGGCGACGATGGGGAGGAGCCAGGGAGAGATCGACTGCAAAATTTTTGTGTAGGGGATTTGTGATTTAATTAGGTTAACACATACTATATATATCTAGCACTAACTTAATCAATTTGCACATAAGGTCCCTCAAGTAATCAAAATTAACAAAATAGGGGTGGGGAGGGGGGTGGTCGGCCGAATGGGGCCCTCTATGGGTTCCCGGGCTCTCGTTTTGTAATCCCGTGTATTCGTGGTCCGTTTTAAGTGTCGTTTTGTCATACCGAAGGCCCGGAACGCTAATACGATCGTTAAACGCAACCAATCGCTTAATTTATTAAAAACCCAATAAATTAAATATTTTAAAAAGTTAATAATTAATTAAATTAATTATTAAAATAAACCCGAGCGTTTCGTTGCTCAAAAAGCTATTATCAAAATCGTATCGTTTTTATCGTATTTCATTATCCGAAATATTTATTTGAATTAATATCAACCCATATCAATTATTGAAACCCTCCAAAGGTCAAGTACACATTTAATAAACGTAAACACATAAAAGTTAAATAATCGCCGTTAAATAAACTAACGGAAGGTTAACGAAAGTAACGGAAAAATCAGGGTTGTTACACTATTCTAGCCTTAACCATAAATCAGATGAGTGAACCAAAATGATAAGAAGGAAGAGTAGAAACCCTGATAGGATGGTGCACGATATACAAGCTAGACTTGTTTTACCAACAGCATCAATAGTACCGTCAACATCACCAGCACCGTCAGTACTGTCAGCATCGTCAGCATCAGCAGCGCTTACAACATCACAAGCTCCACCAGATCTATAATCACCGCAAACAACATCACTAATCAACAACGCGTATATTGTATCAACGAGTTATGAAGTATTAACTCATTTTCGCTGAAGAATTTATATGTATATCTTATATATATAAATTTTGAAACCATAATATATCATTTCGTACGAAGCTATTATGTATGAATAAAAAGGGGTATATACTACTCGGTTAAATTCATATTATTAATATGCTATGATGTACATCCTTCGTTAATAACTTAACCATCAGTAATTATAATTTCTGTTTCAATTCAATGAATTCCATTTCATAATAATCTAAGTGTATTATTAAATTACATATTTGATTTTACACTTTCGATATACTCGAAACTTTCTAGAGAACATCATTCGTACCTTGCGAAGTTCACAAGAATCCCACGAACACTAACGTCATTCACCGAGTAAATATCAATAAAAATGAATGATGAAGCATTGATTCATAATTTCATTTACGATGAAGTGATAATCCACGAAAATTAGAAAATTTCTAAAGTTTTAGAAATTATTCATTTCTAATTCCAGCCGAAAAATCAAATGAGTTTAATTTAATATTAACTCATTTAATCTACATTACATCTGAAGAAAATATACATACATATATATTTCCATAAAGACTGTAATAAAATTCATTTGTACAAAAATGTTATTTGTGAATTTTTTTTTTTAACGGGTAGGTAATACCCGAGAGATATATAAATTCACAATTAATATGTTACATTCTTCGAATCTGATTCCGCAATCATTAACTATACTCACTATTTTCACAACAATGTACATCCTTTCATAGAAATCAAAACAACGTTTCTCATCCAAATTTGATTACATATTCTGATTTTGACAAATCAAAATCCAAGTCAAAATCTAACAGGAGACATCACTCTTAGATTCCTACATCTTTCAAAGCTATACTTTGACTTCGAAACTATGCTAGAACATCATTTCTATTCATAGAATCCAGAAAAATATATGTATCATTCAAAATCCTAGAACATCATATGTATATTAACGATTACAATCTGTGTTCAAACCCTTCGAAATTCTTGAAGAAACTTCAAATAATGAACAATCGAGATGATGATCCAACTACATATTAACCACAGTCTTGCACCTGAAAAGCTCTCGAAACCAAAGTCATAGTTTAACACGTATCCGTGTCAGACCCTTTGGCATTTATTAGCAAAAAATAACTTTGCGATTCCTTTTCAAATTAGTCAGTTTTGTCACAGCTTCAGCAAGTCAACTTCGACTTTTCAGTTGAAACAGTCTTATTATAACCTAGATATAGACGTTGCCTTTTCGTCATCGTTACCGGAGAACCTTTTATATCTCACCACATTAGCAATAAACTTACCAACAACTTCACTGATCTTTGACTTTCTGAAATATCATTATATTTATCGAAACCCCATCATTTACTCATCCGCATCTTGTAACAAGAATTTTCATGTCAATTACTGGGAATCAGCAATCAGTATTTTGAAATCTAGCAGCATGTCTACGCCAACAGTTATATGTGTACATATAACGTTTATCTCCTAGACTTATATGCTTCGAATGTGAAGTTTCTGAAAAACACCCCAATCTACGAATTAGTTCTCCGAATTTTTGGAAAAGTTGAATGAAGCAGCAAAAACGGTAGACAACCGTAACAGTTAAAAGTTTGATGATAAAGAACAGTGTGTTGGCAAAGCTCAGAAAAACAAAAGGTTTGGAACTGGAAAACGGATTGAGCAAACCATGAAGGAGGCTGTGGACAAATCACAACGACTAAATCTGCCTTCAAAGAATCCAAATGATTCAGTGTCTGCTGAAGTCTTTAGTGAATATCTTACTCCTGACTCTAAACCTTTACGGACAAATCTTCATCATCATCATCCATCGATGTTAGAAATTCTAAGATATCATCATATCTTTCATTATAAATATCTTCGATATTTCTAAAGCTATCTTCATAACTATTGTTATCCGAAATCATTTATCTCTTCGCGATATCTGTAACACCGGCCAATTTTTATTTTTTTTATAACACAATGGAAGTCTTAGTTAATAAAACATCACATTAATTACATTAGTACAAAAGCCACTTAATTAAGTTTATTTTAACATATAGTGTTACGTTATTATAAACACAGTTACAAAAGCCCACATCAGAGTTCCAGGTCAAACATGTCTTCTACATCAGTGCCTGATCCCATCAGCAGTAGTTAAGCCTGCAGGGGGAGGAATGTGGGGGATTAGCACACCGCTAAGTGAATGGAATCTATCTATAGATTAAGCTTAAGCAATCCATCATACAACAGTCAACTAACATGCTTACGACCATCAAGCATACAAACAACGACAATATGAGGCTCAGCGGCTTGTACGGGCACACGACTCCTAGCCGATCGAACTAGACTCTACCGATAGTCCTTCCTACCAGTCTCTGCATAACTATCCAAACGCATCGCATGTGTTCTTCTATGATATACTAATAGACTGTAGGACTTGGACTCAACCTCCCTTGGATTGGTTGACCTCACATGGACTTCAACTGCCCTAGGAATGGTTTAAAGTCCCCAACCGCCCTAGGAATGGCTGGTGTCAAACACAGTGCACATATACAACATATTAATCACATGGCATGCAACTATCCAACTAGCATGGCAATCACTACACTACACAGGGTAATCGGAGTAATCCACAGTAGCATGATTTGCTACTTAAACTCTATCCGAAGATAGACCCACTCTCCAATTACCAGCAACAGCTCAGATTCTGACTACTGAGCTTTCTCCTTATCTTTTCCACCTGAAAATAGACATAACACAGTCAGTAATAATGTCTTGATAACAACCCGACAACAAGACAATAACATCAATAAACAAGCACTTGAACACTTAATCAATCTGACCTATCAACCGTACGAGTGACACTCATCCGCACGTCTGAGAAACCTCAACCGTGCGGTTGATACCTCACTCGTACGTTTGGTCCTTGGCCAAATATACAATTAAACAACAGTGGATCCGTACGGTTGACCAAACGAGTGACATATGACTCGTACGAGTCACATCTCAACCGTACAATCCAACTAGCAAATATAACAGTTCAAGTAACCACTCACTCGTGCGGTTCATCATGCGGTTAACCGCCTCAACCGTATGAGTGAAAGCTCACTCGTGCGAGTGACAAGGAACATCAAAATCAACTATTTTCCAACCTATTTTCATCATATATTCATTCATTCATAAGCATATATCAAGAATTCAGCCCATAATAACAGATTAACGCATGCACACTAGACACACACGCTAATACCTCTATTTCTGACCTAAATACATTTTGATATAGCTTCTAAGAAGTTTACTATTTTAAAGGATTTTTTATTACGATTCCAACGATACTTGATTCATCAAAAACGGAGTTACGGTTTGAAAGTTATGCCCAAAACAAGTTTCCACAAATCTGACCCTGTGCTCACACGTGCGGCTGAGGCCTCACTCGTGCGAGTGAGTCCTCACACGCATCGTTGAGCCTCAAAAGTGTGGTCACTCATATGAGTGACCTGTCATAAGTGTGGGAACTGAAGAACAGCTCCTGCACGCTGTTTTTCGCGTTTTTGACCCAAAAACTCTATTTTTGCTCGTTCTGGTCGCAAAACCACTTGAAAAACATCATATAAACTATATAGCAACTATTACTAATATCAATTAAGCATAACAAACACAAAACATGAAGATTCAAGGTCATATTCATCAAAAAACACACTTTACAACCCAAACCCAATTTCTAAGAATTAAAGCACGAATTCAATCACACAAACCTGGATTAATGATCACAAGGATGATATGAATCAATCCTTAAAGCCTTACATTCCAATTTCTAGCTTGGATTAGATTAGGGTTTTGTGAAGGAGATGAAGTAGGTACGTACTTGTTTGAGAAGGTTCAAGAAAATGGATGAAAAGAGCAGATACATACACACTTATGTAGGTTATAACCCATACCCCATAACACACGGGTATTTACCAGTTATCTAATATCTTTCGTACTTAATTTGGCAACCCTAACGGAGTCCAAATTCAACAAATGAACCATTTCTGTGACCCTTGTCACAAACTGGTCTTAACCACATATTCAATTAATAATAGACATATTATTAAAATAAAAGCATATTTTAAACACAAATATAAATCTAAGGGTAATTAAGTAATCTTACTTCTAACCACTGTTTCAGTCTGTTACAAATCCACCCCCTTAAAGAGATTTCGTCCTCGGAATCTGGTCTTGCTCAAACAGATGAGGGTAACGGGTCTTCATCAACTCTTCTGTCTCCCATGACAAATTAGACCATAAACTGTGTTTCCATTCTACTAACACCATCAGGATTTCTTTCTTTCTTAACTTAGTAACCTTTCTATCGACTACTCGAATCAGTTCCTCGACCAACTTGTTACTCATATCAACTTTAAGATCCTTAATTGGTAAATTTGTGTTTCATCATCCACCTTACACTTACGTAAGTAACACACATTGAAGGTATTATGAATACCAGCTAACTCTGGTGGAAGATCTAGTACCACTGTTTGATCATTCAGAATCTCACTAATTGGAAATGGTCCAATATACCTTGGTGCAAGCTTACTACGTTTTCCAAATCTGATAACCCCTTTCCGCGGTGAAACCTTAAGATACACACGATCACCCACATTATAAGTTATCAGACGTCTATGCGGATCTGCATATATCTTTTGTCTATCTCTGGCAGCTTTCAACTTTTCTCGCGCAATAGCAACTTTTTCAGCTGTCATTTGAACAATTTCGGGACCCGCAAACTATTTCTCTCCAGCTTCTAACCAACAAGTCGGAGTTCTGCAACGACGGCCGTACAACATTTCGTAAGGCGGCATTCCTATGCTTGAATGATAAGAATTGTTATACGCGAATTCAACCAACGGCAAATGTGTATCCCACAAACCACCATATTCTAATACACATGCTCTCAACATATCCTCTAGTGTCTGTATCGTTCGTTCACTCTGACCATCTGTCTGAGGATGATAAGCTGTACTCAGATTCACACGTGTACCCAAATTCTGTTGCAGACTATTCCAGAAGTTTGACACAAATCTAGAATCTCTGTTAGAAACTATAGATAACGGCACACCATGATGACTAACAATCTCTTTCACATATAAATCGGCAAGTTCACTTAATGACGCTGTCTCATGAGTAGCAAGAAAATGAGCACTCTTGGTCAAACGATCAACTATTACCCAAATCATATCTTCTTTTCTCTAAGTTCTAGGTAATTTTGTCACAAAATCCATCGTGATATGCTCCCATTTCCACTCTGGAATCTATAACTGACACATCGAACCATACGGTTTCTGGTGTTATGCCTTCACTTGCGCACAAATATGACACTTTTCAACAAAACGAGCGATGTCTATTTTCATAGTCGGCCACCAAAACACTGATTTCAAATCATGATACATCTTCTTACTGCCTGGATGTACTGTCAATATGGATTTGTGAGCTTCAGTCATGATCAAATCCCTCAAGTCTCCAAGCATAGGCACCCAAATACGGTTATTTAGAGTCTTAAGTCCACGAGAATCATCAATTAGGTCAAATTTTCATTTAGTCATAAGTTCAGATTTAATATGTTCATCCTCCAAAGCACAGGCTTGAACAGTTCGTAATTGATCAATCAAATCTGAAGTTATACTCAAACACAAAAATTTTAAATTTTCACCTGACTTTTTACGACTTAACGCATCTGCTACGACATTTGCTTTACCCGGATGGTACTTGATTTCACAATCGTAGTCTTTAATCTGCTCTTGCCACCGTCTTTGACGCATATTCAATTCTTTCTGAGAGAAAATATATTGCAGACTCATATGATCTGTACATATTACACATTGTGTCCCATATAAATAATGTCCCCATAGCTTTAGAGCAAACACTATGGCAGCCATTTCTAAATCGTGTACATGATAATTTCTTTCATGAACTTTCAATTGTCTAGAGGCGTACGCGATCACTTTATCTCTCTGCATCAATACACAACCCAACCTGGCAAAGGACGCATCACAATAGATCACGAAGTCATCTAAACCTTTTGGTAATGCTAACACTGGAGCCTGACACAATAACTGTTTCAAAGTCTGAAAAGCCTTTTCTTGATCATCACCCCACCGAAAGGCTATGTCTTTTCGAGTCAACTTAGTCAACGGACCCGCTATTTTCGAGAAATCTTTTATGAACCTTCGGTAATAACCAGCTAATCCCAGAAAACTCTTAATTTCTGTCGGATTTCTTGGGGATTTCCAATTCATAACTGCATCAATCTTTGATGGATCAACTTTTATACCCTCAGCACAAATTACATGACCCAAAAACTGCACTTCTCTCAACCAGAATTCACACTTAGAAAATTTTCCAAATAACTGCTCATGCTTCAACACATTCAACACGTGTCTTAAATGTTCAATGTGTTCGGCCTCTGTCTTTGAATACACTAATATGTCGTCTATAAATACAATCACGAACTTATCTAGAAATTGATGACACACCCTATTCATTAGATCCATGAAGACTGCTGGAACGTTCGTTAACCCAAACGGCGTGACCAAGAACTCATAATGACCATACCTAGTTCTAAACGCTGTCTTCGGGATATCAGATTCTGCAACTCTAACTTGATGATACCCAGATCGTAAATCTATCTTTGAGAAGTATGAAGCACCCTGCAACTGATCGAATAAATCATTTATTCTAGGCAACGGGTACTTATTCTTTACTGTTCTCTTATTCAACTCCCGATAATCTATATATATACGCATGGTACCGTATTTCTTTTTAACAAATAATACCGGTGCACTCCAAGGAGAAAAACTAGATAAACCCACGATCTAATAGCTCCTGAATTTGTGACATCATCTCACGAATTTCTGATGGCGCTAAACGATACTGGGCTTTGGCAACTGGAGTGGCTCCAGGCACCAATTCAATCTTATACTCTACTTCTCTTACCGGCGGTAACCCTGATAACTCGTCTGGAAACACTTCCGGAAACTCTGAGACTACCGGAATATCGACTAACGCTTTCTTTTCTTTCTTACCATCTACTACATAAGCTAGGAATGATTCAAACCCTTTTGATAAAGATTTCTTGGCTTTCAACTTTGATATCAACGGAAAATTATACCCACCCCGTTCCCCCCGGGCTATAACACGGGTTCCAGCAGCTAAACGAAAGGAAATCATTTTCCTATCGCACTTAATACTAGCTCTAAGTGGGCTCAGCTAATCCATTCCCAACACTACATCAAAACCAGGAATGGGTAACACTAAACAAGTCATAGGAAATGACTTTCCTTCAATATCAATACTAACCCAGTCACAAACGTTGTGACGGGTGTGATTTTTCCATCACCTACCTCTACTCTAACCGGTTCAGGCATCACAGTAGCAGGTATATTCAACTTAGCACAAAAGTCTAACGACATAAAAGACTTATTCGCACCACAATCAAACAATACATGAGCAGGTATTGAGTTGATTAAAAACATACCGGTGATCACATCGTCAGTTTCAGTAGCCTTCTCAACTGACATCTGAAAAGCTCTGGCCTCTGCTGTGGGAGGTTTCTTCCTCTTCTACCCACTCGAGGTAGTATACCCTCCAACTGATGCTGAACGCGCACCTGACCCTACCCTGGAACCCACACTCTTGGACGGACAATTTATAGCACGATGCCCTGGTTGATGACAACTCCAACACACAATTCCTGGAAAACGAACACCTTTGAGACTCATGTCCTACTGCACCACATCTCAGATACCTTTTGGTAGCCTCTGAGCATTAACCACTATGTGTAGACTTACAAGTGTGGCACCAATTCCCTCTACCTGATCCAGACCCTGAACCACTCTGTCGAATCTTACTTTTCTGTCTAAACCCAAATAATTTCTTTGAATTACCACTGGATTGACCACCCGTTTGACCACTCGGAGTCATCGCACTCCCTGTCATCATTCCTCTTGCCGCTTTCAAATCACTTTCCACCAATCTGGCTATAACAAAGGCCTGAGACAGACTAGTCGCCATCCTCACTGACATTCTGTATTCTGGCAAGATCACATTAACAAAATGTTGAATCCTTGATGCTTCATCAGGTACCCACCGAGATACAAATCTCAACTTATCCATAAACTGACCAATCACTTCATCGATTGACATCTGAGGCGTCATTCTCATTTCTAAAAACTCAGTCTTCAATCGGTTAATATTAAACGAGGAACAATACTGTTCACCAACTTTCCATTGAAATTGTTCCCAAGTAATCTGCTTAACATTCTCCTTTGGAATACTTGACGTCAACGCATTCCACCAAACCATAGCTCTACCTTTTAACAATCTACAAGCATACATAACCCACAACTCTGGTTCACATTGACAAGCCTCCAAAGCCCTTTCAACCTCCATCAACCAATTCATAGTTTCTGTCGGGTCAGAACTTCCCGAATACTCTGGGGGTTTGCAATCTAAGAACAGTTTGTAAGTACATTTCTTATGGGGTTGAACCAAGGGTTATTGGAACATCTGTGTTTGGTATGGGTTCATTAACATTGGATTTTGAAAAGGGAGAGTATTTTGTGGTAGCATGTAGTACTGTTGAGGTGGTTGATTTTGCATTGGGTATTGGAATTGAGTCTGGTTCATGTTGGGTACGGTTTGAGATTGTGCTGTCGAAAATCCAGGTAGCGTATCATCATTTCCCACAGGATTTACCAACTCAAGATCAATAATTTTATCTTGAGCTTCTTTCAGTTTACTTTCTAACTCATGAATATAACTCTATTGATCATCATCATCGGACTCAACACCCTCGTCTGGTGCTCTGTATGTTCTGGGGTTTGTCGGGCTGGTAGCGTTTGCATCTCTGTTAGCCATACATGTGCTACAAAATAGCTCACACAAAAGCTTAGTGGATAACGGTTAGCTCAACACAACTAACGTACACGTATCCTTGCATTCACTTAGCCCCACCCACAAACATGTTTGACTCCTCTCAAGGTTTGAGTACAAGATACACGCATGTACTTGCTGTCAAACCTATGCTTTGATACCAACTTGTAACACCGGCCAATTTTTTTTATAACACAGCGGAAGTCTTAGTTAATAAAACATCACATTAATTACATTAGTACAAAAGCCACTTAATTAAGTTTACTTTAACATACGGTGTTACGTTATTACAAACACGGTTACAAAAGCCCACATCAGAGTTCCAGGTCAAACATGTCTTCTACATCAGTGCCCGATCCCATCAGCGGTAGTTAAACCTGCAGGGGGAGGAATGTGGCGGATTAGCGCACCGCTAAGTGAATGGAATCAATCTACAGATTAAGCTTAAGCAATCCATCATACAACAGTCAACTAACATGCTTACAACCATCAAGCATACAAACAACGAAAATATGAGGCTCGACGGCTTGTACGGGCACACGACTCCTAGCCGATTGAACTAGAGTCTACCGATAGTCCTTCCAACCAGTCTCTGCATAACTATCCAAACGCATCGCATGCGTTCTTCTATGATATACTAACAGACTGTAGGACTTGGACTCAACCTCCCTTAGATTGGTTGACCTCACACGGACTTCAACTACCCTAGGAATGGTTGAAAGTCCCCAACCGCCCTAGGAATGACTGGTGTCAAACACAGTGCACATATACAACATATTAATCACATGGCATGCAACTATCCAACTAGCATGGCAATCACTACACTACACAGGGTAATCAGAGTAATCCACAGTAGCATGATTTGCTACTTAAACTCTATCTGAAGATAGACCCACTCACCAATTACCAGCAACAGCTCAGATTCTGACTACTGAGCTTTCTCCTTATCTTTTCAACCTGAAAATAGACATAACACAGTCAGTAATAATGTCTTGATAACAACCCGACAACAAGACAATAACATCAATAAACAAGCACTTGAACACTTAATCAATCTGACCTATCAACCGTACAAGGGACACTCATCCGCACGTCTGAGAAACCTCAACCGTGCTGTTGATACCTCACTCGTACGTTTGGTCCTTGGCCAAATATCCAATTAAACAACAATGGATCTATACGGTTGACCACGCGAGTGACATATGACTCGTACGAGTCACATCTCAGCCGTACGATCCAACTAGCAAATATAACAGTTCAAGTAACCACTCACTAGTGCGGTTCATCATGCGGTTGACCGCCTCAATCGTACGAGTGAAAGCTCACTCGTGCGAGTGACAAGGGACATCAAAAACAACTATTTTCCAACCTATTTTCATCATATATTCATTCATTCATAAGCATATATCAAGAATTCAGCCCATAATAACATATTAACGCATGCACACTACACACACACGATAATACCTCTATTTATGACCCAAATACATTTTGATATATCTTCTAAGAAGTTTACCATTGGAAAGGATTTTTCATTACGATTCCAACGATACTTGATTCATCAAAAACGGAGTTACGGTTTGAGAGTTATGCCCAAAACAAGCTTCCACAAATCTGACCCTGTGCTCACACGTGTGGCTGAGGCCTCACTCGT